>NC_133113.1:17450709-18050709 GCF_022965805.1 Primulina eburnea | reverse complement strand
TCAAATGAGGAAGAGAAAGACAACAAATTGATGTTATCTAGTAACTCGTTAGGAATCACATATTCCAGGCCCACCACATTCTCAATAAGTCCAGTCATACATACAACACGCTCATGGGCCAATGACCCATCTTACATACGTGTGGTCATGAGCTCCTTGAAAGTAATGTGCATCATTGTATGAGTTTCATGCACCATGCAACTCTTGCGCGTGCATTCAAATTTCAGCAGCATTCAACATTTCCTCAAACTGTCCCTACAGTTCATTTGACTTAAAAGCGAACATGTTACACTTTAGCTTGCATACTATGGTCCTACCATCTTGCATGCTTTGTCAGTTTAGCAAGACTGGCGTTAATGTGTACGCTATTTTCTCAGAATTCAGAACAATTTTTCCAACCAGTATTGAAAATTAGATTCGGTTAGCTTGTTAATAACAACAATGGATTATGTGACGAAATAAAAAATATACTGATACGGAAACGGAATAATGGTTGCTGATAATTTAAAATAATTCTAAGATATAAAATATGAATTTTATTTTATAAATCTCTCTCCCACTATTTTGACATTTCCACCACCCTATGATGAAAGAGAAATCGTATTTCCTTAGTGGGCACGTAGAGTCCAATTAGCCAATTATAATCCCGAATAATATCAGCCAATTATAATTTCTAAAAGGTAGAATCTAATTGCATCCCTATACAACCTCCGCGTGTTTTGCCTCAATTTTAATAAGGACCCAATAACATGACGCCGTTTATTTTCGCATGTCAAACCGACCCATCAATGTTGAATTGTAGTAAACGGTCGCCATGAGTTCCCCCAATAATATGAGCCGAAGTCATGGGAGTTCCAACCAATTCACATCATACGTCCAGTGGAAGTCACATCTTTCCGGCGTCCAAGCCTCCCCAATAATATGAGCCACACACTGTCCACGGGTAGCGATCAACATGCAACCACGGTTGATGGAAGGCAAGGAAAAATTAAATTCTTTTAATTTTTACTTTTAACGGTTTGATATAAGTTTTGAATCATATTCAAAATGAGGGATTTTAATTTTAAAATTGTCTCATCATTTTAATTTAAAAATCGCGTTACATGTTTGTACGTTTGCCGGATTCATGCAACTATATTATTTAATAATATACATATATGCATAATACTATATATCGCATATATCATAATATGACATTCAACAATAAATAATGATGATCGATCGCCAACACTATTAGATCTATGTGAGACAAACATGGATCCAGGTCCAAAACCTAGGTGAATGCAGGGATGCAAATGCAACCTATTACAAAAGCTTTCAATATTTTACATATCTTCATCTTGTGAATTGGGCCCACCATCTTCCAATCTTGATCTCCCACTATTTCTAATAATTACATTTAAATAACCATGACACATAAGAGATACATCTCATGGGATGGGGACGGGCCATAAACCAGGTCCACTTTAATAATATCAAATATTAACAAAATGAATAAAACAGTATAATATACTAACATACACCTAACACATTGGTCAAGGAACAAATGATCCAGTGCTTGTGTGACCCTCAATGGTTCAGGAATACAGCTAGCCGTGGGTTCACAACTCTTTGTGATTCAGGACATAATCCTTTATTCGGGCTTGCCCTAATTTGCCCCATTATATGTATAAACAACTGATCATTAGAATGTCAGAAATCATATTTCTGATTAAAACCATCGAATCATGGTAAGAGAGTCTAGTAGCATCGCCCAATGATTCTCTAGGTATCACTGATAGTGCCTGCAAGAACTAGTCGATTATGATTAATGTACAGTACGGTCCCTTCATCTCATATATCCCGATCAAATCTGCAACCATTGGTTCACCGATGGTGGTATATTAATTCGATAACTATGTGATAACTATAAATAGTGGCATCGCTTGTACCATTAGAGAAATCCTTCTCTAATGTACATCTCATACTCTGGCCAGAGATTCCACGAACGGTTATTTCATCAGACCACATAGGATATCCAAACTCGTAGGTGAGCGGTGAATCCCCGACTACAATGCACTGGATCCTATATGTGTCACAATTTTACCCAACTTCGCTACCTGATGACTCTCCTGGAGCCAGTAAACGGGTCAAAGCACAGCCCTAGCATATAGAGCCTCAGTGTTGCCCCGGGTCGTAAGGACTAATGGTGTACAATCATAACCACGAACTTATCCTCTCGATGAATGATAAGCACTTGAAAAGTCCGAGGGAGGGTTGTTCGGTATAATCATCATATGACTACCCATCTGCATGTTTGGACATCTCTATGCCCTTACCAAGAAACACAATACACAACATCGCAGATGCTAGTCCCGAACTCAAGCGACCTTTATCCATGTTTTAGGTGGCTGAAATACTAGGAACGAATTTAGATTATACAGTGTTTACAAATGAGTTTCAACATCGAATTACGATTCATTTGTACTAAAGTATAATCAAAGTCTTTATCTATGTTGTTCACATGAGTATACAGATAAAAAAATAACAAACCATGAAATAATGAATTATATTAAAATAAAGATTGTTCATTACAACTGAGTCAATAAAATCCCTAGCCAAAAATTGGCTTGCAGGGCATCTGCTCTAACAAAAATGTCGTATTAGTCAACAACAGCACCTATTCAAAGACAATTCATCCATCATCATGAACAATGATTCATGTCGGGTTGGAACCTCGATTCCCAATTCGCAGGGGTGGAGGAGAAATATGGGCAATTGTGATTGTTGTCCAAAAGTTTTAGGAAGTCTAGCCCAACAAAAATATATCCAAGCAAGAACTACCAAATTCTAATTTAATAGCAAACATATCAGTATTTTTAACTTTTAATAATATAGTTGTTGCAATTTTGAATTTGAATTAGATTTTGATAGATGATATTTGATTTTATAGGTTTCTTTATCTTGAATGTGGTTAAATTGGTTGTTTTGAAGGGAGTTTTTGTAAAATCTACAAAATTGGAACTATGCAAAGGTTTTATTTAAAATATGCATTTAATGATTTTTATGCATTTTGTTGCATGATTATATCTTGGATAAATGGTTATTTTAAAGTTTCATGCATTATGGTTTTGAATTGCATTTTCGCTCTCGAATGAGTAACATAGACCGAAGATAATCAGAAAAATATTTTATTGAATAATTATGTTTAGTTATTTAATATAAGGTGTATTTAAGGGATAATTTTGAAAATGAGACTTGGTTGAGTATTTTTATTCGCCAGGTCGTATATTTAATCGGTACTCAAATTTTCTCAAATCATGGGACTTTTTGTGGGTTCAGGCAATATTTTCAAAAACGTACCTAAAAGAAATATTTTTTCGGGAGTGTTATTGGGCTTGATGAGTTTATTTTTGTGCTTAATGGGGCCAAAACCCTAAACTTTTAAATTAATGGAACATTAGTGTATTATATTTTGACTTAAATACATCATTAGTAAACCCTAACCCTAACTCCCACTTGATGGCTTCCCCCTTCAATTTTCCAGCAGCCATTCTCATGTAAAACAACAGATTTTCAATTGTTCTTCAGCAGCCACTTCGAATTCTTCGAAGGTTTTCAAGGAAGTTCCTTTCCTGCTTCTCTAGTGCAACTCTTACACGCATACCTTCGAGTTTTTTTTAATCACAAAAACGTTAAGGCATGCCACATAACTTCTTTTTCAATAATCATGCTGTATATATGCCGATATGTGTGCCGTGTGTGAAGATTGCTCGGTCCTTGCATGTTTAAACGTTTTTTGACTTCGGTTTGTCATGAAATACATATGTTTATGCATATACTCATGATTTTTCTTTGTGTTCGTGTAAGGGGAAACCGAGTCAAGACCCTAGGGGCTGTACATGTCGAGGAATATGATGTCATGGGTCTGGAGTCGGTTGAGGGTTGAGAACTAGTGAAGGCCGTAGGGTATTTCTGGCTTACGTAAGTCGGGGGTGGCTAGATCGGAGGATACGAGCAAGCAGGCGGTGCAAGAGCCGTTCCAAGCCTTGGACCAGACCCTGTGGGTCTGAGTCATGGTCAAAGACGACTCGAACGCTGCTGGATTTTACCACGAATACGATCAAGTTGTTTGAAGGTTGGTCTCGGTTGGTCGCATCTCGGGTGTATTGCGGTTGTGCGCTCCACAGCGTGGACGGAGACGAGAGGTTGGGTTAAGTGGGTCCAAGAGGGTCCTGAGGTGGGCTAGGGAGAGTTGGTTTGGTGTTGGTCCTCGATGGTCAGGTCTAGGATTATTAAAACGTGAGTTTGGTGCGACTAGGGTTACGACTTGAACACATAAAATTCCAGCAAGGATCCAGGGACTTATGAGGATCCAAATTGGTCTGATTTTGTTTTTTTAGGGATTGGCAGGGTGTGAATAATTTGTGGCTAAAATTTGGGAAAATTTGGTTAAGTTTCGGGTTGATTCAGGTAAAACCCGGAACACCGGGGAAGTTTTAAAACGAATCGTGTAAGTTCTGAAACGGGCTCGAGTTTACCTCTAATGATTATAAATATTTTTTGAGGTATTTTATGGAGTTTGGTTGGCTTTGAGTCAAAGTTTGGAGGTCCAGGGGTAAAATGGTCAATTAGGGTTCCCACGGGCAAAATGGTAATTTTGCACCTGGGTTGAGTTTTTAGTCCTGGCCGCGCCCTAAACATGATTTGTCATGTTTTAAATGTTTATGTTATCATGTATATGATTTTTTTATGTAAATATGAAAAAATACATTGCATGCTTGATTTTAAGGAAAATTTATGTATGTGCATGATTTTATTAAGTGATGAATATGATGACATGTTTTGAAGGATGAGAGTTGGTTGTGACTATTACGATGACATGATGAAATTTAATGCCAAGGATCAGTGGACGAGTAATGATGTCGCTGATGTCCCCGCCGTCGGATACTACATTTACACGTAGATGGATCCATCGACTGACACAATGATACGAAAGTCAAAACTTATGAAAGGAATTCAAATTAAGAAAAATGAACGCGTATATGCTGATATGATGTGATATGTTATGAAAATTTTTATGCTTCCATAGGTTATGATTATGCATGCGATTTTTAAGATTATGTAACGTATTTTCATTACAGTAATTTTCACTGTTGTTTGTTATGTATATGTAATTGCTATACGTTATAGGTGTGTTGAGTTTTTAGATTCACTAGGTGCGAATGATGCAGGTGAGCGTATTGATCAGGAGATTAGGGGTGCCTAAGACTGAGTAGGCAGAGGTGGATGTGCGAACGTGAACCCGATGACCTTATTTCTTCCGCACATCATGTTTTGAGTTACGAGTGTTTAAGATATTTTCATACTTTGTCTTTTTATATGTTGATGGTCCGACATGAGTTTTGATAATATTTTTAACTGTAGCAATTTTTCAGTACATAATTCCTTTTATTTTAAGAGGTGTGAGCTTCAGCAGTTATTGCATGCTTATAAATGTTCATTTTCAAGAATCGGCTTTCAAAAAATAAATAAATATTTCTAGTATTATTTTAAACAGTAGACATTTCAGTTGGTATCAGGCAAGGGTCCTGTATAGGGTTGTGCCACCGCCAGCTTCTGCAGCTCAGTTTTAAAGCCTCAAGAATGTAAGTTTGCATGTTTTAAGTGTTTTAAATGTTTTAATGCTATCATCTGCATGATTACATGATACGTGTTTTAAAGAGATTTACAGTACATGTTTAGATACTTTCATGATTTAAGGATTAAATATTTTGAGCAGTAGATTAAATTGCACGATGGGTTACGTTTAGAATTTGAACTGTATTCAGATATCATGCCTACTAGATGTGCTCCTATCACTGATCTCCAGGATGATACTGCTGGAGGCGATCGAGGCCACCCACCTCCACCACCACCGCCAGGAGACGCAACTACTCGGGTACTAGAGGGTATTTCCAGGATTATGGAGCAGGCGTAGCAGGCTCCTCCACCCCAGACTGACATCTATGAGCAGTTCAGGCGGCTCAACCCGAAGGAGTGCGGGGATACCATGGATCCTTTCGTGTCGGAGGTACCATGTATCCTTTCATGGTGGAGGGTTGGATTCGATCCTTGGTACTACATTTTCAGTTTCTGAATATGAGAGATGGCGACTGGGTCAGGTGCGCCACTTATATGCTGAGGGATGACACATCCGATGGTGGGAGGGAGCCGCTCATGGGGTGGATTTGACTAACCACACTTGGTGCCAATTTTGGGAGATCTTCTTCAACAAGCATTTTCCAGCAGATGTCAGGGGCCACCTGACGAGGGATTTTATGAATCTTCAACAAGGTGACGTGTCAGTAGCAGAATTTATGTAGAAGTTCGAGAGGGGCTGTGAATTTGTGCCTCTTATCGCGAGAGACGCTGCACAGAAGCTGATGCATTTCATGGATGGCCTCCGACCCACTTTACGCCGGGATGTGATGCTGATGAGACCGACTAGCCATGATGAGGCCACCACTGGTGCGTTTTAGGCGGAGCAGGCTCTGAGGGTTATCGATATGGAGATGCAGCAGAAGAGGCATCATACCCAACAGAGTACTCAGCCACAGAAAAAGATGTATTCAGGGCCATTGAGGCAGCCCGGGCAGCAGACGCCCCAGGGTCAGTTCCAGAGATCTGGACAGCAGCGGACACCTCAGGCACTAGGGGCTCCTAAGCCGGGGGAGGACCACTGTTCAAATAGTGCAACAAACTTCACTATGGCAAGTGTATGTCGGGGAATTTCAAGTGCTTCATATGAAAATAAGAGGGACATAAAGAAGTTGAATTCCCAAGGAATCAGGGCCCCAGTACTGGCAGGGCCTACGTGATGCGTGCCAAAGAGGCAGAAGCCGAGCCAGACTCTACGTTGATCACCGGAAACCTTTACATTTAAAAGTTTCATTCAATTACTGCCTTGAATACATGAATTATTATGTTGGTTGTTGAGTTACTTTGGGATGGAGAACCTAGAATAAATTAGGTTGCATGCTCTATCTAGTTGGACTTAAGGATTAAATTAAATAAGTTGGAAATTTTAAGGTCCTAATTGCAAAAATCGAAGTTTTAGGGCCTGCTTTCGAATTTTTCAATTTTTGGGGATCGATTTCATAAATTTCGAAAATTTTAAAGAATTATTGGGGCTAAATTCGAAATCTGTTGGGGACCAAAATTCAATTTTCGAGAATCGTAGGGAAAAATTGTAAAGAATTTGAAACTTTAAGGGCCAAATCGCAAATTCCAATTTTTTTGTGATTTTTGATTGGGTACTAGGAGTAATTCAGAAATGTTTGGAGGATTTTGGGTTAATTGCTGATAGAAAATTTCTTAAGTTTCAACGCGATTAGATTTGATGGTATGTTTTGTCGCAGGAAAGATATATATTTCAGGTGTAGCCACGTATGCATTGCTAGACTCCGGAGCTATCCATTCATTTATATCCGAATCATTTGTCAAGCGACTAAGAATCATACCAGAGGCTATGGATTTTGGATTCAGAGTATTGATTCCGTCCGGAGATCAGGTGTTTACGTCTCAGATAGTGAGGAGATTGGAGCTTCGATTACAGAAAAATGCGGTGCAAGCAGACCTGATTGTGCTACTGCTACCAGAGTTTGATATTATTCTAGGTATGGCCTGGCTTTCTGTGAACGGAACTGCTATATATTTTTGACTGAGGACACTATCTATCCGACCGTATAGCGGTAAGTCATTCATATTTGAGGCAGCCAGACATCAGCAGATGCCGCCCATAATTTCTTTCAAGCTCATGAGGAGAGGCTGCCAGGAATTTTTGACCATTATCATGACAGTGACCAAGCCAGTCAGTCAGAGGCTAGAGGGGGTCGAAGTGGTCAGATATTTCTCAACTGTTTTTTCTGATGATGTTTCAGGCATTCCACCGGATAGAGAGGTGGATTTTTATATCGAGCTCATGCCAGGTACAATGTCGATTTCAAAGGGACCCTATCTTCTAGCACCTGCAGAGATGAAGGAACTGAAGGATCAGCTTCAGGACTTGCTAGATACGGGTTTCATTTGCCCTATCTTTCTCCATGGGGCGTACCAGTACTGTTTGTTAAGAAGAAAGATGACTTCATGCGACTTTGCATTTACTACAGGGAGCTGAACCATGTCACGGTCAAGAACAAGTATCTACTGCCCAGGATCGAGGATCTATTTGATCAGCTTCAAGGAGAATCATTATTCTCAAAGATAGATATCCGATCAGGATACCACCAGCTGAAGGTGAGAGAGTCAGACGTGCATAAGATGGATTTCAGGACGCGTTATGGGCACTATGAGTTTATGGCGATGCCCTTCGCATTGACGAACGCGCCAGTGATTTTCATGGATCTCATGAATTGCGTTTTTCAGCCATATTTGGATCAGTTCATCATAGTTTTCATAGACGACATCCTGATCTATTCGAAGAGTAGAGAGGAGCGCAATCAGCATCTGAGGACCATACTGTAGAGTTTACAGGACCGACGACTGTATGCCGAGTATAGTAAGTGTGAGTTCTGGCTAGACAGAGTGGCATTCTTGGGCCACATTGTTTCCCGAGAAGGAGTAGAGGTCGATTTCAGCAAGGTTGAGACAATCCGAAATTGGCCAGTGCCTAGGAGTGTGACAGAGATCCGCAGTTTCTTGGGTCTAGCTGGGTATTATCGGAAGTTCGTACAAGGTTTTTATTCCATCACAGTGCTATTGACCGCCATGACGAAGAAGAACGTGAAGTTTTTTTGGGACCCACGTGCCAGGAGAGTTTTGACTGGCTGAAGCAGGCGTTGACCACATCACCACTTCTATCTATGCCATCATGGCAAGGAGAGTTTGTGGTTAATACAAATGCTTCGAAGCTCGGTTTGGGCATGGTTTTGATGCAGCATGACAGAGTTATTTCCTATGCGTCCAGACAGCTGAAGGTCTATGAGAAAAATTATTCGACTTATGACCTCGAGTTAGCAGAAGTGGTATTTGTCCTTAAGATTTGTAGTCATTATCTGTATGGGGAGAAGTGCATGATTTTTTCTGATCACAAGATTTTGAAGTACCTCTTCACACAAAAAGAACATAACATGAGACAACGGAGCTGGCTAGAGCTAGTGAAGGATTATGACTGTGACATTAGCTAGCATCTGCGTGAGGCTAATGTATTTGCAGATGCCCTGAGCAAGAAGACTGCAGTGATCACTCAGTTGTCAGTATAGAGACAGATGCAGGAAGAGATTCAGTGGTTTGAGCTTGCAGTTTATGACAGGGGCAGTGCCTTTAGTTTTTCGACCTTGACAGTACAGTTGACATTGAGGGACATGATCCGAGCAGGGCAGACTTCTGATGAGCAGTTACAAAAGTGGAGACATTGGGATGAGGCTAAGGGCCAGAGGTTTTCATACAGTTGTGGACAATATAGTAAGATATCGTGACCGATTGTGGGTTCCTAGCAGCGATTCCCAGAGAGCAGATGTGGGGACCTGGACGCTAATTCATTTCTTAATCGTTCTTGGGAATAATTCAAATCATTAAGATAAACAGGGTCTAATTTTTTTTTTTTAAATATGCATGCAGAAACGTAATGTAATCCATCTGATATACATATCCAAAAGTAAACGTACAAGTCCTGTACTAGATACAATAACATCAAACTAGGGTTAAACTATTATATAACTAGTGTTGAATCCTATTCTACCACTGATCCGGATCTCCACGCTAACTTGTCCTCTCTCATCGTTTTCTCGACCCTGATCCTGTCCCACCTATTGTCATGTACACATACAAACACGAAAACAGCCGGATAACTCCGGTGAGAATATAATCCCAGTATAAACAATGAATAAATGCAATCATATAAAAACATATATAAAATCATAAACAGTCATCAATAACATGTATCAAGTCCAAAAACATGAATTGATATAAAACTGTAAATAAACTCGCGACTCGTCATCTCAGACTCAACTCATCTCTAATCTAGGGATCCCGGTTTCTGGACATTGTCTCATATATCGAATCTCAGCGATAGGAGTCGATCTGCTCCTAAGCAAACATTGATATAAACCAAACATCCAGTGTCTTGGCATATCCGCTAATGACTTGGCATATCCTGCCAATAACTAGGTATCTCCGCCCATAACTCAATACACGCTTTGCTATAACTCAATAGACTAAGCATATCAATATCATGAAGTTCAAACATCAATGCAATAAATAAAGTATGTGGTTTTTGGGAAACTCGAGTCCAATCTAACTCAAGACGATCTCCCGGTTAACATTGATTTATATCTTTCTTTCAGTCAATCTGACTCTGTCGAAGTCTGAACTCAAAGCCTCTCAATACTCAATCTGGCAATGAAAATATCGAGGAGTATAATATCAATACACCGCTCAATCAATACTGGATATAATCAGAACTAAATCAAATTCTGTTTCAACGGCATAACTGCACAATCTCAATATACCCAGCAATACAAATATCAACCAGATATCAATCCCAACATCTCATAATCAATAACAATACCAATCTGATATCAAATCTCAATCAATTCCATTCTAAAAATCATAATAATTCCATATGGTATCTGTTCTTCAATCCGGTTTCTATTATACGATGTCTACTATGTCAAGAACACCATATATGAATCATATCCGATTATGACAATATCATAATTTACAATCATATCAAAACATAGTAAAACTTACGTCCAGTTGAAGTCCTTGTCGTTAGGAACACAGTACTGAAGTCGGATTGAAATTCTGATGGGTGGATCTTTCACAATCACAAATCTAAAATGTAAAAAGGCGTAATGATTTTTCTGAAACTTCCCCTGACGTTTCTCGTTCTTCTTTCTCAGGTTTGAAGGGAACGTAACGTTTTATATATATATTGCATGCTGAAGGCTAGGTGGCTCTTTCTATGTTCAGCACGTCTCGCGCATATGCGCGACCTCAACCGGCACATATGCGCGAGACCTACTGGTCTCCGCACATCTCTTCTCGGCAGCTCGCGCATATGCGCGCCCTTCTTCCGTGCATATGCGCGAGGTTCTCTGGAATTGCACTTGGCTTCCCGTATGACTCGCGCATATGCGCGCACTCACATCGCGTATATGCGCGAGGTCTTCTGCCCATTTCGCGCATGTGCGTGCATCATGTCACGCACATGCGCGAGGGCTACTGTCCTCGCACCTCATATCTCACAAGCAAACTCAATTCAAGTCTCGGAGCGATCTTTCATAATCATATCAATTCATAAATCAATAATCGGAGATTAACAGATATAAAATCTTGGGCATTACAGCAGATATCTTGAGTGAGGCCCACAACACCCCGTACTTCATCCATATAGGGAGTACAAAGATGTATAATGATCTTCAATCTATTTATTGATTGCCGGGAATGAAGCGTGATATTCTGTGTTTTGTCTCAGAGTGTTTGACATGTCAGTAGGTCAAGGCAGAGAATCAGATACCTGCAGGGAAGCTGAGACCACTACCTATTCCTGAGTGAAAATGGGAGAACATTACCATGTACTTTGTGACAGGGCTTCCGAGGACGACTAGAGGTTATAATGCCATTTGGGTGATAGTCGATCGGCTCACAAAATCAATACAATTTCTACCGATCAGGAATTTTCACCATGACTCAGTACATAGAGCTGTACATCAGAGAGATAGTCAGACTTCATGGGATTCCAGCCTTTATTGTGTCCGACATCGATCTGAGATTTACGTCTGCCTTCTGGATGCAGGCATTGGGGACCAAATTGTTATCAGTACTGCCTTTCATCCTCAGATCGACAGACAAGAAGAGAGGGTGATTTAGATATTGGAGGACCTGTTCAGAGTGTGTGTGTTCGACTACCAGAGAAGTTGGGAGCCGAAGTTACTTATTGTAGAGTTAACGTACAACAACATTTATCAGGCATCTATCAATATGGCTCCATATGAGGCACTATACGGGAGGAAGTGTATTTCTACAGTTGATTGGGATGAGGTAGAAGAGAGGATAGAGTTGGGGCCGGATACTGTCAGTCAGACTGCAAAGTTAGTGGTCAAGATTTGAGACAGGATGAAGACCGCTCAGAGCCGGTAGAATAGTTACGCAGATCAGCGACGCATAGATCTTGAGTTTGCTGTAGAGGATAATGTGTTCGTGAAGGTCGCACCGATGAAGGGTGTGATGAGATTTGGGAAGAAAGGGCAAGCTCAGTCCTATATACAAAAGGTTGTTTGATATCCTGGAGAGAGTTGGGACACTCGCTTACAGAGTTGCATTACCACCAAATCTGGCGGGAGTTCATAATGTGTTCCATGTCTCTATGCCGCGGAAGTACATGTCGAATCCTTCACTGTGCTGAACTATGAGCCACTTCAACTGACACCGAACCTGTCTTATAAGGAAAGACCCACTGAGATATTGGATAGGCAGAAGAGGAGGCTCCGGAACAAGGTGATCCACATGGTCAAAGTCAAGTGGCTGAATCATTCTGAGGAGGAGGCTACTTGGGAGACGGAGACCGAGATGAGGAGTCACTACCCGTAGTTATTCAGCACGTTTTAAATTTCGGGGACAAAATTAAATTAAGGGGGGGGATTGTAAGGTCTAGGAAATTCGAACTACGTAACTCGACTGCATGCAATCTAGGGTTTTATTTAAGATATGTGTTTGATGATTTTTATGCATTTTGTTGCATGAGTATCGCTTGGATAGATGTTAATTTTAAAGTTTCATGCATTAGGGTTTTGAGTTGCATTTTCGTGCTCGAACGACTAATGGAGCCGAAGATAATCAGGAAAATTATTTTTATTGAACAATTAACATTTTTATTGAATAATTATGTATAATTATTTAATATAAGGTGTATTTAAGGGAGAATTTTTAAAATGGACCTTGTTGGGTATTTTTACTCGTCCAGCCATATTTTAACTGGTACTCAAATTTTATCGAATCAAAAGTCGGGTTCGAGAAATATTTTCAAAAACATACCTAAACGAAATATTTTTCGGGAGTGTTATTGGGCTTGATGGGTTTATTTTAGTGCTTAATGGGGCCAAAACCCTTTTAAACCTTTAAATTTTAATTAAGGTCCCATTAGTGTGTTATATTTTGACTTAAATACATCATTAGTAAACCCTAACCCTAACTCCAACTTGGTGGCCGCCCCTTCATTTTTCCAGCAGCCAATCTCATGTAAAACAACAGCTTTTCAATTGTTCTTCAGAAGCCACTTCGAATTCTTCAAAGGTTTTCCAGAAAGTTCATTCCCCGCTTCTCCGGTGCAAGTCCTACGCACGTAGCTTAGAGTTTTTTTTATCACAAAAACAATAAGGCACACCACGTATCTTCTTTTTCTCATCATTCATGTTGTATATATGCCGATATGTGTGTCGTGTGTGAATATGGCTCGGTCCTTGCATGTTAAAACTTTTTTGACTTCGATTTGTCATGAAATACGTATGTTTATGCATATAGTCACGATTTTTATTTGTGTTCGTGTAAGGGACTGTCGAGTCATGACCCCAGGGGGCTGTACACGTCGAAGAATAGGGTGTCATGGAGCTGGAGTCGGTTGGGGGTATTTCTTGGTTACGTTAATCGGGGTTGGCTAGATCGGAGGATTTGAGCGAGCAGATGGTGCAAGGGCCGTTATTAGCTTCGACCAGACCCTTGTGGGTCTGAGTCATGGTCTAATATGGCTTTAACGCTGCTGAATTCGACCATGAATCCAATTGAGTGAGTTGTTTGAAGGTTGGTCTCGGTTGGTCGCATCTAGGATGTATTGCGGTCATGCACTCCACATCATGCATGGGGCTGAGAGTTTAGGTTAGTTTGGTCCAGGAGGGTCCTGAGGTGGGCTAGGAAGAGTTGGTTTAGGGCTGGTCCTCGATGGTTAGTTCTATGATTAATAAAACGTGAGTTTGGTGTGACTAGGGTTACAGCTTGAACGCGTAGAAAATTCTAGCGAGGTTCCAGCGACTTATGAAGGTTCAAATTGGTCTAATTTTTTTTTGTGAATAAGTCGTGGCTAAAATTTGGGAAAGTTTGTTTAAGTTTCAGGTTGATTCAGGTTAAAACTGGGACCCTGGTCAAGTTTTAAAACGAATCATTTAATTTTTGAAACGGGCTCGATTTTACGTCTATGAAATGATTTTAAATATTTTTTTAGGTATTTTAAGGAGTTTGGTTGGCTTCGCGTCAAAATTTGGAGGTCCGGGGGTTAAGTGGTCAACTAGGGTTCCCACGGGCAAAATGGTAATTTTGCACCCGGGTTGAGTTTGTAGTCCTGGCCGCGCCCTAAACATGATTTTTCATGTTTTAAATGTTTATGTTATCATGTATATGATTTTTTTTATGTAATTATGAAAAAATACGTTGAATGATTGATTTTAATGAAAATTTACGCATATGCATAATTTTATTAAGTGATGAATATGATTACATGTTTTGAAGGATGAGACTTGGTTGTGAGTATTACAATGACACGATGACATGTAAGGACAAGGCTCAGTGGACCGGTCCCCGCCGTCGGATACCACATTTACACGTAGATGGATCCATCGACTGACACAATGATACGAAAGTAACAACTAATGAACGAAATTAAAATTAAGAAAAACGAACACGTATATGCTGATATGACGTGATATGTTATGAAAATATTTATGCTTCGACAGGTTATGATTATGCATGCGACTTTTACGATCATGAAACGTATTTTCATTACAGTACTTTTTACTGTTGTTTGTTATTTATATGTACTTGCTATAACGTTACAGATGTGTTGAGTCTTTAGATTCATTAGGTGTAAATGATGCAGGTGAGCTTATTGATCAGGAGATTGGGAGTGCCGAAAATTGAGTAGGCATAGATGGATGTGCGCACGCGAACCCGAGGACCTTATTTCTTTCGCACATCATGTTTTGAATTAGGAGTAGTGTTTCAGATATTTTCATACTTTGTCTTTTATATGTTGATGCTCCGACATGAGTTTTGGTAATATTTTTAACTGCAGTAATTTTTCAGTACGAAATTCTCTTATTTTAAAACGTGTGAGTTTCAACAGTTATTGCATCCATGCTTGTAAATGTTCATTTTTGAGAATCAGTTTTAAAAAATAAAAATTTCTAGTATTATTTTAAACAGTAGACGTTTCAGTTTTATTTTGGTGTGAACATTTGTTGTGTGATGAATGATTAAAAAGTAAATGATAAAATGTCTACATGAATTTTTTTGTTAAGCTTTTGCAATTTAGAGGTCTTTGTTCAGCTTAAAGTTTTCACATTGTTGATATAGAATAATATAATTTTACGCCTTTGTAACTAATCATATGAGCTAATGATTGGAATGAACAAAAAATAATATTTCTATGAATTGTGATTTTATTTTTCAAATTTATCTTATGTTTCTAAGTTTTTCTGGCAAAGAAAAAAATTATATTATTTTCATTTTCATTTAAAAATATATTTTAATTTTTAAATGATTTTGAAACTGTTGGATCTAATGCAGAGCACTTGAGGTGCTTCAAACAAAATATTCTCCAAGAGCTTGAATAGCTCGTGTCCTAAGAATGTTTACACCGATGAATTAGATCGAGTTTGGTATAGAACCAAGCGAAAAACACTCGAAATAATCTTTCGTTAAGATGCACTGATATATTTGTATATATTGTGTAATTGAATAACCAAAAGACTATATTAGTTTTTGCATTCATTCGTTCAGTTATGATGACAACTGAACCAACGGATGCTCTAACTATTTAAATCAGTTTGAAAACGATGGTTAATTAGATAAATACACAAGATATGTTTATGGATGTTCGGAGACTTCAACTGGTCCTACGTCACCCCTTCTACCACCTCGGGTAGGATTCACTAGAAGAATTTGATCTATACAACAACTTGTACAAACACACCCAGCTTAGGACTTACCCACTGCTTTAACTGAACTCCTAGACTAGACTGAAGGTAGCACCTTCCAGTCAACACTTCTTTAACATCTATGTGAGAAAGACTACATACACAAGTTTTGTAATATCCAATCTTGGAGAATGGTACGGTTTAAGATTACTTGTGTTTATTGACTACTTGGTTAAGTTAAGTATAGTTTTGATGTTAAGAGTTGCGATTTATGGTTTATAGTATTGTTGATTATAGATGATGTGTAGTTATATTGTAGCGTCGTTACGATTAAATTCATGATAATTTATATGTTGAGCCAATTGGTATGAGGCCAATTGAAGTGGTTAGATAAGACATAGATGTGAAATTTTCTTGTTGAGAGTGTTGCCAAAATATGGGGAGAAGCGACGTTGCGATTCGATTTTAGCTTGCAAAGTGTGTTGTTGGCTTCAGAGGACACCGCACCCGCGCCAGGAAAGCTACCGCACCTGCGGTGATAGGACAGTAGGGACGCTGCACCCGCGCTAGAGAAGACACCACACCCGCGGTGGTTGGACAGAAGCGATATCGCACCCGGGTCGTTTCTTTCGAATTTTTGGATGTGGTACAGTATGCATAGCGCACCCGCGGTCCAAGGACTAGCGCACCTGCGGTCCAAGGACTAGAGCACCCACGATCAATGAACAGTAAAGTCGTGTTTTGAGGTTTTAAGTGATTAAATACAAGAGTTTGCTCATTTCTCCCTCATTTTACTTTCTCTTCTCGATTCTTCATCTCAAGGGAGAGCTAGGGTTCTTATTCCTTTCTTTTGTGCCTTTGATTCAAGCTACTTGTTGGGTTTTTGAAGTGAGAGCAAGATCATTTTGGATTTAAATAGCTAAGGTAAGCTTGTGGTTTTAGTTATTTTTGGATTGTGGTGTTGGGAGAAATTATGGAATGTATGATTGTGTTGGTTTTATGGGTTTTATGGTATGATTGTTGGATTATTAAGTTGTTGATGTTCAATTCATGGTTTATTGTTGTAGGATTTCTACCAAGAGATTAGAATCAAGCTTTCCATTGGTTGTAAGTGGAATTCATTCCTTGTGCTCACATGAAGTATATGTATTGAATTTCAATGGTTTTAAAATGCTATTCCCTTCCATCTGATTCATGTTATGTATGAATACACTTTGTTATATATTAGAGGCTTTTATATGTCTCATTTATATACAAGGGAATGCAAGAGAAAAGAGTACTCAAAGTGTTTGTTTTAATGTCCAAGAGAGAATTCAAATGATTTATTGGATTGATAAATAGATAGTCAGAGATTGCATGCAATTAGTTGATCAACGACCATAGGCTTATATACCGACAGAGTAATCGATATATATCGATGGGATATAGGTACAGAGACAGAGATACTATTTAGATATCAATCCACAAGAGAAAAGAGAATTACCATCATTATAGTCATGTATGCTATATTATTCCGTGTTTCAAGAGTTAGATGGTATTTAATGATTTCAAAGTAATGTTTTACAGAGTATGCTATATGTGGGGACCCGGGCTCTAACTCAATTCTGTCTGAGATTAAATGGATCTGCGAGAAAATGTGAGTCAAATTTTCGCTTTTTAACATTAAATCAAATGTTATTACTAAGCATAATCTTTCTTTATTAATTTACATCATACATAATGTACAATATAATAAACGAGTCTTGTTCTAACACATCACTCTAAACTAATGTTTAATACAAATATCAAAATACAAGTAGTCCAAGTCTAATAAAAGCCACTAGTCATCTTCTGCGCCCGTAGTCACCACGCTATCTCGAACTCATCTCTGTCGTGACCCAGATCCTGCCCCACCTGTTGTTATGCACACATACAGACATAACAACAGCCGGAAACTCCGGTGAGAACAAATCCAGTATAAAACATGTATACATGCTAACATAAAATCATGAATCATGCATGAAAGCAATAATAAAGGGGTTCCATAGTCTATGAAACCAATCCATATTAGCATGCAATACAAATCAAAATATGTCTTGACTCAACTCAATTCTACTCTAGGGATCCCGGGGTGAATAAGACGTCACTGTCTGTTACCTACCCTCCCAATCGGGGTAACTGTACGTCTTACTCCTAGACTTCGGTCGAGTCTGTATCGAATGTCTACAATCGGAGGAAGTCTGCTCCTATGCGTCGATACACCGAACGTCTAGTTTTGACAACTCTGTCAATGACTCTCCTATCTCAATACTTGAATATAAATCTATAAACACAGCATTATCATATCAGGAGATTTGAATATAATCTATAAACAAATCAAAACATATTAAAAACATAAACAATAAATCTAGTATGTGATTTGGTTGGGAAACTCCAATCAAATCTGATTCGAGTCGTGTCTTCCCTATAATCACATGAATTATACCTTTCGTCGTACAATCTGTCGTAGTCGAAGTCTCGATGTCAAAGTCGTCAATATCAATCTGAAATGGCAATGTTGATACACATTTTATCAATCTCTAACTTAACCAAGACATATATCCAATCTATAATCAGTCTTGATACAATTTGACGGCATCACGGCGTGTTCTCGTGATACCAATCAATTCAAATCTAAATATATATCAACACATTAAAAGCCTCAATTCAAAATCAATGCCATAACCATTTCAACTCTGAAAATCTGCATGATCTCAATTCAATACATGCTGGAAATACACAACAATCCCATACGATATCCAGTAATCAAACCGTTTACGATTCTACGACATCTATGATCTCAAGAACATCTATTCACAACCATATCAGAAGTCCTCCAACATTTAAACTTCAAAACATGCTGGAATTTAAAGAAACTTACATCCTTTGATATCCCTTGTCACGAGAAGCAAGAATCTATGCTTGGATTAAAGTTTGGATGAATAATTCTTACAAACCCAAGTGATGAAGTTGAAATGAAAGCTTGGAACTCCCTTCGCTCTCGTTTCTGATCTGTTGGAGCACTCAACAATGAAGATTCGGTGCTATTCTATATATATATATGCCATGTGTCATCATAAAAATCGAAGGTGGATTTCTCGCATGCAGCACCGCAGGTGCGGTGGGTTCTTCAGCGCGGGTGCGCTCATGCTTCGGCATGCTTTTCATTTTCAAAAATCCGACGACCGCGGGTGCGGTACATATCAGACAGCGGGTGCGGTCACACCACCGCGGGTGCGGTCCTTCTCGCACCGCGGGTGCGGTCTTGCTTCGAATAAAATTTCCTACTCTACTGGACATCGACCACGGGTGCGGTCCTTCTAACACCGCGGGTGCGGTGTGGTTTCGTCCTCACCTTATTCAAAACTCTCATTTCATGTCATGCATTCTCATATCTTCCGAGTTTCACATCAATGAAGACTATGAATCTCGAGCCTTACAATATATTTGTAGATTGCTATGTAAGAGTTCCACTTGCTGAGTTTTATACTCATTCCAGTTATTTCATGTGATGCAGTTAAGAGTGACGAGCCGTAACATTGATTGGAGCGGAGGTCATATGTACAAGAGATGGAAGGAAGAAAGATATTTTGTTAGCATTTTGGACATGATCAAAATTATATTTTGTATTTTGATATAACACTTTATTGATCATGTATATAATTTTGATTATATATATAGTGAAAATGTATTTATGTCAAGAAAATTTTAAATCCTTCTTTCCTTTAAGTAAATTTTAAATTCCGCTGTTATTTTATGAAATCGGTAGAGGGCATTACAAGTTTAACGTCTTTGTGCAAGACGGTATTTGAATGGTTTTGATAGTGAGTGTGTGTGTGAGAACTGAACAAGAATGTTCTCACACATTGAGGGAAAGTGGCTTCTAAACTAAGCTGATACAACGATGAAGATTTCCCTCTATGCTTAAGTGCTTCTGAAAGCTGATATGCAACTGAGCGTGCCCTTTCTGTTTTTCTTCTCAGTTCTTTTCACTCTCGTATCTTTTCACTTAATTGAGTCTTCACTGATCTTCTCTTTATATAGGCGGGAAAAGCTGATCGTACAGTGAGACTCATTTAATGTATACGTTGCATTTGAATCGGCTCCTTGGACTTTGTGTCTCGTCTTTTCGATTTCCATTCTGAAGCGCTTTGTCGTTAATGCTCTGATGCAACGACCATTATTGTCCTTTGTCTGGACAATGGCTTTGTACCTTCACGCACAGCTAGAATCCACTTAAATCAGCTTGTATTGATCTGCAACTGATTCCTACAAACTGATGTTCTGAACTGGTCAGTTGAACTGGTCTTCAGTTGGGATGGTGAAATCAGTTGACTCGTCAGATGAACTGATTTCACTATTGTTCAGTTGAACTGATCTTCAGTTGAGTTCTTCATCAATTGAACACTCCTTCAGCTGGCCGGGCTTCTGAGGTTATCCTGCTGAACCAACTATCAACTGATCAATCAGTTGAGCTCTTTTATGATACATAAGTTGAACTGGTTCAGTTTGGTTGATCAGTTGATGCTTTCAGTTGGTGACTTCGACAGCTTCAGTTTTACCTCGCTTAACTGATCAATTAGAAGCTTGATCAGTTCCTAGCTACCTGCGCACTAAAGTAAATCATTAGAAACAAAATAACAAGTTTTGTTAACATCAAAATAAAGATTGCGAACATGAAATGTTCCAACAGAAACCAAAAGTAATAAAATCATCGATAGTAGACGATTTAGATTGAAAATAAGTTTTCTTTTTAATTCCACAAAATTCTTTATAGTTTTGACATGTACTTATTTTTATTGTCATCTTGATTATGGTTTTCTCTCACTTTACAGCAACAATAAAACAAGTTTTTTTATGGATATAACTCGTCAAGACGCTTCTTTGAGACAAAATTTTTGCACTTGATAAAAAAATTATGCCTACGCCCTTGCCTCATTGCTCCAATTTGTCACATACTGAAGTTTGAAGAGGTTTCCTGCTCTATGTAGAAAGGGTTTTACAGAGAGCCATTTGACCTCCGTAAGGATTGAATGCAAGCATTGTCAATTGCAGTTGCACCATTTTCTTGAAGATGAATTCAAGCCTTGGTCTTGGTACGGGTTTCTTCACGTAATCAGATTTTCTTTTCAGGTAACTAAGTGATGCGATTCTTCGAACATGAAAAGCAAACGCGCTAAAAAATGGAGTCACGCCTTCGATTCGATGAAACAAAGAAATGGTTGTGTTGTCCCGATCTTTTTGAACAAGTAAGTTTGTATTATTTACATCTAAATGACGAAGAATATAGCAATAAATTTTAACGAAGATAAACAATTGAAATTCAAGCGAACCTTCAAAGAACTCGTCTTCAACAATCCGAGTGAAGAACAATCGACAAACACCACAAAGTATTAAACTTCAATAAGTTGATTTGAAAACACACAAAGGTGTATGTATACAAAGCCAAACTTTGAAATGGAGAGACAAACTCACAAATATGATTAAACTCAAGAATCCATTCCCCAGTTCGTGTTTACAATTTAATATATAATAAAATTCAACAAAATCATAATCTAGGGTTTCCATGTATAAAATCTGCAAGACGTCGCGCTCGAGCGCGAGATTCTACCGCTCGGCCGTGGGCGGGGTCTTCTGGATAGGTCACGCTCGGGCGATAAAATGTTACCTCTCGGGCGCCGAGTGCTCTGGAATTCACGTTTTGGACAGTGACATTGGTGCTCGGACGGTAAGATTTGACCGCTCAGGCGCCAAGCGTTCTGCCTTCCTCTTTATTTAACACTCGCAAAACGATCCGATGGCCCCCAATCTCATTTCCATGCATCACGAACCCTTTGAGGCTTGGAACCTTGCTTGCAAGCTCTTCATAATTGCTAATGTGCCCGTGCAATGCTTCATGGAACCTCCTACTAATCATTTGCACGCCATTCCCGGCCAGATTCATATCATACTCTCCTTCTTTAGAAAGATTTGTCCTCAAATCTTGTCTACCTACGAAAAAACGAAGCAAGTTAGTAATAACAAAGATTAAATTATCAACATGCTTATCTTGAAAATCAATTTTGTAGGTGCTATCTTTTGCTTGTTCCATCAGCACTGGAAACCCCAACATCGCTGTTGCCTTTCCTATAAACTCATCAACTTCACCACTTACCAAATAATTAATGACATCAAATGATAAAATACCATTAAGTATCACAAAAATAAGGTTTCTCCCCTTCTTTTAGACCTAGTCAACACCAAAATAATATCCACACACGTGTACGACCATAGTTCACTAGGAACAAGATATAACTGATGCATGACATAGGAATACAGTTGACATGTCATTCTCCCATAATGCAAAGCATGTATCACAATGGCACTCAACATGTCATTTCATATGCAACCAACACATATAATCATGCATTTCATTAGCAATTAAACCGCCACAATATGCCTCACTAGCACGTAACTCCTGCAATGAATATAGTACGAAGAATTTATTCTCCTTAAAAATGTATTCATTAGAAACATAAAATTTTTTATATTCATTGATGCTCTTTCCAAATACACCATCACACAAATATAGATCATGCAAATAGAACACACTAACTGTACTATCCATGCAATTTGAACACCTCACAAAGGTTTGATTATAGTGCATACAAATCATTTTCATGACAAAGTCTCATCAAGTTAACAATCTTTGAACACTCAAAATCAATAAAATTTGAATTTAACTCAATCAATGCCTCACCACTCTCAACTCCATGCCACTTACACAAAAGGGTCGAATCACAATCATATCTCCCAACTATCACAGTTTCAACAAGCTCTCCAAACTCTTGAAAACAAAGCGACACAAAACCAAAGTAAGGAAGCAAGTCATACCTCACAGTCGTTGCGGTGACAACTAAGCTTACCTCACCGTGATTGCTCTCAACATCACATGAGTCATCCCATCGCATTGTCCCATCATCAAAACTTGTTTGCCTCCTCATCACGACTTCATCACAATCCTGCAAAGGACTGCTCGGGATTGAACCGGCTATATCATCACAATGATAATAAACCACTTTGTACAAAGGTACTTGAAATGGTTTATGTATGAATAAGCAACTATCAATCTCACTCTTTTCACTCTTTTGGGCCTTTAATTTCTTTTTCTTTCTCTTTTCTTTGGCATCCTTTTTTTTTAACTCTATGGCCACCTCACTTTTTTGTTCACTCTTTCTTTCGGCCATTTCACATTTTTTTTTCACTCAATTCAAGAAGTGTCAATTGAACCTCAAGGACTCCCTTTGGATTCAATTGAACAAGAGAAGCACAAGGTTCCTCCAAACATGTATGCAACATAATTTTTTCTTGCCTACTCTCTTCCTCCATAGTAGACAAATTAGAAAATTCGTCACCACTCAATGATTCGCTTTCCACTGTACATCGTTCAACATCATTCGACTCATCAAATAGTGGAATACCATCATCATCAAATCTAGCCTCAACTTCAAATTCAAGTTCAACTACGACCTCATCTTGAGATTCAGATTCAACTACACCATCAACCTCAATTTGCGGTTCAAGCTCAACAGACGACTCTACTGCTATCACCTCGTTACATGGATATTGGCTAATATCATGCCCAACTTCGAAACACCAACAACATATAATATCACAAGTACTAGAATTCGAGTTGTTAAATGTACCTTGATATTCAAATTTGGTAGTTTCACGTCTCGACTCCTTCATTAGCCTAGTAATGATTTTCTCTTTTAAGCTCGTGCCCCACGTGGATGCCAACGATTCCTTATGCACATCACGTTCACCTCTTCTGCCCACTCCTCTATTCTCCTCACATCGCCTATCATCATCACGATCCACATGCAATGCTCTATTCCCTCCAAATTTACGTCGCCTATCCTCATCATCTTGCCTATCATACATCTCATCTCCTTCACACCTCCTATACCTCTCACGTAGATGTTTAAACCCATTCTCCCACAATCTATCAAACCCTCTCAACATTGTTTGAAACTGGCTGTCGTCAAACATTATACCTGCAAGAAAAGGTTAGTATAAATATTAAAGATCAAGTTTCCTCACCACGAATCCTCACTAATCACTCCAATGAAATTCACCCGACTCTATTTTTTTTGTCATCACTACAAAACCTGACACGTCACTCCAAGAAATAAACGCTTGCCCTCAAGTATTTTCACCCGATTTTTTTGAGAGTTCTCTTGTAGGGTACGCTTTTGGATCTGTAGATTGTGTGCATCAAACTCACAAGTTCAAACTTCACGACACTTGAAAACTGACTAACACGGACTGCGTAAAAACAAGAAATTTGATTTTTTTTATTGTGAGATTAACTTGAATATGACTCATAATAGATATAAGAACCAAATGCTAAATAATAGCACAATATTTGTTTTTGTGAGACACACTTGAATATGACTCCCACAAGAGAATAGAACAAAATTCCAAAATCAAATTATGGAAAATTTTCGAAATTTTGTGCACTCAAAAAAAGAAGAAAAACAAATAATGACTCACGAAATTTCGAGAATCACCGACTTAAGAACAACAAAGAACGACAGGATAAAACAGATCTGATAAACGAATGATAAAAACAGATCTGATAATAAAAAGATAAATTTACTTGAATCAAAGGGAACCTAAAGCTCTGATACCAAATGATGCGATTCTTCGACCACGAAAAGCAGACGAGCTCAAAAATGGAGTCACACCCTCGATTCGATGAAACAAAGAAACAGTTGTGTTGTCCCGATATTTTTGAACAAGTAAGTTTGTAATATTCATCTCTAAATTACAAATAATTTAGCAATAAATATTAATGAAGATAAACAATTGAAATTCAAGCTAACCTTCAAAGAACTCATCTTTGACAATCCGAGTGAAGAGCAATCAACAAACGCCACAAAGTATTAAACTTTGATGAGTTTGATTTGAAAACACATAAAGATGTATACAAAGCCAAGCTTTGAAATGGAGAGAAAAAACTCACAAATATGATTAAACTCAATAATCTATTCCCCAATTCGTGTTTACAGTACAATATATAATAAAATACAACAAAATCGCAATCTAGAGTTTCCATGTATAAAATCTGCAAGGCGGCGTGCTCGAGCACAAGATTCTACCGCTCGGGCGTGGGGTATTTTGGACAGGTTGCGCTTGGGCAATAAGATGTTACTGCTCGGGCACCGAGTGCTCTTGAATTCACGTTCTGGACAGTGACATGGCGCTCGGACGATAAGATTTGACTGATCAGACTTTCCAAGTGGTTGTTACTTATCGAGTGGAAAAATATGTGATTATAGTTGTACACAATTAATCCTTTGATTTAAGACAACATAAAGGCTCTGCGTATTAGCAGAGCACTTTGATTCGTTTACCGAATCCATCGAGGAGTCATCAAGTGGCGAGATTGAGTATAGTTTCGAAATACATTGGAGCCAATGCATTGTAGTCGATGATTAACCATTTTCCTAAGGGTGAAGATATTCTATGAGAACCGACGAGTTAATAATGCAAGGACTTTCTAGCCAGATCAAGACATATGCTTTAGGGAAATGATTTTTACTAGTTGCACATACCATGTTACTGTTACTACTAAAACATACATAACATTGTTATAAATTTATTTGCAACTCTCGATATCAATGGTTTCAAATTTGATCGGGATATATGAGTTAAAGGACATTATTGTATGCTAACCATAACTTAAGGTTCTTGCAGGTACTATCAGTGATACCTAAAAGATAATGGGGCGATGCTATTAGACCCTCTTAACATTATCAGATGGGTGCGATCAAACTTGAGTTATGACATTCTTATCAAGGGGTTGATGAAAAGAATGAGACTAATTAGGGTCAGTAGGATAAGAATAAATATTATTCTGAATTACAATATAGTTGTAAACCTACGACTAGCTGTATCTGTGAACCATCGAGGGTCACACAAGTATCTGATTATGTGTTCCCATCAAGATAGTCTAATTCAAGGAGTTTAACTTGGTCACTGCAGTTTGAGGAGATCAAACTGATTGCTTATAAAAGAGTTTATAAGTGAAATACATATAATGTAATTTGTGGAAATTATTTTAATTGCAAATTGAGTGAGCATAGTATACCGTCTTTTTTTAATAAGGATGTTAACAAAACTAGCAGTTACCATAAATATATCAATGGAAATTTTGACATTCGAAATTTCAATTTTCATTATATCAACAAGTTTTGTGCCCTCGACACATCGAAAAAGTCCGATCGTCGATCGAGATTATAATAAGTTCACAATGATTTATTTAGTGAATTAAAATCTACCAATTAAATAAGAATGTTAATAGTGGTGATTACTACATGTACATTGTGGGGACCCGGACGCTAATCACGTTCTAAATCATAATTAGGACTAATTAATCACTTATAATAAACAGGGTCTAATTTTTTTTTTTTTAAATACACAGCGGAAACGTAATGTAATTAAATTCAAATTACATATTAAACATATACATACAAATCTGATGTTGTCTACAATAATTCAACTGGGTTCAATTACATATCAGTACTGAATCCTAAGTTGCTTCTGAAGCCCGGATCTCCACGCTATCTAGTCCAGCCTCGTTCTCTTCCTGACCCTTATCCTGTCCCACCTGTTGTCATGCACATATACAAACAAGACAACAGCCGGATAACTCCGGTGAGATATAAATATCCCAGTATAAATCATGTATACATGCAATCATATAAACAATATAAAAGCATATAACAGAAAATCATATTACATATCAAAATCATGACGTGAAATAATAACAAGAATAAATCATATTCCAAATATGTACCCTAATCAGGAACATAATCAATATCAAGAATAACTCCTATTCTAAACCTGTACCACTATCAGGAACAGCAAGGAACATGAACCATATTCAGGAACATAATCAACATCAATAAATATAAATCAATATAATTGTCACTCAGACTCGTGACTCCACGTTTTAGACTAGACTCAGTTCTAGCCTAGGTATCCCGATTTCCAGATGTGGTATTCCTATATCGACCAACAGTAATAGAAAAGACTCCAGTTCTATCCACGTCGATATAACCAAACATCCAGTGTCCTGACCTAACCGTCATGGACTGTGGTCCTATCACCAATATCCTGTCCTGTGACAAAGTGCAATGGGCCAGTGACGAGTCCTCACTATCCGGCCCTTCTGTCACAAGATGAAATGTCTACGACTAAGCATATCCGCTTACGAATCAAGACATACATTGTCTATAAATCCATAGACCAAAAATACCAATTGCAAATATCAATGCAATAAAGTAAAGTATGTGATTTAGGGAAACTCGAGTCAAACCTCACTCGAGTTGTGCAATCCCAACTCAACATTAATTTATACCTTTATCTCCTCGCTCAGAAGAAGAAAAAGAAGTCCCGACTCTATCTCGGTCCATTCCCAATCTGGTAATAATAATACCGAACAGATATAATATCAATATTCAATTCAATTCAATACCTGTTCTGATCAATATTCAAATCGAAATATATGCTGATCGATATCCAGTCAAGATACACTCTATTCCATATCGACCATATCACGATATAATCGAAATTACTACAGAATCTGACCAATATCAATTAACTGATGTTTCAACGGTATAACAATACAGTCTCAATAACCCCGTCAATTCAAACATCACAGATATAATACCAGAACTCCTAATCAATATCGATATCAGTCATAATCTCAATAACAATATATATCTGATATGAATTCTCAGTCACATCGACTCCGAAAATCATAACAATTACATAAACGGTCCGTTTCTCAATCTGACTTCGATTCTATGATGTCTACCATGACAAGAACATCATATATGAACCCTATTCAATTCTGACAATAGTCTAATTTCAAAACATGTCAAAACGTAGCAAAACTTACGTCCAGTTGTAGCCTACGTTGATAGGAACTCGGTACTGTACTCAGATTCAAAATCTGACGGACGGATTTCGAACGATAGTAACTTGAATCTCAAGAGCTAAATCTTTTCCTCCGTTTTCGATTCCATCCTTCGAAAACTGAAATGCATATATATATATATATATATATATATATATATATATATATATATATATATATATATATATATATATATATATATATATATATACACATCTCGCACATGCATAATGGCACATGGCTCATTCTTGGCAAAACACGTCTCGCGCTCGGGCGGTAAGAAACTACCGCTCGAGCGCGGCAGTTTCTGCCCAAGCACTCTCAACTTGCACCCTTGACGCTCGGGCGGTAATATTCTACCGCTCGGGCGCCACATCTTCTGCCCGAGACACATTTCTGTTGAACATTGGCGCTCGGGCGGTAAAAAACCACCGCTCGGGCGCCACACTCTCTGCCCAACTTCCTTGAATTTCACATGTAGTCTTATTTTCGTGTCCCGATTAATCCTTTCATAATCATATCAAATTATATATCAATAATTATAGATTTCTAGGATTAAATTTCCGAGCATTACTGTAGTGCCCAAATTCAGTACACGTATAACCCATGCATTCATTTAATTATTAAATCATTTAATTAGTTTAAATGAGTTTTATCCATGCATAATTTATGAAAGCTCATTATTTTAAATTATTCATGTCTATGTTGATGCACGTTAAAATGTTTTTCGAGTTTATGTTTCAGGCGATTATTCGAGGCGGGATTGAGGAAAAGACCCGGTGACGATTTTCGGCAATTTAAAAATGTGGTATTTTATTTTAAGTTATGGATGGGGGTATTTTTTTTTACTAATTATTATGTTTTTAGAATTTTAAAGTCCAAATTTAATTAGTAGGTGAATTTTGGGGAATGGAAAACTTTTAAAGTCTAGACCATGTGCCTTTTTAAATTTTATTAGAGGTGGTATTAGAGTAAGAGAGTGTTAGTATTTTTTTTAATTAGTGCTAATTATCAATTAAGCTAAATTATCTCCTAATTAAACACAAAACACACGCACACACACACTCTACACACAATAGAAACGTGAAAGCACATACACACACATTTTTATTTCAAATCTTTTTGAAGAAAAACCTAGGGTTCTCCATTAGAAAGCAGCCGCCCCCTTCCATCGATTTTTCCAGTCATTTTCGGTGGGGTTTATTGCAAGAAAGTCGAGCCGCAAGTCATCCCGGATCAACCTCGCTTCTTTCCCGCGTCGGTGTCGTCGTTACGGTACTTTTAAACGTCAAAAGGCACGTATAATCTGTTCTTGCTGTGTCGATCAAGTCATATATTGTATTGCATTGTTTTTATGCGTAAAAGTTATGTATGATGATAGTAGTTTAAGCGGATCATGAATCGGATCGATTTCGAAGGAAAATTTTTAGATCTGAAACTCGTTTTTACTGTTCATGTCAAAACTGCGATTTTTCTGGTCATATTTTGGGAAAACTTTCAACGGCAAAAACGTAGAAATTTTCGATACCTTCGATTTGATATATGATTCAAAATTTTTGGACGAAAAATGAGTGAGTTATGATATTTTCCGTGCGACTGCGCAAACTGAAATTTTCAGAAAATTATGTTATTGATACGTTTCTTGAAGTTTTAAGTTGCAGGCTTCGTTGGAAATCGACGGGCGATTGTTGCTGCGTACGGGTATGTTAGTAATGATGTTAAGAGTGTTTTTTTGAGGTTACGTTTCATGTCGATAGGCACTCGAGCTAACTAGAAGTCGTAGGAAACAGTTTGATGTCAATTGCCATATTTTGGGTCGTGTGTGTCGTAGAGCGAACACTGTTGTCTTGAAACGTTTGTACAATTTGGGTTTTATGTTGCGGTATGCTAGGATGAGTCTCGAGGTGTCGGTGCATGGTCCGTATAACCGAGTCTAGAAGGATGAATATTAGGTGTTCAGAATTTTCGTAAGTTCGCGATTACAGTGGGTGCACGGACCTGTACACGGACCCTGACACGGGGTCCGTGCCTTTGTTCCCTCAGCAATGTCTAGGACCCGAGTGTACACGGACCCTCACACGGACCCAAGCACGGGGTCCGTGCCTCTCCCCTTTCCGAGTACTCCTTTTACAGTATCTACACGGACCCTAACTCGGACCTTTAGACGGGGTCCGTGCCCTTGCTTTTCTACACACACCCCATACAGTGTCTACACGGACCCAAGCCAGGACCCAGACACGGGGTCCGTGTCCTCCTATTTTTGGGATACATTCTTTCATTTACTTAGGAATTGGGTTGAGGTTTTAAGTTAAGGTTTAATATGATGTTTTCATGATCGAGTCATGGGAAATTTTAGAACGTCCTAAGAAATGATCGAACTCGAGAGTAAGTATGATTTCTACGTTAAGTTATGTGAGTTGAGCATACAAGTTTAGGTTAGTATGTTGCAGCAACGGCCCCGATCGAAGTCCAACGAATCCCTCAACGCCAAGTAAGTATGTATGACGTGCAATAAAATATTTTAAGTTTTCGAGGTATGCTAAATGTCTTGTGACCAAATTATGTTAGGATTGGAAAGCGTTAAATTATGAACGGGGACCAATCCGCCCGTTAAATTATGAACGGGTTAGATCGTGGTTGTGAAGCGTTAAATTATGAACGTGGATCAACTGGCCTGTTAAATTATGAACAGGGATCTCATGTATGTGGCAGTGGATACGCCCCTGTCAGCCCAGTACTGTGGTTTGTCTGATCAGACGTTTATTATGTATGGGTCACTTGCTTTGAAACATCCTCTACGCAAATGATGAAGTTATGTATGTTAAAGTATGTTCAAGTATGCAGCATGTTTATGAAAGGTTAAGTTATGGCACGTCGTAGTATGTATGTACGTATGTTCAAGTTTTAATGCGCAAGTTCAAGTTTCAAATTATGTATGTCCTATTTTAAAGTTGCATGCGACCTTAATATGTAGTACTCGTTATTCCAGTTTATACGTGTTGAGTCTTTAGACTCACTAGACTTGATCGATGCAGGTGACTATGTTGAGGAGACAGGAGGTGATGACCAAGGGGCAGGCTTGGGCTGAGTGGCAGGCTAAACCCGAGGACCGCAAGTTTATGTTTATGCAAATTTTTAAAATACTCTGATGTTTTGATTTGAACGTGAGACGTTTTGAGACAGTTTATTTTAGCAAAATTTTATTGATGACGGATGATGGTGAGATTTATTTTTATGAATGTTGAGTGACGACCGTATGAATGTTTTATTTAAGAAAATTTTTAATTCTTCCGCAAATTTTAAGTAGTGTAGAATACGGTTCGTTACAGTTGGTATCAGAGCGGTGTTCTTGTAAAGGGTTACGCCTACTGCCAGTCGCAAGAAGCTCTCGAAGTCACACCTCAAGTCTGTAAGTTTTAAAGTTTTGCATTATGTCATGTAGTAAGCACTAAGTCAGGATTTCAGCATGGATATGTTTTCAGTTCAAAGTACGTGCATCTTCTGTTATTGGTATTATAATCATGCATGTTGGGTTTACGTGTTGGGTAAATTATTGGAACAGTATGCCTCCGAGACGTATGGTTAACCAGGAAGCTAGGACTGAGGACATGGAGCACCGGGAGGAGGAAAGAGCCAATCCTCCGCCACCACCACCTCCCGACATGCAGGCACAGATGCTTGCAGGCATGACGCAGTTCTTCGCACAGTTTGCGGGGAACCAGGCTGCAGCAGCAGGCGCAGGGGCAAGGCCCCAACCAGAGGCCGTTTATGAGAGATTCCGGAGGATGAGTCCGAAGGAGTTTTCGGGTACCACTGACCCGATGATAGCTGAGGGGTGGATCAAATCCATCGAAGTGATTTTCGACTTTATGGAACTGACCGACGCAGATAGGGTCAGATGTGCCACGTTCCTTCTGACAGGGGATGCCAGATTGTGGTGGGAGAGTGCATCTGTGGCAGTCAACTTGCAGGTACTGCCATGGAATGGTTTCAAGGAGGTCTTTTACTCCAAGTACTTCACTGAGGAAGTACGAACCAGACTCACCAACGAGTTTATGACGCTGCGACAGGGAGACAGTAGCGTGGCGGAATTTGTGAGGAAGTTTGAAAGGGGGTGTCACTTCGTGCCCCTTATTGCGAATGATGCACCGGCAAAACTGAGACATTTCCTGAATGGTTTGCGGCCGATCTTACGCCGCGACGTCCGAGTAGCTGGTCCCACTTCTTATGCAGTCGCCGTGTCCCGAGCTTTGGCAGCAGAACAGGACCAGCGAGATATTGAGGCTGACAGGCAGGGCAAGAGGCCCTATCAGGCTCCACCGCAGCCTCACCATCCGCAGCAGAATCAGCGACCCCACTTTAAGAAACCGTATCAGGGGCCGCCAGCGAAGAAGCCTTATCATGGACCACCAAAGGGCAAGGGTCCAGTTCAGCAGCAAGGGGCGCCTCAGAAGCCCGTTGCCTTCCCCGTGTGTCCTAAATGCAATCGTCAGCACCCGGGACAGTGCTTGTATGGATCAGGCAGGTGCTTCAAGTGTGGAGCTACAGATCATATGCTGAAGGAGTGCCCGCAGTGGAAACAGCCAACCCAGGGCAGGGTATTCGCCATGCATGCACAGGAGGCGGACCCAGACACTACTTTACTTACCGGTAAACTTTTCTACCTAAGTTCAGTACTATTTAATTTGTATGTGGAATTTTACTTGGGATAAGTAGGATGCTAGTGTTGTTTGAGTATATTTGGGTTACTACCTTGTTAGTGTCTTTGAATATAAGTTGTGTTGTGCTAACGTATCTCAGGGAATATTTTCATAAAGAGATTAGCTACAACTGCGTTGATAGACTCAGGAGCCACCCACTCCTTCATATCAGAGACGTTTGCCAATCATTTAGACCTCAAGTCCATCGGCCTAGACGTGAATTTTTCGGTAGTAGTCCCATCAGGGGAAGAGCTGTTAGCTACCAGTGTGGTCAGAGATATCGACCTAGAACTGCATGGCCACCTAGTGTATGCAGATTTAATCATATTGCCGATGCCAGAATTCGACGTTATCATGGGCATGGACTGGCTGACTAAGAATAGAGTTCTGATAGATTTTCAGAAGAGGTCAGTTTTAGTTAGACCGCCGGGCATGGAGCAATTTCTTTTTTGAGCCAGCCAGATGGAGAAACTTTCCTCGCATGATTTCATGCATGCAGGCGAGGAGTTTGATCTCCAAGGGATGTCAGGCCTTTTTGGCTAGCATTATTTCAGCGCCTGACGTGTCCACTCCATCCTTATCAGAGGTGCCAGTAGTCAAAGAATTTCCAGACGTCTTTCCTGATGACGTCACCGGTCTTCCACCAGAGAGAGAGGTAGAGTTTGCAATCGATCTCGTGCCAGGCACAGCGCCAATCTCCAAGGCGCCATACAGATTAGCCTCCAGCTGAGATGTTAGAGCTCAAACAGCAGATTCAGGAGCTCCTTGACAAAGGGTTTATCCGCCCTAGTTTCTCACCGTGGGGCGCACCAGTGCTTTTTGTGAAAAAGAAGGATGGAAGCATGAGACTGTGCATCGATTACCGTGAGCTGAACAAGGTAACGATCAAGAACAAATACCCTTTGCCTAGAATCGAAGACTTGTTCGATCAATTGCAGGGAGCCACCGTGTTCTCTAAGATAGATCTTCGATCAGGGTACCATCAGCTGAAAGTGAAGGATGCAGATGTCCATAAGACAGCTTTCAGGACCAGATACGGGCATTACGAGTTCTTAGTAATGCCGTTTGGATTGACCAATGCTCCAGCAATTTTCATGGACCTCATGAACCGAGTATTTCAGCCGTTCCTCGATCAATTCGTCATAGTATTTATTGACGACATTCTTATTTACTCGAAGAGCCATGAGGAGCACAACCAGCATTTGAGGACAGTTTTGCAGACCTTGCAGAGTCGCAAGTTATTTGCGAAGTTCAGTAAGTGTGAATTTTGGCTACAGAAAGTTACATTTTTGGGGCATATAGTATCCAGCAATGGTATTGAGGTGGACCCATCGAAGGTGGCAGCTGTTAAAGAATGGGTTGAGCCAAAGAACGCATCTGAAATCCGCAGCTTTTTGGGTTTAGCAGGCTACTACCGTAAGTTTATTAAGGGATTTTCGTCCATAGCAGTGCCGCTCACCTCACTAACCAGGAAAAATGCAAAGTTTGTGTGGAGCGAGGAATGCCAGAAGAGCTTCGACACCTTGAAGCAAGCTCTTATTTCAGCGCCAGTGCTAGCCATGCCGACAGGGCAAGGCGAGTTTGTGCTTTATACCGATGCATCTAAGCTCGGATTAGGCGCAGTGTTGATGCAACAAGGTCGGGTCATAGCTTATGCTTCCAGACAGTTAAAGGTGCATGAGAAGAACTACCCGACTCACGATCTTGAATTAGCCGCCGTTGTCTTTGCATTGAAGATTTGGAGACATTACTTATACGGCGAGAAATGTCAGATCTTCACCGACCACAAGAGTCTCAAATACTTCTTCACGCAGAAAGAGCTGAATATGAGACAGAGAAGGTGGTTAGAACTTGTGAAAGATTACGACTGCGAGATTAGCTACCATCCGGGAAAAGCTAATGTTGTCGCAGACGCCTTGAGCAGAAAAGTGGCAGGGGTAGCTCAGTTGACAGCTCAGAGACCACTACAGTCGGAGATTCAGAAGTTTGGTCTAGAGATTTATCGTGATGGCAAGGCTCCTAGGCTGTCTAATCTGACAGTCAAATCTGATTTGCTAGACCGAATCCGAGCATGTCAGTCTACAGATGAGCAGTTACAGAAATGGAGACTGAAAGACGAAGCCAAGGGCAGTGTGCTGTACACAGTTTCAGACGGCATTGTGCGATACAGAGGTAGAATGTGGGTGCCTAGTGTTGGTTCGATCAGACAGGATATTTTGACAGAGGCACACGCATCTCCGTATTCCATTCACCCAGGAGGCACCAAGATGTACAAAGACCTTCAGTTATTGTATTGGTGGCCAGAGATGAAGCGAGACATCCGTAGGTTTGTGTCAGAATGTCTCACTTGTCAGCAAGTAAAAGCTGAACATCAGAGACCAGCAGGGTTGGTAAAGTCACTCCCCATCCCCGAGTGGAAGTGGGAGAACATTACTATGGATTTTGTGGTTGGATTACCGAGGTCAGTCAGAGGATCGAACTCCATTTGGGTTATAGTGGACCGACTCACTAAGTCAGCGCATTTTCTGCCAGTGAAGACGACTTTCTCCATGACGCAGTATGCGGATCTTTATATCCAGGAGATCGTCCGGTTGCATGGTTTCCCAGTCTCTATTGTGTCCGACAGGGACCCGAGGTTTACATCGTCCTTCTGGAAGAGCTTACATGCAGCCATGGGGACGAAGTTACTGTTCAGTACAGCTTTTCACCCGCAGACAGATGGCCAGTCTGAGCGAGTGATTCAGGTTTTAGAGGACTTGCTAAGAGCTTGCATGATTGACTTCCAAGGAAATTGGGAGTCTAGACTACCTCTAGTGGAATTCACATACAACAACAGCTTCCAAGCATCTATTGGTATGGCTCCCTATGAAGCGTTGTATGGTCGGAAGTGCAGATCACCAGTTCATTGGGATGAAGTTGGTGAGAGGACAGAACTTGGCCCAGAAATAGTTCAGCAGACTGCAGACGTGGTGGTCAAGATTCGTGACAGAATGAAGACCGCCCAGAGCCGGCAGAAGAGCTATGCCGATAAGAGAAGAAGAGACCTCGAGTTTGCCGTTGGGGATCACGTCTTCGTCAAGATAGCGCCCATGAAGGGTGTTATGAGATTTGGAAAGAGAGGCAAGTTGAGTCCGAGGTTTATTGGACCGTTCGAGATTCTTGATAGAGTTGGGACATTAGCCTATCGTGTAGCCCTTCCGCCGAATCTGGCCGGGGTACACAATGTGTTCCATGTCTCGATGCTGAGAAAATATTTGGCTAATCCTTCTCATGTTCTAAGTTATGAGCCGCTGCAGTTGACTCCAGACCTGTCTTACGAGGAGAAACCAGTCCAAATCCTAGACAGACAGGAGCGCAGACTTCGGAACAAGACGACTAAGTTGGTCAAAGTCCAATGGCTGAATCAATCGGTGGAAGAAGCCACTTGGGAGTCAGAGGCCGACATGAGACTTCGCTACCCGGAGTTGTTCGGTAAGACTTAATTTCGAGGACGAAATTTTTATAAGTGGGGGAGGAACTGTAGTGCCCAAATTCAGTACACGTATAACCCATGCATTCATTTAATTATTAAATCATTTAATTAGTTTAAATGAGTTTTATCCATGCATAATTTATGAAAGCTCATTATTTTAAATTATTCATGTCTATGTTGATGCACGTTAAAATGTTTTTCGAGTTTATGTTTCAGGCGATTATTCGAGGCGGGATTGAGGAAAAGACCCGGTGACGATTTTCGGCAATTTAAAAATGTGGTATTTTATTTTAAGTTATGGATGGGGGTATTTTTTTTTACTAATTATTATGTTTTTAGAATTTTAAAGTCCAAATTTAATTAGTAGGTGAATTTTGGGGAATGGAAAACTTTTAAAGTCTAGACCATGTGCCTTTTTAAATTTTATTAGAGGTGGTATTAGAGTAAGAGAGTGTTAGTATTTTTTTTAATTAGTGCTAATTATCAATTAAGCTAAATTATCTCCTAATTAAACACAAAACACACGCACACACACACTCTACACACACTAGAAACGTGAAAGCACATACACACACATTTTTATTTCAAATCTTTTTGAAGAAAAACCTAGGGTTCTCCATTAGAAAGCAGCCGCCCCCTTCCATCGATTTTTCCAGTCATTTTCGGTGGGGTTTATTGCAAGAAAGTCGAGCCGCAAGTCATCCCGGATCAACCTCGCTTCTTTCCCGCGTCGGTGTCGTCGTTACGGTACTTTTAAACGTCAAAAGGCACGTATAATCTGTTCTTGCTGTGTCGATCAAGTCATATATTGTATTGCATTGTTTTTATGCGTAAAAGTTATGTATGATGATAGTAGTTTAAGCGGATCATGAATCGGATCGATTTCGAAGGAAAATTTTTAGATCTGAAACTCGTTTTTACTGTTCATGTCAAAACTGCGATTTTTCTGGTCATATTTTGGGAAAACTTTCAACGGCAAAAACGTAGAAATTTTCGATACCTTCGATTTGATATATGATTCGAAATTTTTGGACGAAAAATGAGTGAGTTATGATATTTTCCGTGCGACTGCGCAAACTGAAATTTTCAGAAAATTATGTTATTGATACGTTTCTTGAAGTTTTAAGTTGCAGGCTTCGTTGGAAATCGACGGGCGATTGTTGCTGCGTACGGGTATGTTAGTAATGATGTTAAGAGTGTTTTTTTGAGGTTACGTTTCATGTCGATAGGCACTCGAGCTAACTAGAAGTCGTAGGAAACAGTTTGATGTCAATTGCCATATTTTGGGTCGTGTGTGTCGTAGAGCGAACACTGTTGTCTTGAAACGTTTGTACAATTTGGGTTTTATGTTGCGGTATGCTAGGATGAGTCTCGAGGTGTCGGTGCATGGTCCGTATAACCGAGTCTAGAAGGATGAATATTAGGTGTTCAGAATTTTCGTAAGTTCGCGATTACAGTGGGTGCACGGACCTGTACACGGACCCTGACACGGGGTCCGTGCCTTTGTTCCCTCAGCAATGTCTAGGACCCGAGTGTACACGGACCCTCACACGGACCCAAGCACGGGGTCCGTGCCTCTCCCCTTTCCGAGTACTCCTTTTACAGTATCTACACGGACCCTAACTCGGACCTTTAGACGGGGTCCGTGCCCTTGCTTTTCTACACACACCCCATACAGTGTCTACACGGACCCAAGCCAGGACCCAGACACGGGGTCCGTGTCCTCCTATTTTTGGGATACATTCTTTCATTTACTTAGGAATTGGGTTGAGGTTTTAAGTTAAGGTTTAATATGATGTTTTCATGATCGAGTCATGGGAAATTTTAGAACGTCCTAAGAAATGATCGAACTCGAGAGTAAGTATGATTTCTACGTTAAGTTATGTGAGTTGAGCATACAAGTTTAGGTTAGTATGTTGCAGCAACGGCCCCGATCGAAGTCCAACGAATCCCTCAACGCCAAGTAAGTATGTATGACGTGCAATAAAATATTTTAAGTTTTCGAGGTATGCTAAATGTCTTGTGACCAAATTATGTTAGGATTGGAAAGCGTTAAATTATGAACGGGGACCAATCCGCCCGTTAAATTATGAACGGGTTAGATCGTGGTTGTGAAGCGTTAAATTATGAACGTGGATCAACTGGCCTGTTAAATTATGAACAGGGATCTCATGTATGTGGCAGTGGATACGCCCCTGTCAGCCCAGTACTGTGGTTTGTCTGATCAGACGTTTATTATGTATGGGTCACTTGCTTTGAAACATCCTCTACGCAAATGATGAAGTTATGTATGTTAAAGTATGTTCAAGTATGCAGCATGTTTATGAAAGGTTAAGTTATGGCACGTCGTAGTATGTATGTACGTATGTTCAAGTTTTAATGCGCAAGTTCAAGTTTCAAATTATGTATGTCCTATTTTAAAGTTGCATGCGACCTTAATATGTAGTACTCGTTATTCCAGTTTATACGTGTTGAGTCTTTAGACTCACTAGACTTGATCGATGCAGGTGACTATGTTGAGGAGACAGGAGGTGATGACCAAGGGGCAGGCTTGGGCTGAGTGGCAGGCTAAACCCGAGGACCGCAAGTTTATGTTTATGCAAATTTTTAAAATACTCTGATGTTTTGATTTGAACGTGAGACGTTTTGAGACAGTTTATTTTAGCAAAATTTTATTGATGACGGATGATGGTGAGATTTATTTTTATGAATGTTGAGTGACGACCGTATGAATGTTTTATTTAAGAAAATTTTTAATTCTTCCGCAAATTTTAAGTAGTGTAGAATACGGTTCGTTACAATTACATACATGGTTCTAATGGAATATTATAGAGTGTTCTATAATTAATTAATTAATTAATAACTAATTAAGACTTATTTAATTTTACAAATATGTCTATACACACACACACATATATATATATATATATATATATATATATATATATATATATATATATATATATATATATATATATATATATATATGTATATCATGTATTATCAAGAGTTGATTTTGTATGATATATACTACATAAGAATTTTAGTTAATGAAAAAAGAAGGAATCCTAATGAGATTAGGATTATCAGTCCTAATAGAATTGAGTTAATGTATTTTTATTAATATGTTATAAAAAGTTGATAACAGGACAAAATAACTGAACTACACAAGAAAATACACGAAATCATTTCCTTCTACTCAAGAAAATTCTCGACCAACTTGAATTTTTGAAGGAAAAATTTGGTCACCCTCTTCACCGCCCCGCCGCTGCCACAACACCGCCAGATTTTTGAAATTTCGACGATCAAATCTCGATGCCAGATCGTTTAGATCGCAAGAGATCTAAACGAGAAACTCAATCTCTGATCGTAGATCTTATTTAACAATTAAAGAAGGAAGATCCGTTCATAGAGATTTGCGAGAATGACCAATTCCGCTAATTCTAGACTGATTTAGTGTCCAATGTTAAATACACAAATGTAAACAGATCTAAACATCATATAAATGTTTAAATCATTTGAATCCCAATAAACTTTTTGAATGTCAAAACAAAAATTTTGAAATTATATTGCACCTTACGTGATAGAAAAAAATTATCCCAACTGTGGTATCATAGAATTTTTTTTTCTTTTATCGTATCATTTATTTTTAAATCGTGTTGAGTTAATTATTTCCAGATGCATAAGAATTTTCCGAAATTTTCAGCACCACGAAAAACATTTTCAGAACAAAAAAAATTTACTTTCGCGAAATTATGCGGAGCGACGTCTGCCAAGAACAATTTTAAAATTTTTTTTTGCACAGATAGAGCTGTTCGAACTGTCATGTCTGCACGGGTAGTCGGGGTCGCAAAGAAAAAGGGCTCGATACACTATTGGGTCCAAGTGAGATTTTATGAATTTTCAAAATTTTTTGTTCAAATATATATTTTACAAAAATTTAATCAAATTAACCCCTGAAATAAATTTTGATAAAGTTATGAAAATTTTCTTATATAATAAATAATTAGAATTGAATTTTAATTATTATGGTTAAAAGTCTTTTACAATAAATTAAATTATTAATGAGTTAATTGAATTTAGATAAAAGTGTATTTATCAAATATATATTTTACAAAAATTTAATCAAATTAACCCCTGAAATAAATTTTGATAAAGTTATGAAAATTTTCTTATATAATAAATAATTAGAATTGAATTTTAATTATTATGGTTAAAAGTCTTTTACAATAAATTAAATTATTAATGAGTTAATTGAATTTAGATAAAAGTGTATTTATCTTATTAATTTATTTCTAATTAGGACGGTTCATGATAAATTTACAGGATACAAGATTTTTTAATAATATAATATAATATATATTAATGTACTATTTGGATATTATAAGGTAAAAAGATGATCGAGAGCCATGACCAATTGCGTGGTGTATGTTTTGATACTTTACATGCTGTAAAGTCCAAAAATCTGGTTGATAAACCACATTCATGAAAACTATTAAATGTTAAATTATTTTAATTAAATGATTTTGGATGTATGAATGCTATATTTTGATTGGCTAAAAGAAGAATTGTGTAATTTTGCTAGATTCTATAATTTAAATTTTTTCAGGCTAATATTGTTGGTTGGCCGGATACGGAGGACCGAAGACGATTAATGTGTTAAATATTTAAAAGTCAAAATTTTTATTAGTAAAAATATATTTATTTTAATAATTTAATAATTTTAGTATTTTTAGGGTCAAATTTAAATTAATTAGCGACAGTAAGGAATTTATGTAATTTATAAAAGATTTTTTGAAATAGGTAATTTTAAATCTTTTAAATTTGAGGCCTAAAATTTTTATTAATCTTAACGGGTTTAATTAATTTATTAAAACTAGGGTTAATTACGTCCATTAATTAAGTGATTAATAAGTCTTTTATTATTTATTTTTAAAAGAGTCCTAACCGAGTGCGCGCACACACACACAGAACACACCTATGCACACACACACACACACACACAATTCACGAAATGAGGCTGCGGCCGAACTAGTGAGTTTTCAAGGGCAATTTCGATTTTTTTTTATCATTTGTTCATCGACATTCTTTCTCGTTCTTCCTTCCAACAACATGTTAGAGTAGGTGTCCGTCCAGCTAAGTGTTGGCCGAGGGTTCATGTTGAAAATCTATGTATAAACAATCTTTATTTTAATAATATTTGAAATTATTGTTTTGGCATATATTTTTATCTGTATACCGATGCTTGTTTCATAGATAAAGTCCTTGAACATACTAATAGTAGAAAGAACATGAGATGCTCAAATGATGAGTAACATGAAACTCATATTTGGAATACTGTATATTCTAAATAGTTCTTAGTCGATTCAGCCGCCGCTAACAAGGATAAAGGTCGCTCGAGCTTGAGACTAGTATCTGCGATGTGAGTACCATGTTTCATTGGTATGGGACATTGTGATGTCCGAGCATGCAGATAAGTGCTCCTTTTAGAGTGCACTGAACAACCCTCCATAAAGGACTTTCGAAGTGGTTCTCACTTTTCGAGTGGAAACATCTTAGTTTATGGTTGTACACCACTAATCCTTATGACCTGGGACAACATTCAGACTCTATATGCTAGTGTTGCACTTTGACTTGTTTACCGATTCTCATGGGGTCATCAGGTGACAAGTTTGGGTGTTTGGTCGAAACATATAGGAGTCGATGCATTGTAGTCGGGGATTCACCGCTTACCTTCGGGTATGGATATTCTATGTGATCTCATGTATATGTAGTATGAAATATCTGATTAGAGTATGGTGGTAATTGAGAAAGGGGTTTCTTATATTACACCATCAATGCAACTACGACATGACACATACTATCGATTCTTTGACAGCTCTCGATATACCAATAGTTGTCGAATTGGTCGGGATATATGAGATGAAGAAACTGTACTGTACGCTAACCATAATAGAATGGTTCTTGCAGGCACTATCATTTGATACCTAGGGAATCATGTAAGCGATGCTGCTAAAGGTTTAACATGATTGGTTGGGAACTATCAGATTTGAGTTCTGACGTTCTTATTATGAAAGGGTTGATAAGTAAGAATGAAGCAATTGGGGAACGCTCATATAAAGACATGTTTAGTCCCGAATCACATAGAGATGTGAACCCACTGCTAGTTGTATAAATGAACCATTGAGGGTCACACAAGTGCTAACTTTCTAGATCCCGTTGAGAAGAAAAGTAGTTCAATGTGTTGAACGGATTATAAAGAAGTTTATAAGCGCAAAGAAAAATAGAAGTATGACTTCTATAAGAGAATTACGGGGAATGTAACTTTTAATTTATGGAAGTGTTTCTAAATTAAAAGATGGCTCAAATAAATAATGTGTTTGAAAATTGTGATTTTCAAACACATTATTATGGACTAAATTAAATTAATTCAAGTGTTGATTTAGTTAAACACTAGTGGACCTAGTAGAGTCCAGATAATTTAATTAATTCAAGTATTGAATTAATTAAATAACATTGGCCTTGTAAAGCCCAATTAGAAATAATTATTCAATTAGTGTGCTTGAGTAAAATCAAGTAAAGTTTAATTGGTCTCAAATGTGTTTGAGATATTTAAATAAAAATCTATGTGCTTTATAATTGTTACATGCCCAAGTAAAAAACATGCAAGAGAGGTGAAGGGTTGAAGTCAAACTTTTCATTAAAAAATACATGTCATGCTCATGCACTTTATCACTTTTTAAGCACCGAGAAAAATTCCTCCTTCCTTCTCTACTCGTGGTTTTGGCCGAAATTTTGAGGCTATTTTCTCTCCTCATTTGTGCTTATTCAATTGTTGATGAAAGCACACAATTTCTCAAAGAAAAATGGATTACATTTTTTAGTGCAAGTGTAAGGTAGATTTAGCTTGTTGGTGGTGGACCCAATTTGAAGGAAGGAGTCCAAGAACAAGGAAATCTTGTAGAGTGTCAACCATCAAAGAGATTATTTGTTTAACAACTAAGTTTGAGCCATCATCAATCCTTTGTAATTGATAGGTAAAATTTATTAAAACACCCTATGTGTGACATTTTTTGTTTTATTGTTAATTTCTACACATCTTGAGTGGTGCTCGGTTTTTTTTTTTGGTTGAAAAACAATTTTTCAAAACTTCCGTTGCGCAACCAGGCACCTAACCGATCCCCTTTCAAGTGGTATCAGATCCAGGTTACTATTTTGTGTAGCAAATACATGATATTATATTGAGGTCAATTTCTAACCACATGATATAATCGTTACAACAAATCGAAGGCCGTTTTTTGGGGAAATTTCGGCTCTATCTTACTGTTAGTTTCGGGCAGCATGGGATGCCCGAGTGGCTGCCCATTTCGGGCAGAAAGGGCAACCCCGAACCTTCCCTTCAAAAATAAAAATAAAAGTTTTTTTGGCCCGAATCCGGCAATGGAGATGACGACTAGAGTTTCTAAAAGTATTTTGAAATATCAAACTGTCATGGGCCTTGAGTTGTTTGGCCATTTCATGGCTAACATATTTTGTGAAATTTAAATAGGCCAAAATATTTTGGTGAAAAATGATTTTTTGGGCCCTTAAGTTTAAATCTACAAAATTTGTACAAATTTTATTATAAAATATATAATTAAAGTTGGACTTTAAATATTTAAAGTAAATGGTGATTTACAAGAAATTCGGTTATAAATAAATTAATTAGAAAGTAGACAAATGAGTTTGTTTACTTTGTTGATTTAGTTTATAAGCGTGGCGGTTAGTGATTGGATCAATATATATAATATTGGATCAATTGATTATGGTGATAATTAATTGACGGTGTATGATATGTGACATTATCCATGAAGGATGATCAAAAGTCCAAGCCCAATTTGCTAGTGTATGCTAGGATATTTTGTGTTGAATGATTGTAATAATTATCAATTTATAAGTGGGCTTGGTTTGTGGCCCGTTCCCATCCCATGAGATGTATCCCTATTTTTCATGGATATTTATTTGTAAATATTAGTATAGTGGAATATCAAGATTAGAAGATGGTGGGCTTGATGATTATGAAGATAGAAGACATGTAAATATTGGAGGCTTATGTGAAAGTTGCATTTGCATCCCATGCATTTCCCTAAGATTGGACCTAAGCCCGTGCTTAGCTCACATGGGCCATTAGTTTTGGGGCGAAAAAATGTCAAAATAGTGGGAGCGAAAATTTATGAAGTAAAATTCCATACTTTATATCTTACTAAATATTTTAAAATAGTCAATAACATTTATCTGTTTTACTTTTTGATCGAGCAAAACTTGCACAGTAAAATCTCCACTAAAAATAAATAAAAATTCAAGCTCGAACTAATCGCAAGTGCACGATGTCAAGTTATAGTAAAACGTATAAGAGTACGAGTATCGATCCCACAGAGATTGATTAGACAAATTTACTTTAAATTAAATTCTTTAATTAATTAAAACGACAATTGAATTACTTATTAACTAAATTAATACTAAAACACTAAATTGAAACAAACACATTAAAAATAATATAAACTAAAATAATAAATAAGCGAGTGTTAGGATCTCGGTTCACCTACCCGTCGTTAATTTAATTAATTAATATCGACACTGATTTACGCTTTTGACAGGATTTCCTAAGCAATTAACATACTCTCTCGAGCTATGCTAAACTAATTCTACACGAAAGAATAATAAAATCTCTTTTATTATTTACTAACGGTGAATTGCATGTCGATCTATGAAATCCCTTAGTTTTCGCTCTACTGGACTATGACTACCAACGTGTATCCAACTTCATATCTCTATGTAAATTGTAGATCCACGGATTATGCTACTTGTTCCTATCGCAAGTTATTCTCTCGAACTCACCCACAATATTAGATATTATTAAAGTTAGCTAGGCTTTAACAATTCAATGTAAAATAATAGCACAATCAAGAATGAATCAAAAGTCGAGAATTAAATATTCAAACAACGGTTCGGGGTCGGATCCCCTAAATCCTAACTACAATAAAAGAGTAAAGAGAAAACGCTGTAGAGTTCTTGTTCCGGTTCCGTTGAGCTATCGCCTGCTACAGTGCTCTCCCCTCCAAAAAAAAGATGAAAATATGATGGTCTCCCTCTGAAAAAGTGATGATAAACGGCGCCCAATCTCGTGTGTGTCGTTTTTGTCTTGGATAGAGTCCCTCAAATTAGAAACAAATCTTCCCAGATCTCGCTGAATATCGCGTCTCGCTAGGGCGGTATGTTTTGACCGCTGGGGCGAGTGGTTCTCGAATAAAAATCCTTGGCCGCGTCTTTGGTTTCGCTGGGGCGGTCATTTTTGACCGCCCTAGCGAGAGGTTCGCGCAACAACTCCTCGGCCAAGCAAACATGCTCGCTGGGGCGGTCACTTTTGACCGCCCTAGCGAGGAGTTCTCGATGCTATGCATATAAAATCCCACTTTTTGGTCCAATTCCTACAAAACAACCACAAAATACACGAGATCAGCCAAATGCTAAATAATGCTAGACAAATGCTAAATTAAACTAAAACAAACTAATATGATGCATGAATGCGACTCAAAACCAACACTAAGAACACGTAAAAACGAGTCCTATCAACCTCCTCATACTAACCTTTTGCTCGCCCTCGAGTAAAATAGGTTAAAGCACGAGATTCTAAACAACCTCAACAAAAACAAAAAACTCAAACAGGAAAACCAACCCAACAAAAAAATGTCAATGGTGAGTCGACAACGGTTATATTCATGCCTCAGTTTACTTTCCCACTACCAATCATAATCAAGTCAAATCGCAAATGAATACTCATTCTCATCTACACATAAATACCAACACTAGTTTGAACGTGTGTGTGTGTCATGATGGGTCTAGTCATTCGTACTTCAAATAGATCAATTATCAAATCATGTGAGTCACTCAATTAACACTTCAATACAAGTCTCACTAGCATGCATTCCCGTGTCCATTTATCACTAGCCACACTTTGAACTTTATTCAACTTTTAAGTGCAGATAAGGGTGTCGAAAAGAAGGAAAATAAGCTCAAGTGGCTAAAAGTTGGGAGTACACCGATCATTTTCATTGTGCAATCGTCAAGACATTTCGTCTGACTTTCCTCGTCTCCTTACATCTCCAACTTTTAGCCTAGGAATAGAATTTCATTCCTTTTATTTAGGTTCCCCCTCACCTTACATCTCCTTCTTTTTTTTTTTCTCTTTTATTTTGTTGAATGCACAATTTTCACACATGTACTCCCTAGGCTAAGAATGATATAACTTTGGATTAAAGCCGGTTAGGAGTATGATCTTTTAATTAGTGCATTGGAGAGGAGGTACAAGTAAAGTTCAAGGCAAATCAACTTTTCTCAATCAAGGTCACAATTAGCGACTTATTTTCACGGGTTTACATGCTAAATCAACTCATAAATGGTGCCTTTCAAGTTAACCAAACAAAATTTTCAAATTTCACCATTATTCCTACAAAATCCTAGTCCCCACACATATGTGCTCAAAAGTTCAAATTTTGTACCAAAATTTATGCTTCAACAATCAAGAGTAGCATTCACAAAGTGACCCAATCAATACTTTTGTAAACTATCAATTCAAGATCATCATTGGCTCATAACCTATGTCTTCTCACCATAAACGACACAAACTAACAAAACTGCAACGAAACTAAAGAAATGCAATGAAACTAAACCAATTAACTAAACAACCAAAACAATCTACCCACCCCCTCATACTAAAGTCGTGCAATGTCCCCATTGCACTAGACGACATAGAAAAAAATAAATAGATAGATAAAACCAAACAACTAAATGCATGCATAAAAAAAATTATTAATAATTAATAATTTAATAAAAATAAAATAAAAACTCCCCTGGTTGATTATATTGTAGTAGTTGTAGACATCAATCATCTCCTATTGTACGAGCTCCTAAGGCCATCAATCTCCCACGTCCTCCAGTGTGCTCACCTGGCACAAAAGAAATTGAGCAAAATCAAATAACCACGAAACCAGGACTCAATGCAACAACTAAAATTAAAATAAATAACTAAAATATAAAACGCTTGGGTTGCCTCCCAAGTAGCGCCTGATTTCTAGTCGTCGGCTTGACCCTCCGAAGTCCTTATCAAAGAGCGGCTGATGCCCAAAGTAAGTGTCATATGACACCACATCTGGGTCTGGATTCCATATGCCCTCAAGTCTGGCTAGATATAGGCACATTAAGCTCGTCACCTCAACAACACACAACTCTGAATAATCGGCATGAGATGAGAAAAACAGTGTCGGCACTCCTTTATCAGAAAATTCTTCAAAAATCTCTTCCGACTGAGGCTCATTTACCAGCGAAGGATCAAACAACTCTAGATTTTCAGTCTTATCCAACTCATTCTCACTATCTTGGTTGTTTGAGTCATCATCATCAAACCAAACCGGATCGATCACCGGTTGAGTATCTCGCTTCACTTCATGTTCTCGGCGACTTTGAAAGATGGATTTCTTGATATTCTCTATTTGCTCCTCAAGGTTGCGTAGAGAATTAATTTGATTTTCTATAGCTGCCTCAGTCAGTGCCACATACCTATTCACGGTATCTTCTAGTTTAGTCGTGATCAGTTCATGGCTATCTCTCTCATCATTTTGAAACTCAAATGGTTGGTCTACAAACTCTGGGTAATGATCTTGTGTGTATTGATGACTCCAACACTGTGGTGAAAGATCCCAATATCTATGGTAGTCAAAGTCCGCCATATCACCCAACAAAAGTATCATTTTCTCATCATCTCGGCAAAATAGTGGACTGCCTGTTGTTAGTGCTCCGTCGATCACCCATCTTCGTGTTAGTGCATCCAAACCATTAAGGAAAAATTTAAGAAGAGAATAGTTGGAAAAATCATGATACAGGAAATTGTTTGCTAAATAATCGAATCTCTCCCATGCTGCGTAAAAAGGCTCTCCGCGTTGTTGGGCAAATCTTGTGAATACTTTTCGATGAAACATCTCAAAGTATTGCACAAGAAAATTTCCTGCAAAAAGAAAATAGAAAACGGTAGATCACGCAGGAATAAAATAAAATAAATAACTAAAAAAAATTAAATTAACTAAAGAAAATAACAAAAAGAAAAATTTGTCAATTTCAATCCCCGGCAACGGCGCCAAAAACTTGATCGAGCAAAACTTGCACAGTAAAATCTCCACTAAAAATAAATAAAAATTCAAGCTCGAACTTATCGCAAGTGCACGATGTCAAGTTATAGTAAAACGTATAAGAGTACGAGTATCGATCCCACAGAGATTGATTAGACAAATTTACTTTAAATTAAATTCTTTAATTAATTAAAACAACAATTGAATTACTTATTAACTAAATTAATACTAAAACACTAAATTGAAACAAACACATTAAAAATAATATAAACTAAAATAATAAATAAGCGAGTGTTAGGATCTCGGTTCACCTACCCGTCGTTAATTTAATTAATTAATATCGACACTGATTTACGCTTTTGACAGGATTTCCTAAGCAATTAACATACTCTCTCGAGCTATGCTAAACTAATTCTACACGAAAGAATAATAAAATCTCTTTTATTATTTACTAACGGTGAATTGCATGTCGATCTATGAAATCCCTTAGTTTTCGCTCTACTGGACTATGACTACCAACGTGTATCCAACTTCATATCTCTATGTAAATTGTAGATCCACGGATTATGCTACTTGTTCCTATCGCAAGTTATTCTCTCGAACTCACCCACAATATTAGATATTATTAAAGTTAGCTAGGCTTTAACAATTCAATGTAAAATAATAGCACAATCAAGAATGAATCAAAAGTCGAGAATTAAATATTCAAACAACGGTTCGGGGTCGGATCCCCTAAATCCTAACTACAATAAAAGAGTAAAGAGAAAACGCTGTAGAGTTCTTGTTCCGGTTCCGTTGAGCTATCGCCTGCTACAGTGCTCTCCCCTCCAAAAAAAAGATGAAAATATGATGGTCTCCCTCTGAAAAAGTGATGATAAACGGCGCCCAATCTCGTGTGTGTCGTTTTTGTCTTGGATAGAGTCCCTCAAATTAGAAACAAATCTTCCCAGATCTCGCTGAATATCGCGTCTCGCTAGGGCGGTATGTTTTGACCGCTGGGGCGAGTGGTTCTCGAATAAAAATCCTTGGCCGCGTCTTTGGTTTCGCTGGGGCGGTCATTTTTGACCGCCCTAGCGAGAGGTTCGCGCAACAACTCCTCGGCCAAGCAAACATGCTCGCTGGGGCGGTCACTTTTGACCGCCCTAGCGAGGAGTTCTCGATGCTATGCATATAAAATCCCACTTTTTGGTCCAATTCCTACAAAACAACCACAAAATACACGAGATCAGCCAAATGCTAAATAATGCTAGACAAATGCTAAATTAAACTAAAACAAACTAATATGATGCATGAATGCGACTCAAAACCAACACTAAGAACACGTAAAAACGAGTCCTATCACTTTTCAGTACAAATTTGACAATGTCTTTTATTCGCAACCCATTATGAGCAATACTCGACAAACACATATTAACCAGACCTAATTACCTCAATTGGCTAAGAAACCTCAAAATCGTCTTGAATTCGGAAAAGATAGCATATACACTGACTGAGTCGCCCCTGTTGAGGCTCCGACTGGCTGCAATCATGAGGTTGCAGACTTACAAGGAATGGTATGACCATGACTTGAAAGCCAAGTGTTATATTCAGGCTTCTATGAATGATGAGCTGCAGAGGCGTTTTGAGGATGCAAAGAGTGCTGCTGACATTCATTTGAATCTCAAGAAGCTCTTTGTCAGCAAACATGGCCTCTTAGGCATGCTACCGTCAAGGAGCTGATCACTTTACGCATGCGAGATGGGGCCTCGGTCTATGAGCATGGCCTAAAGATGATTGGGCTGGTGGACAAGCTCGTTGGCTTGGATCTTATGTTGCCTTCGGAGTTGACCACCGACGTGTTTCTCTTGTCACTGCCGAGCTCATTTGATCCTTTTGTGGTAAATTTCAACATGAACAAGCTAGAGCCTACCCTTGAGGATTTGGTTAACATGCTTTTTACCTTTGAGTCCACCATCAAGAAAGAGAAGCTGGTTCTTTATGTGGGTTCTTCATCTGGCACGAAGACTGGTCCACATGGAAAGGGAAAGAAGCGTTTTTTCAAACATCCCAAGAATAATGTGCCCTTGAAGAGGCAATCTCTATTCCCGCTATGGCAGCCATACCAGTGAAGGCTGACAAGACTGTTGATGTTTGATATCACTGCAAGAAGCCTGGACATTGGAGGCGTAACTACAGATAATATCTTGCCCAAAAAGGTTCTGGAAATTGTATGTTCTACATTGAAGTAAACATTTCAATTAATTCTACTTCTTGGGTATTGGATACCGGCTGTGGCTCACATCTCTGTAATGATTTACATTTGATGGGAAGAAGTAGGAGACTTAGGGAAGGTGAGACCTTCTTGAGGATGGGCAATGGAGCAAGAGTTGTTGCCAAGACCGTATGAGATGTTTAATTTCTTTTGAACAATGATTTTAAGTTAATTTTTAGAGATGTTTTGTTTGTACCTGATTTGGTGAAAAACATTGTTTCCATTTCCATGCTTGATAAAGATGGATATTCTTGTTTATTTAGCAAAGGTGTTTACAACATTTACAAGAATGAATGTTTGATTGGTAAAGGAGAACTTCAAAACGATCTCTATAACTTAAAATTGAAAGATATTCCACTAAACAATGTCCAAGCAATAACAACAAAAAACAAACGAAAACAAGATACTCTAAATTCGGCACAATTATGGCATGCTCGATTAAGACATATTTCCCTAAGAAGGATGAACAAGCTAGTGAGAGTGGGGATGTTTGATATGTCTGATATAAAATATCTCCCAACCTGTGAATCCCGTCTAAAAGGAAAGATGACCAAAATTCTCTTTAAGGGCCATGTGGAGCGAGCCAAAGGATTATTGGATTTGATCCATACCGATGTGTGCAATCCGCTTAGCATCACTACTAAGGATGGACATGCCTACTTCATCACCTTTTGTAATGCCCTAAATTTTTATCTGTTAATCTGTGATTATGGATTTGTGAATTGATATGATTATGAAGGGCCATTCGAGACCAGATTGAGCAAAGCATATGAATTATGAAATTTTTTGACAAAACTGTTGGCGCCCGAGCGGTAGAAAAGGGCTGCCAGAGCGCCAATACATCACACGATTGGATTTTGGACAGAAGGTCTGGCGCCCGAGCGGTAGTTTTTGACCGCCTGAGCGCCAGTGTGTAACAAGCCGAGTACTTGGACAGAAGGTTCGGCGCCCGAGCGGTAGTTTGTGACCGCCCGAGCGCCGCCTGAAAAGTGTGAAAAATAAGACACGTAGCTGAATCATGCAAGTGGATATATATATATATATATATATATATATATATATATATATATATATATATGATTCATATATGATGTTCTGGATATAGTAGACATTATATAATTGAAACCGGATTGAAGAACAGATATCATATGAATTTGTTATGAATTTCAAAATAGATATGATTGAGATTTGACATCAGATTTGTGTTGTTATCGATTATGAGTTGCGGGAATTGATATCTATTGATTTGTATTGTTGGGTCTATTGAAATGGTGCAGTTATGCCGTTGAAATAGAATTTGATTTAGTTCTGATTATATCCAGTATTGATTTGAGTGGTGTATTGAGATTATACTCATCGATATTGTCATTGCCAGATTGAGTATTGACAGGCTTTGAGTTCGAGACTTCGACAGAGTCAGATTGACAGAAAGAAAGGTATAAATCAATGTTAACCGGGAGATCAACTTGAGTCAGATGGGACTCGAGTTTCCCAAAAACCACATACTTTATTTATTGCATTGATATTTGCAATTTGTGATATTGATATGCTTAGTCTATTGAGTTATAGCAAAGTGTGTACTGAGTCATAGGCGGAGATGCCTAGTCATTGGCGGATATGCCAAGCCTTTGGTGGATATGCCAAGACACTGGATGCTTGGTTTATATCGATGTTTGCTTAGGAGCAGATTGGCTCCTATCGCTGAGATTCGATATATGAGGCAATTTCCAGAAACCGGGATCCCTATATTAAAGTCTGAAATAACGAGTCCAGACTTTGTTTACAGCTTTATATCGATACATGTCTTTCTGATTCGATACATGTTATTGTATCTGTTTCATGCTTTTATATTTGTTTATATGATTGCATGTGCACATGGTTTATACTGGGATTATATTTTCACCGGAGTTATCCGGCTGTTGTCTTGTTTGTATGTGTGCATGACAACAGGTAGGACATGATCAGGGTCAAGAAGAGATTGAGAGAGGACAAGTTAGCGTGGAGATCCGGACTTAGAAGTAGATCTGTTTCATTACCTGACATGTAGTGAATGAATAGTAGTTGTTATGATTTACTTTTGTACAAGACTTGTACTTTAGATCTAGATATTGATCTTGTAAATGAAATAAGATTTATTTCAACGTTGCGCACTTTTGTATTTCAAAAGAAAAAAAATAGACCTTGTTTATTTAGTTGATCTAAACATTCCCAAAGATGATTAAGAAATGAATTAGCGTTCGTGTCCCCACACCTTTACAGATGACTTTCGAGGTATGGGTATGTGTATTTGATGAAATACAAATCTGAAGCCTTTGAAAGGTTAAAAGAATTCAGAAGTGAAGTACAGAAACATTTGGAACAAAGCATCAAGTCACGTCGATCAGATCGAGGTGGTGAGTACTTGAGTGCCGAGTTCCAAGAGTATGTTAGGGAGAATGAGATTCTCTCGCAGTGGACTCCGCCTGCTACACCGCAGTTAAATGATGTTTCAAAGTGTCGTAACCGGACCTTGATGGACATTTTCGGTCTATGATGGGGTTCACGGAGTTGCTGCCATCTTTTTGGGGATATGCGCTTGAGACAGCGGCACTGTTGTTGAACAATGTCCATTCAAAGGCAGTTGATAAGACACCATATGAATGCCCTGCTTATGTGAAGCAGACAATGGGAGATAAATTGGATAGTCGATCCATTTTATGTTAATTTGTGGGATATTTAAGAAATTCAGTTGGATATTATTTCTATCATCCCCAAGAAACAAAGGCGTTTGTTTATAGGAATGCAACCTTTTTGGAAAAAGAATTTCTATTGGTTAGAAAGGGGAGATGAAAGAACTCTACGAGGTTCGAGAGTCACCCACAATTGTGGAACCCACATTCGAAGAGCCGAAAGAGGAGATACAGGCTTCTAGAAGATCCGAGAGAGTCTCGAGACCACTTATGAGGTATGGTCTGCTTCTTGAAGAGGGCCATTATGATCCTAACCATGTATGTGATCCATTAACATTCAAGGATGCGTTATCTGATATCGATTCATCCAAGTGGCTTGAAGCAGTGGAATCTGAGATGAATTCCATGCATTCGAACCAAGTGTGGAATCTTGTGGATCCACCTGAGGGAACTGTTCCCATAGGGTGTAAATGGATTTACAAGAGGAAACTTGGGGCGGATGGGAAGGTATTGACCTTCAAGGCGCGATATGTAGCAAAAGGATATACTCAAAGACAAGGAGTTGACTTTGATGAAGCCTTTTCTCAAATTGCAATGTTCAAGTCTGTCTATAAGAACATTGCTGGCCATGGCTACATGGTATGACTATGAGATATGGTAGATGGATGTCAAGATAGCCTTTCTTAATGGGGATATTAAGGAAGAGATTTACATTTCTCAACCTGAAGGGTTTACATTTGTCGGAAGTTAACATATGGTATGCAAACTTCAGAGATCTATTTATGGTTTAAAGCAGGCATCTAGGAGTTGGAACCTCAGATTCGATAGTACAATCAAAGAGTTTGGTTTTACTAAGAATCATGAGGAACCCTGTGTGTATAAGAAGGTCAGTGGGAATGCTGTGACATTCCTGGTGCTTTATGTTGATGGCATTCTACTCATTGGGAATGATGTAGGGATGTTGCAATCAACTAAAATATGGTTAGCGAGTAAGTTCTCGATGCAGGACTTGGGTGAAGCATCTTTTATATTGGGAATACAGATCTATAGAGATAGATCGAGAAGATTTCTTGGTCTCACCCAGTCCACATACATTGATGCCATCATTAAACGGTTCTCAATGGATGAGTCTCAGAAAGGCCATTTACCAATGTGTCATGGCATGTCCGTATCCAAGTCTATGTCTCCCAAGACTGATGCAAAGATAGCGGATATGACACACATTCCGTATGCATCCGAAATTGGTAGTATCATGTATGAGATGATATCTACACGTCCTGACGTGGCTTATGCACTAAGTATAGTGAGTAGATATCAGTCAAAACCTGGTCGTCCACACTGGAAAGCGATGAAAGACATCATCAAGTATTTGAGAAGGACCAATAAGTTGTTCTTGGTCTATGTGGGTGGAGAACTTAAATTGGAAGGCTATACCGACTCTAAATTCCAAAGCAATATCGATGACTCGAAGTCAACCTTTGGGTTCATATTCATGCTCAATGGTGCTTCTGTCTCTTGGAAGAGTTCGAAACAAGACAATACTGCAGATTCCACCACTGAGGCCGAATACATTGCTGCATCAGCTGCAGCAAAGGATACTGTTTTGATAAGAAATTTCGTGCAAGAGTTGGGCGTCATTCCTAATGGAGTTGCTCATGTCCCGGTGTTTTGTGACAACACGAGAGCTATAGCTCAAGCAAAAGAGCCAAGGTCTCATCAGAAATCCAAACATGTATTGAGAAAGTACCACATGCTCCGAGAGATTGTGGAAAGAGGAGAAGTGTCGATTGACAAAGTCAGCTCCGCAGATAATGTTGCTGATCCACTAACTAAGCCTTTACCTGGACCATTATTCGAGAAGCATCTCGAATCGATGGGTTGAAGCATATGGGTATTTGGCTCTAGTGGAAGTGGGTGATTGTTAGATTAGGTGCCCGTCGAGCCAAGTGTTGGCCGAGGGTTCATGTTGAAAATCTATGTATAAACAATCTTTATTTTAATAATATTTAAAATTATTGTTTTGGCACATATTTATCTGTATACCGATGCTTGTTTCATAGATAAAGTCCTCGAACATACTAATAGTAGAAAGAACATGAGATGCTCATATGATGAGAAGCATGAAACTCATATTTGGAATACTGTATATTCTAAATAGTTACTAGTCGATTCAGCCACCGCTAACAAGGATAAAGGCCACTCGAGCTTGAGACTAGTATCTGCGATGTGAGTACCATGTTTCATTGGTAGGGGACATTGTGATGTCCGAGCATGCAGATAGGTGTTCCTTGTAGAGTGCACTGAACAACCCTCCATAAAGGACTTTCGAAGTGGTTCTCACTTTTCGAGTGGAAACATCCTAGTTTATCGTTGTACACCACTAATCCTTATGACCCGGGACAACATTGAGACTATATATGCTAGCATTGCACTTTGACTTGTTTACCGATTCTCATGGGGTCATCAGGTGACAAGTTTGGGTGTTTGGTTGAAACATATAGGAGTCGATGCATTGTAGTCAGGGATTCACCGCTTACCTTCGGGTATGGATATCTTATGTGATCTCATGTATATGTAGTATGAAATATCTGATTAGAGTATGGTGGTAATTGAGAAAGGGGTTTCTTATATTACACCATCGATGCAACTACGACATGACACATACTATCGATTCTTTGACAGCTCTCGATATACCAATAGTTGTCGAATCGGTCGGGATATATGAGATGAAGAAACTGTACTGTACGCTAACCATAATAGAATGGTTCTTGCAGGCACTATCATTTGATACCTAGGGAATCATGTAAGCGATGCTGCTAGAGGTTTAACATGATTGGTTGGGAACTATCAGATTTGAGTTCTGACGTTCTTATTATGAAAGGGTTGATAAGTAAGAATGAAGCAATTGGGGAACGCTCATATAAAGACATGTTTAGTCCCGAATCACATAGAGATGTGAACCCACTGCTAGTTGTATAAATGAACCATTGAGGGTCACACAAGTGCTAACTTTCTAGATCCCGTTGAAAAGAAAAATATTTCAATGTGTTGAACGGATTATAAAGGAGTTTATAAGCGCAAAAAAATAGAAGTATGACTTCTATAAGAGAATTATGGGGAATGTAACTTTTAATTTATGGAAGTATTTCTACATTAAAAGATGGCTCAAATAAATAATGTGTTTGAAAATTGTGATTTTCATAAACATTATTATGGACTAAATTTAATTAATTCAAGTGTTGAATTAATTAAACACTAGTGGACCTAGTAGAGTCCAAATAATTAAATTAATTCAAGTGTTGAATTAATTAAATAACATTGGGCCTTGTAGAGCCCAATTAGAAATAGTTATTCAATTAGTATGCTTGAGTAAAATCAAGTAAAGTTTAAATGGTCTCAAATGTGTTTGAGATATTTAAATAAAAGTCCATGTGATTTGTAATTGTTACAAGCCCAAGTAAAAATCATGCAAGGGATGTGAAGGGTTGGAGGCAACTTTTTCATTAAACAATGCATGGCATGCTCATGCACTTTATCACTTTTTCAAGCACCAAGAAAAATTCCTCCTCCCTTCTCTCCTCATGGTTTTGGCCGAAATTTTGAGGCTATTTCTCTCGTCATTTTTGCTTCTTCAATTGTTGATGAAAGCACAAAACTTCTCAAAGAAAAATGCCTTAAATTTTCTAGTGCAAGTGTAAGGTGAATTTAGCTTGTTGGTGGTGGACCTAATTTGAAGGAAGGAGTCCAAGAGCAAGGAAAGCTTGTAGAGGGTCAACCATTCAAGAGCTTAGTTGTTTAACAACTAAGTTGGAGCCATCATCAATCTTTTGTGATTGATAGGTAAAAATTTCTAAAACACCCTATGTATGACATTTTTTGTTTCATTGTTATTTGCTATACATCTTGAGTGGTGCGCAGTTTTTTTTTCTTGTTGAAAAACAATTTTTCAAAACTTCCGTTGTGCAACTGGGTACTGTAACCGATCCCCTTTCACAACGATCACTCGACTCCCTTGCATCCTAAGGTGGATTTTCGATGGGTTTTGTCAGAAAAAAGGGTAGAATCGTCATCCGTTCATCACCGACATTCCAGCACATCGATAATCATATTTCGAGCATTATAAACGTAAAGGCTGGTTCTAAACCGTTCTTTTTGCATCATTCAAACCATATTATGCATGCTTTTTTATCTTTTGAATGAAGAAACGTGATGATCATGTTTTATTAATGTTTTGAAGGATTTATTTTAATGTTGAAGTTTTAATGCTTGTTTGAGTTGTGTTATGATTTCTAGGGACTCGCTGCCATTTAGGGGAAGGGAGATGATGTTTAGAGGTCCTAAATGGAGTCCCATGTAGGCTAGAAGAGGGGTGGAACGAGAGGGGAAAGAGCCGCCCCTTGATTAATGTTAATACATGGAATGGTTTGTTTGGGGCTGTTTAAGGGGGGGGGGGGGGGGGAGGGGGCAGCGTGCAGGCTGTCCAGCTGGTATCAAGGCCTTGTGTTGGGTCGAGTCAAGGTCCTAGAGAGTCCTAGCATGGCTTGAGACAATGGTCGGAAGATAGAGAAGCCTGAGGGCTCGGTTGGACTGAGTAGAGGCTTGACCGCCACACGAGTGTGGAGGGCCGATTGTCGTTGATAAGATAAAGGGTTCAGAGGGTCAAGGCTAGTCTCGTGTGTGCTATACCATGGCTCATGAGGGTGGACTAGGGTCTAGTAAGTCGTGGTTCGATTTTGGGAAAAATTTATTAAGTTTCGAGTCAATACAAGCTACAAACAGGACTACGGTTTAACAGTTAAGTCGAATTGTGAAACTGAGTCGAGGGGCTCGATTTTATGCCTGAGAAAGTTGATAGAAGTGAAAAAATCTTATATGGTGGTTTGAGATAGGCTCGGGTCAAGGAACATAGAAAAAGGTTTAAAAGGGTAAGTTAGGGTTTCAAGAGTAAAATGGTCATTTTACGTCCAAGGAAGTTCGGAAGTCCGTGCAGTGTCCCGAGTACTCATAACACATGGTAAAAGTTATTTGAAATGATCCCTTTATGGGGGCCCCTCGCGAGCCTTCGGGATGTTAAATTAATGATATATGCTAAAGTTAATAGATTTCTGGTTACATGCTTAGTTTGTAAAAAATATGAGTTATTTCTAAATGGAATAAGGGAAGGAAAAGAAAATATTTTGAAGGATGTGATTTGACTGTGACATAGAGGTTGTATGAGGGATCCATCGTAAAAAGGGACGATGAACTTACTTTATTTTAGGACACGGCCAGCAACGAGAGTTGTTGACGTCCCGCCGCCAGTAACCATGGTTTATAAATTGATCAATCGAATTATGGATAAATGATAAAGAATAGTCACTTTCAATGATCAAACTTCACCGAAAATGATTTATGATAAAGGATGGGGAAATGCAATTTAATGTGGAGTATTTTGAATGATTTATGAAAATGTGCATGCAAGAAATTTTTCAGTCGGAGGTATTTTTTTAAAAATATTCTTTTTAATGCATGTTCTTGTAAATTTATTATTTGCTATCACGATTGGGATGTGCTGAGTCATTAGACTCACTATGTTTGAATGGTTGCAGATTAGGAAAATGATGAGGTTGGAGGTTTAGACTCTTGACGAAGTCCTTCCTCACTCTCCGCCGAAAATCAACCTTTCTCATCCACAGCTTTGATTATCCTACCAAATTCTGAACCAACAGCTCAGCCGTCCAAATAAATTGAAAAAGATATGACATTAGCAAATATAGACGAAATGTTGAAGTCAGTCGCTGAGGTTATTCAAATGGGATATAAAGATGATTCAACTGCTGATGACATAGTTGAAATTATTTCAGATCAAAAAATGATATCAACAACAAAAACGAAAGTTCAAGTTGAAGCAGTTCGGTTACCAACTGAACAAATTGTCACTCCTTTAGTCCAGGAAACATCAGCTGAACCATAATTGCCATCATCAAACCTACTGATTCCTGGGACTTTCTTTTTGTCTGAAGCTGCCACTACAAGAAAAGTGGGTTTCCGTGGCGTGCAATATGCGCCGCGGAAAGGTATCCACAGCTGCGATGCACACTGCAAAATTGAAAGCCGTCTTAAGTTTGACACTATTGGCGGCGTGCGATTTACGCTGCGGTTTAGTCTAATAACGGCGTGCAGAGTATGCTGTTGATAATTAAACTATTGGCAGCGTGCATATGTACGCCGTTAATACACTATCTGCAGTGTGCAATGTACGCCGTTAATGTTAAAAGAACATCTAAATATTAGCGACGAATTGTGACAAATCCGTCGCTAAATATTAGCGACGGTGTTTAAATTTAGCGACGGTTTGCAACTGTAACGACGGTATTTAAATTTAGCGGCGGTTTTATAAACCGTCGCTAAAATCTGCGTAAAAATAAAAAAAATTACTTTTATAATTTAGTACATTTTTTAAAAAAATACAATACATCTATGATAAATAAACTCATGATCTTAATTAAAACACCTAAAAAATTAACCAAAAATTGAAACAAAAAAAATACCTAAATCGAAAGTAAAATCGTATAAGAAAGAAAAATTTTAAGTGTTGTAAAATAGTGTGTGGGAAAGTGGAACGGAAATCGGATATTTATAGACAATTTGCGACTATTACAGACGGTTTCCCATTAAACTGTCGTTATTAGCGACGGTTTATATATAATCGTCGCTGATTTACGGCATTGAGCGATGGTTTATCCAGAACCGTCGCAAAAAGCGAAGGTGTTATATTATACCGTTGCCGATTTACAATGGCGACGGTTTAAAAACCGTCGCGATGTTTAAATTAGCAACGGTGTCTCTAAAACCGTCGCTAATTGAAAATTTCGTAACATTTTCCACAGCGTGCTATCAATGCAAGCCGTGAATACATAGGGTATTAACAGCGCACATTATAGCACGTTGTGGATAGTATATAATATTACTTTCCGCAGCATGCTTTTAATGCACGCCGTTAATGTATATTTTATTAACGGCGCGCATTAAAAGCACGCTGCGGAAAGTATATAACATTTACGGCACACATAAATGCACGCTGCAGATATTACTTTCCGCAGCGTGCTTTTGATGCATGCCGTTATTTCTGTCAAGTGAAACAATATTAACAGCGCACATATTGATGCACGCCGTTAAAAGCACTATTTGCAGCGTGCTTTTAAGGCACGCTGTTGATAACGTGCTGCGGAAAATCATTTTTCTTGTAGTGTGCTAAGAAATTGTTTACCAAGAAAACTGCTGAGGCATCTAATTCTGCAACTGATCATCAGGATTAACCTCCCAGTCAGTCATTTCAAGAAGCAACAGTAGATGAACTAGTAGCAGATATAGATGAAGATGTTGCCCCAGATCAGCTAGATGTAGTGGAATTTTCTCGGAAAGAAAGGGTAAGGAAAAAACTTATGTTGAAGAACTTTCTCCTGAACTGCTACTAGCAGCTGATGTAATGTTGGACATTATTCTATCAGAACTGAACAATCTTGTTGAAACATCTTTCAGATCAAATCTACTCAACTGTTTCATTCTTTAAGTCTGGACACATTGAAAAATCACACAAAGACTTGAAGAAGCTGACAAAGAATGAAGCTTCCCTCTTCGACACAGTCAAAAAGATGAAAATAGAATCAGTTACAATTCCTACACTGCTCTCCTCCCAGGAACTACCCAACAACCGGATTGATTTTTTTCATACCAATATATCTAAGAAGATTGAAATAGTATAGAATCAGATGGTTGAGGTATCTACACAGGTTAGTTCAACATTCTTTATCTTTTTCCAGAGCGGCTGGTGTTGACAAAAAGGGGAAAGAACAGAAGACAGAAGCAACAAGGATAAACACCAAGAAAAGAAGTGAACAAGACAAACCAACGGACAAGTACCAAGAAAATAAGTGAAGCAGACAAACCAACTGATAAAGGACCGGCTAAGAAAATGTCTAAGAAATAATCTAGTGTCCTAAGTCAGTTGTTAATCAGAAGACTGTCAATTCTTTTCTAAATGTTCGTACGAATCTGTATTTACCTCTTTCAAAAGCAATAAAAATTTTATTCCTGATTATGTACGAATCTGTACATTATTTTATCTACAATCAATTTTTTATTATCAATCATCGATTCAAGAAATCTATGTTTTGTCAAACACCAAAAAGGAGGAAATTGTTGGAATATTATAAGTTTCAGAGTTTGACAAGATATTCCGTAAGAGAATAGAAGAACCAAAATGATCAGACAAATCGAGTAATCGTAACTGAAAACTTCGTTTGAACTGGAAAAATCTTTATAAACTAAAGTATTCATAACTGATAGGACATCAGTTAGAACTAATAACGTCCAGCTGAACTGATGTGAATCTAGCCAGCCACTATGCGTTCCAAGAACCAATCCCGAGAGGACGCTTGAAGATGTTGAATGTTGCCCTTCATGCAACCAATGAAAGCTTGGAAACAAGGCTCGAAGGGTTCGGGTTGCATCACAATCAAGTAGAGGATGACCGAGGCTACACGGACGTGTACACGGACCTGTACACGGGGGTCCGTGCCCAGTACAGTCGAGAAGGAGAAACCCGAGTCTACACGGACCCGAGCACGGACCTGTGCACGGGGTCCATGTCCATTGTTTTCCGGAGAGTAATTTTACAGAGCCTACACGGACCCTCACCCGGAGGCATACACGGGGTCCGTGCCTTTTAGTTTTGGCGGAGATTTATTTTCCTAATTTAGAGTTTTAATTATTTTGTCAAGTAGATTTGATATCTTTAAATATGCAATTTTTATATTTAGGGTTTTGTTAACTATATATAAGTTAGAATACCATGTAAACTTTTAACTTTTGTTCAATATTATTTTGAGTTTATCAAATTTGTGAGAATTTTCTCTCAAACTTTTCAAAGCTTTAGCTTTGTTAATTCAAAATCAAACTTATCAAAGTTTTTAACTTTGTGGCGTTTGTCGATCGTTGCTTGTGCGGATTGTCGTAGGCAAAGTTCTTCAAAGGTTCGTATAGTTTTCGATTGTTTATACTCGTGTTTATTTGTTTCTAAACTCTTGCTAGTTTAGAGGTGAATATCACACAATACTTGAATCAAAAGATCGGGAAAACACACGCGTCTTGTTATTGTAATTGAATAGAGGGTGCGATTCACTTTTAATCGTGTTTGCTATTTATTCGTATCAAGATTCACATCATTTGGTATCAGAGCTCAAGGTTTTTGATTCAAGTAAGTGTATACATTCAATTCTTCGTAGGATTTCAATACCGATTTTCGTGTAGCGATTTCTACGTTGTTGTTGAATCTACAAAAAAAAAAAAATCGCGGTGAACATCCGACAATTACTATTCATAGCGGCGGGATAACTGTTCATAGCGGCGGAATCACAATTCAGCCGGATTTACTGTTCATCGGGGTACTATTCATCCCGGATTTACTATTCACGCCGGATTTGCTATTCTTCCGGATTTACTATTCAGGCCGGAATTACTGTTCACGGCACGGAATACTATTCATTCGCCGAAGTTACTGTTCATTTGCCGGATTTACTGTTCACGGTACTGTAGCGTACTGTTCACCCGAAAAAAAAAATTTTTAAAAAAAAAGGTGCAATATGCTTGATTGTGAGTTTCAGTCATTGCGGGTAGAATTTGGAAAAAGAATGGAGGAAGAATTTAAACATATGCGTGAAAAGTATGGGCGAGTGGATGAGATTGGAAGGATGGTTAAAATGGAGAGAAGCATGGCGACACCAGCGAGGAATTCAAAACGTGGATATCAAGGTACATCTAAAATTTCAAAAATTAGTACTTGTGATATTCAATGTGTTTGGTGTCTAGAGTTTGGACATCTGATTTAACTGTTGATATTGTGTCTAATGCGAGTATTGAGTGTTGTGCTGTGGAGGGTGAGTTGTTAGATGATGTGCAATTTGTTTCTTTTGCTCAATTTTCTACGAATGTAATTTGTGTAGATGAATCAATTTGTGATGAGTTGAGAGAAAAAGAAAATGAGATGGTCGAAAAAAAGAGCGATAAAAAGAGTGAGATGGCCATCGATGAAAATAAAGAGTTGTGTGAAAAAGAGGTCAAACAAACAAAAAAAGAAATTATGTGTATGGCCCAAAAGAGTGAGGATGAGCGATTCTTTATTTTAAATAAACCACTTCATGTACATCTCTGCAAGGTTGGTTTATTTTATTTTAATGAAATAGCCGGTTCGATCCCGAGAATTGTTAAACTCTACTTCCAGGATTGTGGAAAAGGCATGAAATGTATTGATCTTCCTAGCTATCAAGAAAGAAAAGATTTGAGGACAAATCCTTTTAAAGAAAGGGAGAATGATGTGAATCTATCCAGCCACTATGCGTTCCAAGAACCAATCCCGAGAGGACGCTTGAAGATTTTGAATGTTGCCCTTCATGCAACCAATGAAAGCTTGGAAACAAGGCTCGAAGGGTTCGGGTTGCATCACAATCAAGTAGAGGATGACCGAGGCTACACGGACGTGTACGTTGACCTGTACACGGGGTCCGTGCCCAGTACAGTCGAGAAGTAGAAACCCGAGTCTACACGGACCCGAGCACGGACCTGTGCACGGGGTCCGTGTCCATTGTTTTCCGGAGAGTAATTTTATAGAGCCTACACGGACCCTCACCCGGAGGCATACACGGGGTCCGTGCCTTTTAGTTTTGGCGGAGATTTATTTTCCTAATTTAGAGTTTTAATTATTTTGTCAAGTATATTTGATATCTTTAAATATGCAATTTTTATATTTAGGGTTTTGTTAACTATATATAAGTTAGAATACCATGTAAACTTTTAACTTTTGTTCAATATTATTTTGAGTTTATCAAATTTGTGAGAATTTTCTCTCAAACTTTTCAAAGCTTTAGCTTTGTTAATTCAAAATCAAACTTATCAAAGTTTTTAACTTTGTGGCGTTTGTCGATCGTTGCTTGTGCGGATTGTCGTAGGCAAAGTTCTTCGAAGGTTCGTATAGTTTTCGATTGTTTATACTCGTGTTTATTTGTTGCTAAACTCTTGCTAGTTTAGAGGTGAATATCACACAATACTTGAATCAAAAGATCGGGAAACACACGCGTCTTGTTATTGTAATTGAATAGAGGGTGCGATTCACTTTTAATCGTGTTTGCTATTTATTCGTATCAAGATTCACATCATGAACTGATCGGCTAATCAGTTGACTCCTAATCAGTTGGTCACGTCATCATTTGAAAGTATCAGCAGACTGACAGACAGATTGTAGAAAAGCAAAACAGATGATCAGAACAGAAAATTATGAGTACCTCGTAGTACTGTCAGATAAAGTAACTACATGATGATTCAACAGATATTGTCATTAAGTGCATTCAATACGACCGTTGGGATCGAAGACTATATATAGATGATTGAATTAGTTGAAGAAGGTTGGTGAAACACACGAAACGAACAATCAATAATCTTCAATCAGTTGTGATACATTTCTCGAGAATTTTCTAAAGTTTACAGATCCCACAACCCAGCTCTAAATTCATTTGCATTTATTAGTAGTGTTGGAAACCAAATTTCGGAGTTTGACAAACTGAAGAAATTAACTGAACTATGAGACAACTGAACATTTAACAACTAAAAGCAGCTGAACAAATGAAGAAAACTGATCAGATAGAAACCTATCAGTTAATATACTCAGCCGCAAACATATCTCAACTGAATGGTTCTCGGGAAAGAACAATCAACCGACAAAAGGACATAGTAAACAACAAATGAATATGGAAAGCCACACCTCAATCACTACAACATCGAACAACGCATTTCGGCTATTGCAATTAAGACGCCGTCAAATTATGAAGTGGCAATCAACGGATACTAGAATTCAAATTTATATCGAAGTGACCGTTGAAAGAGAAGTATAAATATGACTGAAGAACAGCAGAAGAAGAAAGGAGACGACTACTCAATCTTAAGCTTGCTGTTACTCTATCAAAATCTTAGCTCACTTTCATTTGAATTACTTGTAGCAATCAAGGCTACAATCTGAGCTTGTTAGCACTCTCTAAAAGCTGTTAGATTCAATTGTGCTAATATTAGTTACGTACTGAGAATATTGTGTAGAACTAAGAGTTTCATTTTTGGCAGTTGTAAGTCCAAACTGAAGTGGGTCTGTACAAGTGTTGTACTTAATCAAAGTCTTTTAGTGATTATCCTATCCTTGTGATAGAAGGGGTGACGTAGGAGTAATTAAATTCTCCGAATATCCAGAAACAACTCTTGCATATTTCTTTCAGTTTCGTATTCTATCTTTCAGTCAGTTACTTTCCGCAACTACTCCAGTTTAACTGATTGTTATTGACCAACAAGACTCCGAGATTCAGTTTGTCACTAAACTGAACTCAAGTATCGTTAAAGAACAAATTTTAAGTGTAAGTGTTTATTCAACCCCCCCCCCCCCTTCTAAACACTTTTGTTACGACAACCGATCCTATCAAGTGGTATCAGAGCAGTTGAATCTTGTTCTTGAATACTTCTGATCTATAAATCTGCTAGCATGACTTCATTCAATAAAATTCCTATGTTCTCAAGAGAAGATTTCGATGACTGGAAAATCAAAATGCAGGCTCACTTAGCTGCACAAGATGATGATATGTGGTATGTCATAACAAACGGACCCATGAAGATTCTAAAAGCAAACACAGCAATAGCCATAACTGAAGGGGCACCACAGAGAATTCAAAAGCCCAGAGAAGAGTGGACAACTGAAGACAAAAGGAAAGCTAATCTTGACAATGTGGCCAAAGATACTCTATACAAAACACTGGACAAAGCAACCTTCAACAAAATAAAGATGTGCAAAACAGCAAAAGAAATTTGGGAAAAAAGTTGATTCAGTTATATGAAGGAAATGACCAAACAAAAGAAAATAAACTCTCAGTTGCTGTCCAGAAATTTGACAATATCAAAATGAAGGTTGGAAAATCAATGAACGAGTATGATGAAAGGGTGAGCAGTATTGTGAATGAATTAAATGCACTCGGAAAAGTGTATACCAACAAAGAGGTTACACTAAAAGTGATGACAGGTCTTCCAAAGGAATGGGATGTCAAAACTATGGCTATGAGAGAATCTAAAGACTTGAACCAGATCGAACTTCATGAACTATTTGCTGACTTAAAAGCTTATGAATTTGAATTGCAAAACAGAGAAGGAGAACCATCTACTCCTACAACTACAACTGCTTTAGCAGCTGTCAGAACTGAACCAACTAGTTCAGTTGAGAAATCTGCTGATCAGTTAAGCAATGATGCTATGTCATTATTCATCAAAAAGTTTGGGAGGTTCATGAGAAAGAACCAAGGAAACCTTCAGAAGCAATACCAGAGAAATAATTCCAAAGAAGAAACAAATGCTTGCTACAATTGTGGCAAAACAGGTCATTACATTGCTGACTGTCCTAAACCTAAAAAGGACAGTCAAGGATCAACTGATAGAAGAAAGAAACTATATGAGCATAAGAGAAGACCCAGAGATGATAAGAAAACCTACAGAAAGAAACACGAAGTTTTATTAGCTGAAGAGAACAAATCCAAATGGGCAGAAACTGATAGTGACGAACCAGAACCAGAAATATTGGATCAATTAAATGAGCAGGAAGTCAATGATGACAATCAGTTATTAAAGCAAACTGATAACATTCAAATACCAGCTGACGAGGCATCAACTGAAGCTGAAAATTGCATTCAGTTACCAACTGAAGCAGTTGCTGATGAAACAAATGCAGAGTACAGATGGAGAAAATCACATCCACCACATCTGGTAATAGGAAATCCATCTGATCCAGTAAGAACTCGCAATCAAATGTTAAATTTATTTATTCATTCAGCCTTTGTTTCACAACTGGAACCAAAGAAAATTGATGAAGCTCTTGCTGATCCTAACTGGGTAAATGCTATGCAAGAAGAGCTGAATCAGTTTACTCACAATAATGTCTGGAACTTAGTTCCAAGACCAACTTCAAAAACCATTATAGGTACAAAATGGGTGTACAGGAATAAACTAAACGAGGACGGTTCAGTTATACGCAACAAAGCAAGACTAGTAGCACAAGGATATAAGCAAGAAGAAGGAATTGACTACGATGAGACATATGCTCCAGTTGCAAGATTGGAAGCAATCAGAATATTTCTTGCTTACACATCTCACAAAAACTTCAAAGTTTACCAGATGGATGTGAAGAGTGCATTCCTAAACGGTCAGTTACAAGAAGAAGTATATGTTGAATAACCTCCAGGTTTTGTAAATCATAAACTTCCTGATCATGTATACTATTTGAACAAAGAATTATATGGTCTTAAACAAGCTCCCAGGGCTTGGTACGAAACTCTTTCAAAATTCCTAACTGATCATGACTTTTCAGTCGGATCAGTTGATAAGACCTTATTCAAATTCACTAAAAATAATCATATTCTATTAGTTCAAATTTATGTTGATGATATAATTTTTGGGTCAACTAACCCCAAATTGTGCGAAAAGTTTGCTAAGTTAATGCAGGATAAGTTTGAAATGAGCATGATGGGTGAACTGACATTCTTTCTTGGACTGCAAGTGAAGCAACTGAAAACTGGTATATTCATTAGTCAAACAAAATATACAAAGGAGCTGCTAAAGAAATTTGGTATGGAATCATGTTCAGCCGCAACAACTCCCATGAGCTCATCAGTTAAACTAGACACTGACGAATGGGGAATATCAGTAGAAGCGACATTATACAGAGGTTTAATAGGTTCATTGTTATACCTAACAGCCAGTCGCCCTGATATTGTTTTTGCTGTCTGTATGTGTGCCAGACTTCAAGCAAACCCTAAGCAATCACATTTCTCAGCTGCTAAAAGAATTCTGAGATATCTTAAGGACACACAAAATGTTGGTCTATGGTATTCCAAAGACTCCACCTTCAATTTAGTTGGATACTCAGATGCAGATTATGCAGGATGTAAGCTTGATCGCAAAAGTACAAGTGGATCTTGTCAGTTCTTAGGAGATAGACTGATCTCTTGGTTCAGCAAGAAGCAGATATCCATAGCTACCTCAACAACAGAAGCAGAATATCTTGCTGCTGGTAGTTGTTGTGCACAACTGATCTGGATTCAGCAACAACTGAAGGATTATGGAGTAACATCAACTGAATCGCCCATATTTTGTGATAATACCAGCACAATTGCCATCACCTACTATCCAGTTCTTCACTCAAGGACCAAGCATATAGATGTCAGGCATCACTTCATCAGGGATCATGCGTTAAAGAAGGATATTCGACTAGAATATATTTCAACTGAACAACAAGCAGCTGACATCTTCACAAAACCATTGCCCGAGGCTAAGTTTTCTTATTTTCGAAATATTCTTGGTTTAATTGATTTATCTTAGAAATTATTAGTAATATTGCTTCACTAACAGAATTATACGAAGAAAATAAGAACACAACAAATTAAAAATAACACTTCATTAAGAATACCAACGTTCCCCGTTTACAGAAGATATCATAGAACCAACTGAATCTAGCCAAGCCCTAACCCAATCATTTAACTCATAAATTCGAATTCTAGCAAATGCCCTAGATTTCGAAATCTTATCAACAACATGCCACTCCTTCCATAGCATCGCCTCCAAAAGACATTTGTCTTCAACCAAATCCCTAACATGTCTAACCTCAAAATGCTCAAGGTACTTCAGTGCTCTTGCCTCCTGATCACGAGTAGGAATAGCATCACTATCACTCACCCTCTTCAACTCATGAATTTTTTCCCATGTTGACAACACCTTCTGAAAGACATAAATCTCCATCTTTCTCTTGATATCTGCTAAACGAGGGGTTGACTGCTCAGTAACATGAACATGAGTGCTGCTGCATGCATCAGAATCAGACATATTGAAATATTTTTGAACTGATGTTGCATCACATCTTCATTACTATCATCTTATATATAGGAAAATAACGTTGGAGAAACTGAAGAGTCGTGACAATTAATGTGTCTTTCACATTTACCGAGGATTTTAAGTTGTCAGTTGTTCATAGTCAACTGACACCAGTTCGAATTCTGTTAATAATTGTTTAAATAGTCCCAGTTCATAATCAACAAATGACAGTTAGTTTCTCATCAGTTTCTGTCACAACTGATAAAATATATCACTTGCAGAAAGACAGAGTTAAAATCAGATAAATATTTCATTACTTATAAATGTTTGCCTGGATTACATCATCATACATATTCTCCACAACAATTTTCCAAAATTTCAGCCAAACAGATAAAGAAGAAGGAGCAGTCATGAGAAAGCTGTGAGAATGAGCTATGCACCTCAGGATCTTCAATTCCTTGCGGAGCATCAGCTGATACATGTGACCATCCTTGAAGACGTCCACCCACACAGCAATATTCAAGTGTTCTCGCACTTGATTCAGTTCTGCCACCAATTCAGGAGTAGTGGCCTCCCCAGAATTGTACAAGAGCTCAAGCTCATGCAATCGCTCCCAGTAATGCAAACTTTTATAGAAGACTTCGTCTTCAATCTCAGCCTTCTTGGCCTCTACAGAAAAGGGAGAAAGACTTGAGTCACCAATATCAGACATCTTTGAATATTTTGAATGATATGTCTAAAACTAACTGAGTGATTTCTATTTATAGAAGAATATCAAGAAAGCTGAAGAGTCGTCAATGGTTCAGCAAGACCAATACTTCTCGCACTCTTAAAATTATTCTGTAGCACTATTTTAATTACGTTATGCACCAATTTAGGGGGAATATTAATTTTAAGAGGTTAACTGAGAAGACAGTTGTTTGTAACTTCTCAACTGAAATGAATCAGTTTCCCAACTGATCGTTCAGTTGGATTGATTACAAATCTTCTCACACACGTTAACTAATTAAAATTTATTATATTCTAAATCAATTGACGTGACTGCAGATTGACGACGTGGCTTATTATAAAACCGCTAATCTTTATACACACGATTACAGCACACGTATACAATCAGTTCTAAGAGCATATTAATTTCCAAAGCTTATTTTCTACGAATTTCAGATCATCTTACCTTCCGAAATGGCTAATCAGATCCCTGCTCACGTGATGAATGCCATGGCAATCGATTTTGACTCAGTTTTATCAATTCAAGAAGATGATATCAAAAATGTCTTTCTGAAGATTGAATTTGCTGGACTCCCATGTTCTTGGGACAATCTTCACAAGAAATATACTCGAAGGAAGTGAATGAATTCTATCTGAAAGGGTATGTTACTGTTGAAGGAAACATCGCTGTCACTATCAATGATCAGTTGCTGATCTTATCTGAAGAAAACTTTGGAGAAATATTTTCCTTGCCAACTGATGGATATGTCAGTTTCTCTGAAGTTAAAACATTTGATATTGAGCAAATGCAATCCTCATTATCTGTTGATGGGCGGAAAATCAAAGTCTCCGACCCAAAGAAAGAACTGAAACCAGAAATTCAGTTGTTGGCTGATATTGTAGCAAAAGGGATTCTAGCTAAAGCTGGCTCATATGCAGCTCTCACTCTTGAGAAATTCCAGGTGATGACAATCATCATGGGTGAAAAGAAAGCCAACTGGAGGTACATTATTTTCAGCATTCTAAAGAATATGCTTCAATCAACAAAACAGTCCAGGGGGTTTGCTATTCCAATCAGTTATATTCTGAAACTCAAAGGACTAGTAGCCAACAATGCCAAAAAATTCTCCAAATTCAAGATATTCACTGCCAAGAATATATTGCCACCAAAAACCAAGATGGATCTCTTGCCTAAACAATTCGTAAAAGTCAAGAAGGAGATTGGGATACAGCAAGCTGCTCCTAAATCAGTCAAGAAAGCCAAGACGCTGGCCCAACTGAAGGCTACAAAGCGAAAACTGATTCTTAGTGAAACAGATTCTGAGAAAACTCCATCTCCCAAACTTATCAAGAAACCGAGAACACAAAGAACCAAAAAAATATCAGCAGTGGAACCAACCATTACTGAGAAACTGTCTCAGTCAGCTGCTGAAAAACCTATTCAGGCTATTCCATTGCAGGTCATCCCTCCTGATGATACAATTCCAACTGAAAAGATACCCACGAGAGTAAAAGCTCCCTTCACTCGTGTAAATCAACCCACTATTTTACCTCAACCTAGACCGAAAGGCGTCACATTGAAGGAACCAGCGGAGTCTACAAAATCTAGCTTACAAATTCCTCATATTCTAACCACGGAGAAGGGAAAAGGCAAGCTTGAGGAGGAACCAAGGCCATCTCACCCCATTCAAACTCATATCGATCTAATTTGGGATGAGGTAAATACATTTGCCACATCAAAACTCACAGCCTTTGACCGTTGGAAAAGCTTCAGGACCGAAATTTTTGCCAAGAAACTGAAGCACAATTCCAAATTGAAGATGTTTATTAAATTAGAAAAGATAGTTTTGAGGGTAGTTAAAGCTGCTACCATTATTCAAGCACTGGAAAGGAGACAGTATTTCTTTGATCAAATACGGGCTAATCAACTGACTAAGTTGATTAAACAGTTGAAAGAAAACTACAACCCCATAGGACCAACTGCATATCAAGATAGAGCTGTGTTCACTCAACTGGATGCAGATCTTAGTGGTCTACAAAGGGAAATAAGGTTTTGGGAACAAGATCAAGAACTTGTTTTTCCAGAAAAATCTTCAGGAACAGAGGAATACAAATCTTCATCACCTCAGAAGAATGAATCTTCTGAAGAACTCATTGCTGAGAAATCAGCCCAGGAGGTTCCACAAACAACAGCTGGGGATCAACATCTGTACTCTGAGACTGAACTTACCTTCGCCAAAATCGATGAAATCATTCAGTCAGTTGCTCAGGAAGCTCAAACTGAAGCACATAATCTTGAATTAGTTGATCCTCTGACTGAACAAAAAGAACAAGAAGTTCTGGTTACATCTGAAGACCCAGTTCAAACTTTTATTGCTGAAGAAAATATTCAATTCTCTGATAATGCAGAACCAACTCAATTTTTTGTTGATCCAGAAACAGTTCAGCAAGTAACATCTGAAACTGAAGAGGAAACTTAAGTGCTCACTCTGAACCAAGAGGAAACACTCACTAAATCTGTGGAAGAGCAATTGCCTAATGTTGGAAACCTTCAAACTAAATTCCCCCCCCCCCCCCCCCCAAGTTTCAGCTGTTGATCAAACAGAAGAACAAGGCCATGACTCTTCAACAGCAGTTCCCACAGATAACTCTGTTATTATAGAACAAAGTGTTTCTGATGTTCAGAAGCAACCTTCTTCATCTCAAGGTCAAGAATAGACAGTTGATCGCACTATGATAATTTTCACTCCTCCAGAACAAGTGCCAGATCAGGAAGATATAGGAGTCATGTCTCCTGAAATCTCAAATTCAGAAGCACTGTTCAATGAAATCAACACCATCAAGGCGAATATGAATCAAATAATGGATGCCATCAAATCCATTCAGTCAACCCAATACTATCATTCTGTAAAGCTGAATGTATCCGAAGATTTTGTTTTTGCAAAGCTGAAGAATATTCAAGAAGTTGTAACTGATCTTTCAGTTGCCATAGAACACAAGCCTAACAAAGCAACAACTGCTGCTCTTTTCGTTGCTCAAGATGTGATCAACCAACGAGTTAAAAGACTAGAAACATCTGTTGCAAACAAAATAGACTCACTGCAAACCTCAGTTCTTACTGCCATCTCCAGTATTTCAGCCGATGTCGGCATCTTATCTACTGAAGTTCGACAATTATCTCTCCACATGGCTCAGTTTGACAAAAAGGGGAAGTGTAGTATGACTCAGATTTAGCAGTTTATTTTGAGACAGTTTTTGTTAAGAAGCAGTCTATAAAAGTTCAATCCTTCAGTTAATATATGCTTAGTTTTGTCAAACACCAAAAAGGGGGAAATTGTTGGAAACCAAATTTCGGAGTTTGACAAACTGAAGAAATTAACTAAACTATGAGACAACTGAACATTTAACAACTGAAAGCAGCTGAACAAATGAAGAAAACTGATCAGATGGAAACCGATCAGTTAATATACTCAGCCGCAAACATATCTCAACTGAATGGTTCTCGGGAAAGAACAATCAACCGACAAAAGGACATAGTAAACAGCAAATGAATATGGAAAGCCACACCTCAATCACTACAGCATAGAACAACGCATTTCGGCTATTGCAATTAAGACGCCGTAAAATTATGAAGTGGCAATCAACGGATCGAAGTGACCGTTGAAAGAGAAGTATAAATATGACTGAAGAACAGCAGAAGAAGGAGGGAGACGACTACTCAATCTTAAGCTTGCTGTTACTCTGTCAAAATCTTAGCTCACTTTCATTTGAATTACTTGTAGCAATCAAGGCTACAATCTGAGCTTGTTAGCACTCTCTAAAAGATGTTAGATTCAATTTTGCTAATATCAGTTACGTACTGAGAATATTGTGTAGAACTAAGAGTTTCAGTTTTGGCAGTTGTAAGTCCAAACTGAAGTGGGTCTGTACAAGTGTTGTACTTAATCAAAGTCTTTTAGTGATTATCCTATCCTTGTGATAGAAGGGGTGACGTTGGAGTAATTAAATTCTCTGAACATCAAGAAACAATTCTTGCATATTTCTTTCAGTTTCGTATTCTATCTCTCAGTCAGTTACTTTCTGCAACTACTCCAGTTTAACTGATTGTTATTGACCAACAAGATTCCGAGATTCAGTTTGTCAATATACTGAACTCAAGTATCGTTAAAGAACAAATTTTAAGTGTGAGTGTTATTCAACCCCCCCTTCTAAACACTCTTGTTACGACAACCGATCCTATCAAGTAGCCTTCAGGCTACTAGTTAGAGCGATACAGTTAACTACTATAAAAGTGTTGATACACTAAGAGTTTCAGTTTGACAGTATGTAAGACCAATTGAAGTGGGTTAATGAAATATGTTGTAATATATCAAGTATTTTAGTAAAAAAAACATATCCTCGTGATGGAAGGGGTGTGATGTAGGAGCAATTGAAGTCTCCGAACATTCGTAAAAGTTGGCGTGTTCATTCTAGGTATTCTTTTAGTTTTAAATTATATCATTTCTCAGTATTCAATATATATTTCAGTTTATTTCCGCACTATTATCAGTTGACTGATTTATATCGACAAACAAGATTTTAGGACCAGTTCCTCAAAGAACTTATTCATATTTAAAAAGGAAACAAAAATTTAGAGTGTTTATTCAACTCTCCTTCTAAACACTCCAACTATCTTAACATGTCCTATCATATATGGTATAGTATCTACTCAACCTTATATTGCCTTTGCACTGATTGTTGCAAGCAGATATTAGTCGAATCCAGGTCCATTTAATCGGAAAGTCCTGAAGGATATTCTTGAATATTGAGAATGACTAAGAATTTTGTCATGGTCTATGGGAGTGGAGAATTAAAGTTTTAAGGATATAATGATCTAGCTTCCAATCAGATATGGATCATTTGAAATCAACATCTGGTTTAATATTTAAGCTCAATGGTGGTGTTGTCTCTTGGAAATGTTCCATGCAAGAAACCAAATCGGAATCAACAACTAATGCTGAATACATAGCTGCATTAGCTATGGCGAAGGAGGCTATTTGGATGAATCAAGTGTTGGGCGTCATTCATCAAGGAGTTGATTCAGTCTTGGTCTAAATATGACGGCACTGCCAAGACCATTTTTTGAGAAGCATTGAGAAATAATGAGATTGAGATCTATGGGTAGTTGGATATAGGGAAAATGAGAGATTGTTAGAGTAGGTTCTTACCAAACCAACTTGTATATTAGGCTTTACTGACTTTTCTGTAAAAAAAAAAATATCTTTATTTTAATGATATTTTATTATTTTATACAATTATGCCTTTTACTTTATCTTTATACATCTATAAGTTGCATAGATAAAGTTCATGAATATACTATAAGTTCCATGAGGTTCACGAGTCTAGTAGATTATGAAATTCATTAGGAAGTGTACTATTATTGTAGAACCCGTTAAATCAGACTACGTATAAGGCATGCATAATTACTATTATTTAAATTAAAATGATTTTTATGCATGAGAATTTAAATTCTTTTCTTTAAATTTGTTGAGTTATTTTACGCAGTAATTTAGTTATTATCTTTTCAGTTAAATAAGCGAGGCCGGGTTGGAGTTGGAGTATTGAGGTAAAGTTTAATAATAAGAAAATATTCTTGAAGTTAATTTAAGATAAAGAATAATTTATTTTAATGACAAAGAATGTTTAGGGATTTAATTAATTAATTAGAGTTAAGTAGTAAATAAGTTCCCTTATATCCAATAATTTAATTAAAAGCCTAAATTAAAATATATGACCAATCGAGATAAATTAATCTAGGCTTATTTTATTTAAGAAATTGTAACTTAACATGTTAATAAAGTTATTGTAAGAATTAGCCATGCATGCAAGATAATTACCATCCTAAATTAATTTATTAATTCACTAAAATACGTAATTAGTGTTTAATACTTTAAGGAGATAAAATTCAATATTTAAGAAATATTTTTCCTCCATTATCTTGCAAATTTTCGGCCACCTCATTAAGGGTTTAATTTTGTTTTGGCAACTCACCATTTTGATTTATTTCCTTATTCCTTCCTTGGTAGATAATCCCTTCATTATTAATAATCAATAATTAAGCAATAATCCTACCCCGTTTTTAAAAGATGAAATCGGCCACACCTCCCTCAAATCTCCCTCAATCCCTTGATAGCACACTTCATTCCATATCTCACTAGCACCTAGGATGGAATGAATTGAATTGCCGCTCTACCATCCCATTTAATTAGTAACATTCCCCTTCTTTTCCCTAGCCATTTTCCTCTCAATTCTCTCGAGAAATCAGAGTTATTCAGCTGCTAAAAATCATGACTAGCAACATGAAAGAACAAGAGAGAAAACAAGAAAAAGTAACTCCGTCTCCGCCGTGCCGCTTTCGTCATTTTGGTTTGTTCTTTCGAAAAATCAAATTCAAGGCATGTATAAATTTTTCTTTTCTCTTTAATCAAGCCATATAATTATTTTTAATGTACATGTTTTTAATAGCAAAAACCGAAATGTTTGACAACAAGTTTCAAAAATCAGCACAGAATATTTTCGGCTTCTCTTCATGCTTCACGTTTGGTATTGTTTTGATGGTTTCAGGGTTTGACTCGGTTCCAGGCGTTCAAGGCTGCTTATGATCATGTTATAGGGTGTGTTAGAGAGGGATTAGTCCATTGGCTTGACCCCTCTCGCCCTAGCAAAACAATTTTTTACAGAAACTCTTCTTATTGCAATTTATGAGTCTCGATTTTTCCTTGTTGGTTGTCTAAGGGAGAGTTCGGACCTTGGCTGCCCTAGGGGCAGTAGCCACAGTTAGAAACCATCCTTGGCATGTCTATGACGTGACCAAGTTGTCCTTTCATGGCTTGTTCATGTTCCCATCGGTTTTTAAAACTAACAAGACAAGTGTCCCACGTTTCGATTTCTGTTTTATTTTCGGTGTGTTAGTTGGTTCGGCTTTATGGTGTTAGGTGGGTTGTGGATGGCTTCTACCCCTTAGCAATGACTCATACAACACCTTAGCATTTCTATCATGGACCATGGTTAACCTCATATCCATTGGATCCTTCATTCGACAGCAAAACAAGAAAACACCCCACGCGTGCTCAATGGCGTCTCGGGTGGAGCTTCGGATTTGTCGTAGGTGTTTGTTTGGATTGTGGTTGGCCTAGGGCCCTTAGCCATGGTTCAAACCACACCTTAGGATGTTGGGAAGAGGCTCTGGTTTGCGTTTCAAGCCCCAATGGCCAATAGCCTCGTAAACGAAGCGATGCAAGCACAGTTGCTGCCGCTGGAATTTTACAGCAACTTTTTTGCGGTTCAGAGGTAACGTACGAGTTCTTGGTTGTCTTTTAGCCTATGGCCTTGGACTGGACACTACCTCATTGAGTTTGGAAGGTCATGTTTTTTGCCGGTCGTGATGTGGTTAAGTTTAGAGGTCATACGAGAATTTACGGTGTGATGTGCCAAAGTGACTCTCGAAAGAGCGTTTCATGATTTTGGCCTCCATGCACAATTTTCGTGTATTACAGCCGTTGGTATTTATTTCCAGTATTTTAAGCGTATTTTAATCATGACTAAACGATGGTTCGATGTTGGTTCTGGTTGGTATGGAGTCATGGTTAGATACTAAGTTTGTTGGGCGTAATAGTCTCGTTTTTAGTTCGATTTTGAAGTGTTGGTCAAGTTAAGTTTATTTTCATGTTTCTCATGTTAGAATTAGGTCGTAGCGAGCCTAGGAACGATCCAACCCATTTAGTAAAATAAGACAAGATTTTTTTATTATATTACGTGCATAAAATATAAAATGTTTATTTTGAGATATATGCGATATGTCTTGTGGCCACTTCACGCTTATGGGGTTGCAGCTTATGGGATTATTACTTCACCCGGTGACTTACGACGGTTCATGTTCATGTATGGGTAGGGATATCCAGTCCAAGGGCTGTGATGATCTCTACCGCCCAGTATACTGTGGTTTAGTCTGATCAGACGTGCATATTATATTATGTTACGTTATGTGCCACTTGCGTAGAATATTATCTCAACATAAAATTATGATATGCTATTTTATGACATGGCTCGATCGAGCCAACATTTTTACTTACGATTTTCAGTTATGCACGTATTTATAATTATTCATGACACGATTTTCACGTTACGCTTTACGATATGATATTTTTACATGGCATGAAACTTTATGATATATTTTACTTGTTATTCACGATATATGCGTGCTGAGTCTTTAGACTCACTAGACTTGATTTTTGTAGGTTTTGATGAGGTCGTGAGCAAGGACGGGGACCAGTGAGCCATCTTGGGTCGGCAGTAGTAGGAACCCGAGGACCTCATTTTCAGCACTTACTATTTTTATGCGAACTCAGTTTCACGTTGATGAATTATTTGAAGTTGTCTTTTTGAAGCAGTATTTACTTCCGCCGCTACTTTGAACATTTAAACTTTTTATCAGTTTATCTTATAAATGAGGCAAGTTATTTACTTTTTTAGAAATTTTTTAAATAATTCCGCAAATTTACAAATACGAAATACGGACCTCTAAAATTGGTATCAGAGCCTATGTTCTTGTATATATTGATGATTTAAACATCATTGGAACGAATAAGGAAATTCAAGAAGTTGTGTCATACTTGAAGGAAGAATTTGAAATGAAGGATTTTGGAAAAACCAAGTATTGTTTGGGTTTACAAATTGAATAAAAAGAATGTAGAATATTTGTTCACCAGACAAGTTATACAGAAAAGATTTTTAAATGTTTTAATATGGATAAATCAAATCTTTTAAGTAATCCAATGATTGTTAGATCATTAAATATAAAAAAGGATCCATTCCGTCCATGTGAAGATGATAAAGATATTCTTGATCCAGAAATACCATATTTAAGTGCTATCGGTGCCCTTATGTATCTTACAAATTGTACAAGGCCTGATATATCTTTTTTCGTACGCATAATTTAACACATATCCAACAAAGAGACACTTGAACGGAATTAAACATATATTCCGTTATCTACGAGGAACGACATACATAGGACTTTTGTTTTCAAAAAATGCTAATCCAAGTATAATTGGTTATGCCGATGCTGGATACTTATCGGATCCACACAAGGCACGTTCCCAAACTGGATATGTATTTACTCGTGGAGGCACTGCAATTTCTTGACGTTCATAGAAACAAACACTCGTAACAACTTCATCAAATCATGCTGAGAATAATACACTACATGAAGCAGCCGTGAATGTGTGTGGTTAAAATCAATGACCCAACATATCCAAATCTCATGCGAATTATCATTTGACGAGAAGCTTGTATTACTATATGAAGATAATGCTGCATGTGTTGCTCAAATGAAAGAAGGATACATAAAAAGCGACAAAACTAAACATATTCCTCCTAAGTTCTTCGCATTCACCAAGGAGCTTGAGAAGAATAAATATATTGATGTTCGTCACATTCAATCAAGTGAAAACTCATCAGATCTCTTCACAAAGACACTTTCTACGACAATATTAGGAAAGCACATATATAATATTGGGATGCGCAATCTACGAAATTTCTGAAGAATTGTTCGTGTCAACATGAGGAGGAGTTTACGTGACTGCACTCTTTTTCCCTTACTATGGTTTTTATCCCAATGAGTTTTTCCTAGAAAGGTTTTTAACGAGGCAGTATAAACACACATTATGAAGACAATCATTATGATCATCACCACAAGGGGGAGTGTTGAAAATTAATATTAAAAAATAAGTGTATTGAATATTTGAATATTGAATGTTGAAAATAAGAGTTGTAAAAATTAGAAATTTGTGTGATGATGAAGGTAATGATGTAATTTATATTTTGGATTATTACCAAAGAAATTCTATAAACAATCTCACCATTTGTGAAGAAATTCACAATTGAGTTGAGAGGAAAATATTATAAAGTGTGTAGTTTGATAATTTTGAGAGTTTATATTTTTAATTTTTACCATAAATTTTTAAATTTTCATAACATGAAGGAAATTTTCCATAAATCTCGAGATTTATTATATCTTGACTCAAAAGTAACATCCACACAGGAACTTTTATGCGCGAAATATGAGTACAAGTCTTGGGAATTATTTTGACAACTTCTGATTATTATTCGTGATGGCTAAAGTTTGAGAGAGGAAGACGGTGACTTTAAAGAGGATTGCGTTAACCACACTAAATTTTGTTTATTCCTTTTTTAAATTTGTTTATGTGAGTACAGACATGTTAGAGTAGATGCCCTGCAAGTCAACTGTTGGCTAGGGATTTTATTGACTCAAGTGTAATAAACAATCTTTATTTTAATATAATTCATTATTTCATGGTTTGTTATTTCTTTATCTGTATACCCATGTTATCAAACATAGATAAAGACCTTGATTATACTTTAATACAAATGAATCGTAATTCGATGTTGAAACTCGTTTGTAAATACTGTATGATCTAAATTCGTTCCTAGTCGATTCAGCCGCCTAAAACACGGATAAAGGTCGCTTGAGCTCGAGACTAGCATCTGTGATGTTGTGTACTGCGTTTCTTAGTAAGGGCATAGAGATGTCCAAACATGCAGATGGGTAATCATATGATGATTATACCGAACAACCCTCCCTCGGACTTTCCAGTGGTTATCATTCATCGAGAGGATAAGTCCGTGGTTATGATTGTACACCATTAGTCCTTACGACCCGGGACAACACTGAGGCTCTATATGCTAGGGCTGTGCTTTGACTCGTTCACCGGCTCCAGGAGAGTCATCAGGTGGCGAGGTTGGGTACAGTTGCGACACATATAGAAGCCAGTGCATTGTAGTCGGGGATTCACCGCTCACCTACGGGTGTGGATATCCTATGTGATCTAATGAAATAATAGTGCATGGAATCTCTGGCCAGAGTACGAGATGTACGTTGGAGAAGGAGTTCTCCAAATAGTACACGCGATGCCACTATTATAGTTATCACATAGTTATCGAATTAATATGCAACTCTCGATGAACCAATGGTTGCAGATTCGATCGGGATATATGAGATGAAGGGACCGTACTGTACGTTAATCATAATCGACTGGTTCTTGCAGGCACTATCAGTGATACCTAGGGGATCATGGGGCGATGCTACTAGACGCTCTTACCATGATCCGATGGGTGCTATCAGAAATGAGTTCTGACATTCTTGATCAAGGTGTTGATAGAAAGAATGGGGCTAACTAGGGTAAGCCCGAATAAAGGATTCTGTCCTGAATCACAAAGAGTTGTGAACCCACGGCTAGCTGTATCCCTGAACCATTGAGGGTCACACAAGTACTGGATTATTTGTTCCCGTTGAGAGAATAAATTCAAAAGTTGAATTTATATTATATAGTAAATTCAAGGAGTTGAATTTATGATAATTAAATTTTGAGAAAATAAATTCAAGTAGTTGAATTTATAAAATTTGAGAATTTAATTTATTAAACTCAAATGTTGGGTTTATTAAATATTAAATTTTGGAGGTGATAAAAATTCAAAGAGTTGAATTTATAATTTAAATAATAAATTCAAATGTTGAATTTATATTGTATTTAATTTATTAAGCTCAAAAGTTGAGTTGATTAATTAATAAATTAAATATGGTGGGTATTATGTTTAATGGGCTTGTAGGAGTACAAGTCCAACATAATAAATAATTAAAGTTTTAATGGGTTTTGATTAAATTAATTATACTAGTTGGACTAGCTCAATTAATTAAATCAAGCCCATTAATGTTAATTATGTAATTAGGGTTTAATTAATTCTAAATAATACATATAAAGACAAAACCCTAGCCCACCACCATAGAAATTTTCGAGACACCCACTTCCAAATAAAAGGAATAATTCGGCCACCTTGATTTTTTTAGGGTTTGAGCCGTCTCTCAATTATTTATCTCCTACGTAAAATCTCTTCTACTTTTCTAGTGCAAATTAGAAGAGGATCAAGCAATCTGGTCGTGGACTTGATAGGAGGATCAAACAAGGAGATTATTGAAGAAAGTTCGTAGGGAATCACCAAGAGCTAGATCTGTTTATATCGGATCAGTTGGAGCCAAGTGATCTATTCACAAAGGTATAAATTTCTAACACCCTATGAATGTTTTGTTAAATCATACGAACGTCCAAAGCAATATTATTTTGTTTTTCAAAATAAAATAAAAATTTTAAATCTTCCGCTGCGTTTGGACGTGTAGAAAACCGGATCCAACAGTGGTATCAGAGCCAGGTTTTCTGAATCGTATGATTTAAATTATATTGAATAATTTATTTCTAACCACACAAGAAATTTTCAGAAAAATTGATGCACCATAAAAATATTTCTTTTTCGAAAAACAAAAAAAAAAAAATTATTTTTCGCGATCTGCCCGGAACTGTTTCGGGCAGACCGCGCGCAGGGTTGCGCGCAGCGTGCGCGCGCGGGGAGCGGCGCAGCGTGCGGAACGTCCGCACGCTGTGCGCCGCCCTGCGCGGCGCACAACGCGGCACAGCGTGCGGAGCGTCCGCACGCTGCGCGCAGCACCGCGCGCACCTGTGCGCGCCTTGCGCGCACAGGAGCCTGCCACTGCCCGAAACGTTCGGGCAGCGGGCGGGCAGCGAGGGCGGCTGCCCGGGATCGTCTCGGGAAGCGTTCTGATTGGTGGGCTTGAATTGTTTGGGCCCATGGTGCAATTTTCTGATTTTTCAAAATTTTGGGTAAAATTGATATTTTTGAAAATTGGTTCAATTTTTATTTTGGAAAATTAATTTTGAGAAATTAATAATTTTCTTGTAAAATAAATAATTAGAATATGATTTTAATTATTTATGGTAAAAATAAGTTTTTATAAGAAATCAATTATTATTGATTTAATTGGAAATTAAATAAAGGAGTTTATTTAATTTATTAAATTCTTTAATAATTATGGTGGTTAGTGATATAATTATTAGATATATGATTGATCAATTAATTAAATTGTTTAATTAAATTGATGTTAATATTTGATATTAAATGCATGAAGGATAATCGAGAGCCTTGACCAATGTGTTAGGTGTATGTTAGGATATTTTACTGTTTTTATTCAATTTTATAATATTTGATATTATTAAATTGGGCCTGGTTTATGGCCCGTTCCCACCGCCATGAGATGTATCCCTTATGTGTCATGGCTATTCAAATGTAATAATTAGAAATAGTGGGAGATCAAGATTGGAAGATGGTGGGCCCGATGATCAAGATGAAGACATGTAAAATATTGGAAGCTTTTGTAATAAGTTGCATTTGCATCCCTGCATTCACCTAGGTTTGGACCTGGATCCATGTATGGCTCACATGGATCTAATAGTGTTGGCGATCGATCATCCTTATTTATTGTTGAATGTCATATTATGATATATGTGATATATAGTAGTATGCATGTATGTATATTATTATATAATATAGTTGCATGAATCCGACAAACATACAAACTCGTGGCACGCGATTTTTAAATTAAAATGATGAGACAATTTTAAAATTAAAATCCCTCATTTTGAATATGATTCAAAATTTATATCAAATCGAAAAAGTAAAAATTAAAAGAGTTTAATTTTTTCCTTGCCTTCCAGCAACCGTGGTTGCATGTTGATCACTACCCGCGGACAGTGTCTGGCTCATATTATTGGGGAGGCCTGTACGCCGGAAAGCTGTGACTTCCACCGGACATATGATGTGAATTGAGTGGAACTCCCATGACTTCGGCTCATATTATTGGGGGAACTCATGGCGACCGTCTACTACAATTCAATATTGATGGGTTGGTTTGACACGTGAAAATAAACGGCGTCATATTATTGGGCCCTTATTAAACGTGAGGCAAAACACGCGGAGGTTGCATAGGGATGCAATTGGACTCTACCTTTTAGAAATTATAATTGGCTGATATTATTCGGGATTATAATTGGCTAATTGGACTCTACGTGCCTACTAAGGAAATACGATTTCCCTTTTTCATCAGAGGGTGGTGAAAATGTCAAAATAGTGGGAGAGTAATTTATAAAATGAAATCCATATTTTATATCTTATAATTATTTTAAAATTATTAGTAACCTTTATCTGTTTTCATTTTCAGTATATTTACGATGTCTACTCGTAACCCGCTTTCAATCATTCTCGATCAAAACAAACTGACTGGACCTAACTATCATGACTGGTTTCGAAACTTAAAGATTGTTCTGAACTCCGAAAGGATTGCGTATGTGCTTGATAAGAAGCCATTAAGGAGGCTGCTCCTGATATCAGTAGGACTGAATTAGCTAAGCTTGAGAAATATTGGGATCATGATCTCCAAGCTAAGAGCTACATGTTGGCTTCGATGTCGAAAGAACTTCAGAGGAGGTTCGAGGAGGCGGTGAATGCTGCTGACATTCACCTTCATCTGAAAGAATTGTATGCTGTACAAACTCGTTCAGAAAGACATGCGACTGTTAAAGAACTCATGACTACACGCTTGCGAGAGGGGACTTCGGTCCATGAGCATGGTGTTAGGATGATTGGGCTCATTGAGAAGTTGGTGGGACTCGACTTGGTTATTCCTAGTGAGCTCTCGACTGATATTCTCTTACTGTCTTTGCCTGCCTCGTTCGATGGATTTGTGGTTAATTTTAATATGAACAAGCTTGAGGCCACCCTTGAAGAGTTAGTCAATATGCTTACTAATTATGAGGCCACAATTAAAAAAGAAAAGCCTGTTCTTCTAGTGGGTTCTTCGTATGGTACGAAAAAGGGAGCCCCAAATAAAGGCAAGAAGCGTTCTGCCCCTCCAAAGAAGAACAAGCCCAACAAAAAGCCATACAAGAAAGCAAATCCGGGGCCCTCAACGCCTGACAAGTCTGTTTCCACTGCAACAAGCCTGGACATTGGAGGCATAATTGCGAGGAGTATCTTGCCCAGAAGAGTTCTGGCCATGGTATGTTTTATATTGAAGTTAATGTTTCTATTAATTCCTCTTCTTGGGTATTGGATACCGGATGTGGTTCTCATCTATGCAATGATTTGCAGGTGATGGGAAAAAGCAGGAGGCTTAGAGATGGTGAGACCTTTCTAAGACTAGGAAATGGAGCAAGAGTTGTTGCCACTGCCATTGGAGACATTACTTTAATTTTGGACAATAATTTTAAGTTGTTTTTTAGAGACGTTTTATTTGTTCCTGAATTGGTTAAAAACATTATTTCTATTTCTATGCTTGATAGGGATGGTTATTCTTGTGTTTTTGCTAAAGGTGTTTGCAATTTAAACAAGAATGAATGTTTGATTGGAACTGGAGAATTGACAAACGATCTCTATAACTTAAAATTGAAAGTTATTCCGTTAAACAATGTCCAAACGCATACAAAAACAACAACAAACAAAAGAAAAATAGAAGATCCAAATCCGCACAAATATGGCACGCTAGACTAGGTCATATTTCTCAAAGAAGGATGCACAAGCTAGTGGGAGAAGGCATGTTTGACTTGTCAGACATAAATTCTCTACCAACTTGTGAGTCCTGTCTAAAAGGAAAAATGACTAAAACTCCATTCAATGGAAACGTGGAACGTGCGCATGGTCTACTGGATTTGAACCACACGGACGTTTGTGGCCCGCTAAGTGTTAGCACAAAATTTGGGCATTCCTACTTCATTACCTTTACTGATGACCATTTGAGGTATGGGTACGTTTATTTGATAAAACACAAATCTGAAGCATTTGAAAAGTTCAAAGAATTCAGATCTGAAGTAGAAAATCAGCTAGAAAGAAGTATTAAGGCACTTCGATCTGATCGAGGTGGAGAATACTTAAGTGCTGAATTTTTGGGTTATCTAAAAGAGAATGGGATTCTCTCACTGTGGACTCCACCAGCAATACCACAATTGAATGGTGTTTCTGAACGTCGAAATCAAACCTTGATGGACATGGTTCGATCTATGATGGGATTCACTGAATTGCCTATATCGTTTTGGGGCTTTGCGCTTGAAACTGCGGCAATGTTGTTGAATAATGTCCATACAAAAGCAGTGGATAAAACACCATATGAGATATGGATGGGAAAAACTCACAAATATTCTTACATGAGAATATGGGGATGTCCTGCTTATGTGAAGCAGACAGTGGGAGACAAATTGGATAGTAGATCCACTTTGTGCTACTTTGTAGGATATCCAAAGAATTCTGTTGGATATTATTTCTATCATCCAAATGAAGCAAAAGTGTTTGTTTCAAGAAATGCGACCTTTTTGGAAAAGGAATTTCTATTAGATAGAAAAGGCAAGATGATAGAACTTGAAGAAATTCAAGATACTCCATCAACTATAGAAGTTGAACCCATTTCCGAAGAACCAGTAGTTGAAGTACAAGCTTCTAGAAGGTCTGATGACACATTGGTAAGTATCCTATCTCTTCTCTATCTCTTCATCAGTTTTGGGACACATGGCTTTAGATAGAGTAATACCATGACACATTGGTAAGTATCCTATCTTGAACTCTTCCATAGAGAATCGCTTAAGAATGGTATCGATATAAGTGGCTTGGGTGAGTCCCTGCATCCTCTTCGATATATCTCTATAGATCTGTATTCCTAAGATATAAGTTGCTTCACCCATGTCCTTCATGGAGAATTTCTTGGCCAACCATACTTTAGTTGATTGCAGTAATCCTACATCATTCTCAATGAGCAGGATATCATTAACATAAAGTACTAGGAATGTCACTGTACTCCCACTAACTTTCTTGTACACACATGGTTCCTCAGGATTCTTTGCAAAACCAAACTCTTTGATAATGCTATCAAATATGAGGTTCCAACTCCTTGATGCCTGCTTGAGACCATATATTGATCTCTGAAGTTTGCATACATTATGCTCACTTCCTATTGATCATGTGTATTCCTCGGGTTGAGACATATAAATTTCTTCTTTGATATCTCCATTGAGGAATGCAGTCTTTACATCCATTTGCCATATCTCATAGTCATACCATGCTGCTATGGCTAGTAGTATTCTAATGGACTTAAACATAGCAACTGGTGAAAAAGTTTCCTCATAGTCAACTCCTTGCCTTTGAGTATATCCTTTTGCAACCAGTCTTGCTTTGAAGATCACTACCTTCCCATCCGCCCCAAGCTTTCTTTTGTAGATCCATTTGCATCCTATGGGAACGATTCCCTCAAGTGGATCCACTAATGTCCAGACTTGGTTTGAATACGTAGAGTCCATTTCTGACTGCATGGCTTCAAGCCATTTGGTTGAATCAGTATCAGATAATGCTTCTTTGAAATTCATTGGATCACATCCAACACAAGACTCATCATGGCCTTGTTCATGAAGAAGCGTATATCTTGCAGGTGGTCTAATAACCTTATCAGACCTTCTAGAAGCTTGTACTTCAACTACTGGTTCTTCGGAAATGGGTTCAACTTCTATAGTTGATGGAGTATCTTGAATATCTTCAAGTTCTATCATCTTGCATTTTCTATCTAATAGAAATTCCTTTTCCAAAAAGGTGGCATTTCTTGAAACAAACACTTTTGCTTCATTTGGATGATAGAAATAATATCCAACAGAATTCTTTGGATATCCTACAAAGTAGCACAAAGTGGAACTACTATCCAATTTGTCTCCCACTGTCTGCTTCACATAAGCAGGACATCCCATATTCTCATGTAAGAATATTTGGGAGTTTTTACCATCCATATCTCATATGGTTTTTTATCCACTGCTTTTGTATGGACATTATTCAACAACATTGCCGCAGTTTCAAGCGCAAAGCCCCAAAACGATATAGACAATTCAGTGAATCCCATCATAGATATAACCATGTCCATCAAGGTTCCATTTCGACGTTCAGAAACACCATTCAATTGTGGTGTTGATGGTGGAGTCCACTGTGAGAGAATCCCATTCTCTTTTAGATAATCCAAAAATTCAGCACTTAAGTATTCTCCACCTCGATCAGATCGAAGTGCCTTAATACTTTTTTCTAGCTGATTTTCTACTTCAGATCTGAATTCTTTGAACTTTTCAAATACTTCAGATTTGTGTTTCATCAAATAAACGTACCCATACCTCGAATGGTCATCAGTAAAGGTAATGAAGTAGGAATGCCCAAATTTTGTGCTAACACTTAGCGGCCCACAAACGTCAGTGTGGATCAAATCCAGTAGACCATGCGCACGTTTCACGTTTCCATTGAATGAAGTTTTAGTCATTTTTCCTTTTAGACAGGACTCACAAGTTGGTAGAGAATTTATGTCTGACAAGTCAAACATGCCTTCTCCCACTAGCATGTGCATCATTCTTTGAGAAATATGACCTAGTCTAGCGTGTCATATTTGTGCGGGATTTGGATCTTCTATTTTTCTTTTGTTTGTTGTTCTTTTTTTATGCTCTTGGACATTGTTAAACGGAATATCTTTCAATTTTAGGTTATAGAGATCGTTCGTTAATTCTCCAGTTTCAATCAAACATTCATTCTTGTATAAATTGCAAACACCTTTAGCAAAAACACAAGAATAACCATCCCTATCAAGCATAGAAATAGAAATAATGTTTTTAACCAATTCAGGAACAAATAAAACGTCTCTCAAAAACAACTTAAAATTATTGTCCAAAATTAAAGTAACATCTCCAATGGCAGTGGCAGCAACTCTTGCTCCATTTCCTAGTCTTAGAAAGGTCTCACCATCTCTAAGCCTCTTGCTTTTTCCCATCACATGCAAATCATTGCATAGATGAGAACCACATCCGATATCCAATAACCAAGAAGAGAAATTAATAGAAACATTAACTTCAATATAAAACATACCATGGCCAGAACGCTTCTGGGCAAGATACTCCTCGCAATTACGCCTCCAATATCCAGGCTTTTTGCAGTGGAAACAGACATGCTCTGACTTGTCAGGCTTTGTAGGCCTTGGATTTGCTTTCTTGTATGGCTTTTTGTTGGGCTTTTTCTTCTTTGGAGGAGCATAACGCTTCTTGCCTTTATTTGGGGATCCTTTTTTCGTACTATACGAAGAACCCACTAGAAGAACAGGCTTTTTCCTTTTTAATTGTGGCCTCATAATTAGTCAGCATATTGACCAACTCTTCAAGGGTGGCCTCAAGCTTGCCCAAACAATTCAAGCCCACCAATCAGAACGCTTCTCAAGACGATCCCGGGCAGTCGCCCGCTGCCCGAACGTTTCGGGAAGTGGCAGCCACCTGTGCGCAGGGCGCGCACCTGCGCCGCGCGTACCGTGCGGACGCTCCGCCCGCTGCATCGCGTGGTGCGGCGCACAGCATGCGGACGTTCCGCACGCTGCGTCGCGCGGTGCGCCGCGCAGGGCGGCGCACAGCATGCGGACGTTCCGCACGGTGCGCCGCTCCACGCGCGCACGATGTGCGCATCTTCGCGCAGGGCGGTGCGCGCAGCCCTGCGCTCGGTATGCCCGGAACAGTTCCGGGCAGATCGCGAAAAAATAATTTTTTTTTTGTTTTTCCGAAAAAAAAAATAATTTTATGGTGCATCAATTTTCTGAAAATTTTCTTGTGTGGTTAGAAACAAATTATTCAATATAATTTAAAATCATACGATTCAGAAAACCTGGCTCTGATACCACTATTGGATCTGGTTTTCTACACGCCCAAACGAAGCGGAAGATTTAAAAATTTTATTTTATTTTTAAAAACAAAATAATATTTCTTTAGGCGTTCGTATGATTTAACAAAACATTCATAGGATGATAGAAATTTATACCTTTGGTGATTAAATCACGTGGCTCCAACTACTGCGGGGTTAGCGGAGAAAGCTCTTGATGAATCCCTACGAACTTTCTTCAAGAAATCCTCCTATCAAGTCCACGACTAGATAGTGTATTCCTCTTCCAATTTGCACTAAAAAATATGGAAGATATTTTGCGTAGGAGAGAAAATAATTGAGAGACGGCACAATAATTTTTTTCTTAAAAGCAAGTGGCCGAATTTTTATTTCTTTTGAGTGGAGGCTCTCGAAAATTGATTGGTAGTTTTTTAAGGTTTGACTTTTAATGTATTATTTATAATTAACTTAAACCCTAATTACATAATTAACATTAATGAGATTGATTTAATTAATTGGGCTAGTCCAGCTAGTTTAATTAATTTAATCAAAGTCCATTAAAACTTTAATTATTTAATATGTTGGACTTGTACCCCTACAAGCCCATTAAACATATTATCCACCATATTTAATTTATTAATTAATCAACTCAACTTTTGAGCTTAATAAATTAAAACATTATAAATTCAACATTTGAATTTATTATTTAAATTATAAATTCAATTCCTTGAATTTTTATCACCTCCAAAATTTAATATTTAATAAACCCAACATTTGAGTTTAATAAATTAAATTCTAAAATTTTATAAATTCAACTAATTGAATTTATTCTCTCAAAATTTAATTATCATAAATTCAACTCTTTGAATTTACTATATAATATAAATTCAACTTCTAGAATTTATTCTCTCAACGGGAACAAACAATCCATTACTTGTGTGACCCTCAATGGTTCAGAGATACAGCTAGCCGTGGGTTCCCAACTCCTTGTGATTCATTATAATATTTATTCTTAATCGGGCTTACCCTAGTTAGCCCCATTCTTTTCATCAACACATTGATCAAGAATGTCAGAACACATTTCTGATTGCACCCATCGGATCATGGTAAGAGCGTATAGTAGCATCGCCCCATGATTCCCTAGGTATCACTGATAGTGCCTGCAAGAACCAGTCGATTATGATTAACGTACAGTACGGTCCCTTCATCTCATATATCCCGATCGAATCTGCAACCATTGGTTCATCGAGGGTTGCATATTAATTCGATAACTATGTGATAACTATAATAGTGGCATCGCGTGTACTATTTGGAGAACTCCTTCTCCAACGTACATCTCGTACTCTGACCAGAGATTCCATAAACTATTATTTCGTTAGATCACATAGGATATCCACACCCGTAGGTGAGCGGTGAATCCCCGACTACAATGCACTGGCTCCTATATGTGTCGCAATTATACCCAACCTCGCCACCTGATGACTCTCCTGGAGCAGGTAAACGAGTCAAAGCACAGCCCTAGCATATAGAGCCTCAGTGTTATCCCGGGTCGTAAGCACTAATGGTGTACAATCATAACCACAGACTTATCCTCTCGATGAATGATAACCACTTGGAAAGTCCGAGGAAGGGTTGTTCGGTATGATCATCATATGACTACCCATCTGCATGTTTGGACATCTCTATGTCCTTACTAAGAAACGCAGTACACAACATCACAATGCTAGTCTCGAGCTCAAGCGACCTTTATCCATGTTTTAGGCGGCTGAATCGACTAGGAATGAATTTAGATCATACAGTGTTTACAAACGAATTTCAACTTCGAATTACGATTCATTTGTATTAAAGTATAATCAAGGTCTTTATCTATGTTTGATAACATGGGTATACAGATAAAGAAATAACAAACCATGAAATAATTAATTATATTAAAATAAAGATTGTTTATTACACTTGAGTCAATAAAATCCCTAGCCAACTGTTGGATTGCAGGACATCTACTCTAACATATGCCGCTTGACAGCTCTAATAGATTTAAATTAAAGAGAGTGATTGTTGATAAGATGATTTGCAGAAGTAGGATTCTCTGTTACTAACGGTGATTTCCAAACAATCCCTAGCTATCACCTCGAGTATTGGCTGGGAAAAACACCGGTTATTTATACATACGGTAAATTCATAAAACTAAGAGGAAATTCAATAATAATAATAATAATAATAATAATAATAATAATAAATAAATAATTTATGTTGCATTTGGGGAGATGCATTGAAAATAATGAATTTCAATTATAGTTTTATTATTAAGAATGAAATATAGATTAAATTTAAATTCATCACTTAATTATTTACACATTAATTATACAAAGTAGAATGAATTTTAAATACCTCAATTATTGGGTGAACTTGAAATTCATCTTAATTAATATAAAATGCTATATAAATATGAAATAAATGAATTTGAAGTTTATGGTATTATTTATTTAAATAACAAAAATACATTATGGATATAAATGCAACCGTAGCTTCTTGTGTAGTGAAGATATGGAAGCAATGGCTTATAACGAGAGAAGCAAACTGGTCGTTCATGAGAGAATTAACTGAAGAAGGATATGATATGAGATATTTGCTCCCTTGTCCTGATACAGTCAAGCTATTTTTTCACGGACTTAGCTCTACAATGAAACATGAAAAACTAGTTATTACAGAAACACGAAATCCAGGACTCGGTTCTAAACATACACTCGAGGTTCAAGACAGGCTAACATGATCAGCTGTGACCAAAGAAACCAAATGGTCCTGTTAGAGTACGTGTCCAGCAAGCCAACTTTTGGTTTGGGTATTTATTGACTATAATGTAAAACGATCTTTATTATAATAATATCTTGTGATTTTATTATGACATTATGCTTTATCTGTATATCTATACAAACTGCATATATAAAATCTTTGAATATATAATAGGTACCATGAGCTCTACCTCACAACGTAAGGTCATGAAACTCATTCTAAAGTGTGTCGTATATTCTAAACAGGTTCCTAGTCAAATTACGCGCTCAAAAAAAGGATAAAGTCGCTTGAGCTTAATACTAGCATTTGTAATGTAAATGCCATGTTTCATTGGCAAGGGAATTAGATGTCCATTCATACATATGGGTGATCGTATGATAATATACTGAACAAACCTCCTTCGAACTATCCAAGTGATTCCTACTTATCGAGTGGAATGATCTGTGGTTATGGTTGAACATCATTAGTCCTTTGACCTGGGACAATGTAGGGGCTATAAGTACTAGCATGTACTTTGATCCATTTACCGACTCCAAATAGGGTCATCAGGTGGCGAGGTTGGTTGTAGTTTTGAAATACGTAGGAGCAAATACATTGCCTACGTGTGAAGATATACTATGTGATCTGATGAGTTAATAGTACAAAGAGTCTCTTGCCAGAGCAAGAAATCTGCTTTCAGAAAAGGCGTTTTCCTAGTTACACATGTCATGTCACTATTCATAATCAAAGATAAATCAAATTGTTATTGAACTCATATGCAACTTTTGATATATCAATGGTTGCAGATTCGATCAGGATATATGTGTTGAAGGGACAATATTGTATGCTAACCATGACTTAATGTTCTAGCAGAAACTATCAATGATACCTAGAGGATTAAGGGCCGATGCTACTAGACACTCTTACCATGATCCGATGGATGCAATCAGTGATTAGTTCTAATATTCTTGATCAAAAAATCGATGAAAAGAATGAGAGTAATTAGGGTAAGCCTGAATAAGAATAAATATTATTTTGAATCACATGGAGATGTGAACCCACGGTTAGCTATATATGTATTATTGAGGGTCACACAAGTATCGGATTATGTGTTTTGAGAAATTCAAAGTTCAAGGATTTGAATTTGACGACTATAATTTGATGAAGATGAAATAAGATGCTTATAACTAACTTGAAAAAAAAAAACAACAAAGAATTAAGGTAAGGAAGCAAATAAAACCTCATAGTTGTGGCGTTGGCAACTAACCTTACATCATCTCGATTACACTTGAATATACGTGGTTCGACTCATTGGATTCTTTCATGAACAAGATTCATTTGTCTCCTCGTCATGACACTTCTAAAGTCCTGCAAAAAATAAATAACATGCTCGGGATTGAACTGGCCGCTATATCATCACAATGTAAACATGTGACCAAATTCGACGACTGTCCCCACTGTATCAAGACGAGTCTTTCCAGCGTGCTTATATCCTCATTCACACGGACCTTAGAAAACTTCCCAAGGGGGTTACCCATCCCATAATTGCCCTAATTCAAGCACGCTTAACCTTGGAGTTATTATGAGATGAGCTACCGAAAAGAAGATGCACCTTCTTGATATAAGTAGTATCTATTAAATCTTTTAAGCACTCCTCAACTGGAAAGTCCAATACCTGAACAGTTTTGAAATCCCTCACATTTAGGTCTGAGATCAGTTCATTCATATTCTCTTCGCCTAGAAGCCTGCAAGGGCCGCTCATTGTCCGTATAACCTCATGGCATCGACGATCACTCCCTGCCTTCTTCGGCCACGGACCTCACAACTAAAATTTGAGATATATTTGTAAATTTATGTATGATATTGCTAATGTAATATATACCATAACATTTTATAAAAACGATTTTCCTTTTATTTTTTAAGCAAACAACTCACAAAAAAGTTAAAAAGTCATTCCAACAAGTAGGGTGATATTACCCTATTATAACCCTTTCATTTAGGTTATAGTTGTGGTTTTTTAAGTTCGGATTAGATCGGGTTGGATCTAAAATCTAACCCGAAAATATATGTCGGGTTGGGTTGGGTTCGATATGAAATATGTATGAAAATTCTTTCCCATAAATTACGATATTAGATCAAATAATGTTACCATGGATTATTGATAATAATAATGTTGTTATTGATACATACAATGAAAAAAAAGTTAGTTGAAATTTGTGAATTAAGTTTAATAAAAAGCTGTCAATTTTATGTAATATATTGTTAGTTTGACAACTGAGAAAAATATGAAGATTGAGAAGTGGAATTTGAAATAATTAAGTTATTTTTTTATGTTTTAAAGTCTTTTATTGTATATTAATGTTAAATATTTAAACCCATGAAAAATATATATAATATCTGGATAAACAAATTATTATAATATATTAATTAAAATTTTTTTATTATGATTATGTAATTTGAATTTTTATAGTTTCATTTATTATTTTATTAAATAATAACCATAAAAATCAAATCGAGTCGATCGGAGGGAAAATTGTTTTAAATCTTCAAACCCAAACTTGTCTTTATCCTAACTCCCTACACCTAAAAAACTTTGCCATAACTGAAAGGGGATCGGTTACGGTGACCGGAAGCGCAACGGAAATTTAAAAATCAAAATTTTCATCAAAATTTTCGGCCACCCCCTTATAATGTGTAGCAAATACAATAAAACACAAAAATGACATTCATAGTGTGTTTAGAATTTTATCTATCAATCACAAGGATTGATGTATGGCTCCAACTAAGGTGTAAAAACATTAGCTCTTCAATGGTAGAAACTATCTTCAAGCTTCTTTTGAGCACTCCTTGTTCAACTATTAAGCCCACCACCAACTAGGTAGATCCCCTCTTAATTTGCACTAGAAAACTAAGAGGATTTTTCAATGAGAAGTATATTTCTTCCTCAATACTTGAAGAAGAAAAGAGAGGAAAAACTTGGAGAGAAAATGAGTGAAGATTTCGGCCATGGTATATCAAAAAAATGGGAGAGGAAGACTTGTCTTGGTCTTGCAAAAAGCAAAAGGCAAAAGTAGCATGCCAAGCCTTGATATTTGAAAAAGTTGTCTCCAACTCTTCACCTCCCATGCATGTAATATTATATGGTGTTTTTAACAATTAAAAACCATGGACTATATTTAATTATCTCAAACATTTTGAGATTAATTAAACATTACTTGAATTTACTCAAGTCTACTAGTTAAATAATTTATTTAAATTGATCTCTACAAGACTCAATATAATTTAATTAATTCAACACTTGAATTAATTTAATTATTTGGACTCTACTAGGTCCACTAGTGTTTAATTAATTCAACACTTGAATTAATTTAATTTAGTCCATAATAATGTTTATGAAAATCACAATTTTCAAATACATTATTCACTTGGCCAACTTTTAATTTAGGAACACATTTATATATTAAAATTTACATTTCTCTCATAGAAGTCATACTTCTATTTTTCTTTACGTTTATAAACTCATTTATAAGTCGTTCAACACATTGAACTAATTTCTCCTTTATAGAACTCATACTTCTAATTTTCCTTACGCTTATAAACTCCTTTATAAGCCGTTCAACACATTGAACTATTTCTCTTCTCAACGGGATTTAGAAAGCTAGTACTTATGTGGCCCTCAATGGTTCATTGATACAACTAGCCGTGAGTTCACATCTCCATGTGATTCGGACTAAACATGTCCTTATATGAGCATACCCCAATTGCTCCATTCTTACTTATCAACACTTTGATAACAAGAACGTCAGAACTCAAGTCTGATAGTACCCAACCAATCATGTTAAACGCCTAGCAGCATCGCTTACATGATTCCCTAGGTATCAAATGATAGTGCCTGCAAGAACCATTCAATTATGGTTAGCGTAAAGTACGGTCCCTTCAACTCATATATCCCGATCGATTCGACAACCATTGGTTTATCAAGAGTTGTCAATGAATCGATACTATGTGTCATGTTGTAGTTGCATCGATGGCGTAATCTATGAAACCCCTGTCATAATTACCACCATACTCTGATCAGAGATTTCAACCTACATACATATGATAACACATAGGATATCCATACCCGAAGGTAAGCGGTGAATCCACGACTACAATGCATCGTCTCCTATATGTTTCGTCAGAATACCCAACCTTGCCACCTGATGACCCCATGAGAGTCGGTAAACAAGTCATAGTGTAATTCTAGCACATAGAGTCTCAATGTTGTCCCGGGTCATAAAGACTAATGGTGTACAACCATAAACTAGGACGTTTCCACTCGATAAGTGAGAACCATTTGGAAAGTCCTTTATGGAGGGTTGTTCAGTGCACTCTACCAGGAGCACCTATCTGCATGCTCGGACATCACATTGTCCCCTACCAATGAAACATGGTACTCACATCGCAGATACTAGTCTCGAACTCTAGCGGCCTATATCCTTCTTAGTGGCGGCTGAATCGACTAGGAACTGTTTAGAATATACAGTATTCCAAATATGAGTTTCATGATACTAATCATATGAGCATCTCATATTCTTTCTACTATTTGTATATTCAAGGTCTTTATCTATGCAACTAGCATGTGTATACAGATAAAGATTTGCCAAAACAATAATTTCAAATATTATTAAAATAAAGATTGCTTATACATAGAGTTTCATTGTGAACACTCGGCCAACACGTGGCTCGACGGGCACCTACTCTAACAATCTTCCACTTGCACGAGAGCCAACTACCCATATGCTTCAAACCCATTGATTCGCGATGCATCTCGAATAATGGTCCAGGTAAAGGCATAGCTAGTGGATCAGCAACATTTTCTGCGGAGCCGACAATGTCAATCGACACTTCTTCCTCTTTCCACAATCTCTCCGAGGATGTGGTACTTTCTCAATACATGTTTGGACTTCTGATGAGACCTTGGCTCCTTTGCTTGAGCTAAAGCTCCCGTGTTGTCACACAACACTGGGAGAGGAGCAACTCCATTAGGAATGACGTCCAACTCTTAGACGAAATTCCTTATCCAAACAGCCTCCCTTGTTGCATCTGATGCAGCAATGTATTCGGCCTCTGTGCTGGAATCCGCAGTATTGTCTTGCTTGGAACTCTTCCAAGAAACAGCAGCACCATTGAGCGTGAATACAAACCCAGAGGTTGACTTCGAGTCATCGATATCGCTTTGGAAGCTAGAGTCGGTATAGCCTTCCAATTTCAGTTCTCCACCCCATAGACCAAGAACAATTTATTGGTCCTTCTCAACTACTTGAGGATGTCTTTCACAGCTTTCCAGTGTGGAAGATCAGGGTTCGATTGATATCTACTCACTACACTTAGTGCGAAAGCCACGTCAGGACGTGTAGATGTCATCTCATACATGATGCTACCAATCGCAGATGCATAAGGAATGCTTGTCATCGCCGCTATCTCTGCATCAGTCTTGGGACACATAGACTTGGATAGGGACACGCCATGACACATTGGTAGATGTCCTCTCTTGGACTCATCCATCGAGAACCGCTTCACGATGATGTCAATGTATGTGGACTGGGTGAGACCAAGCAATCTTCTTGATCTATCTCTATAGATCTGTATTCCCAATACAAAAGATGCTTCATCCAAGTCCTGTATCGAGAACTCACTTGCTAACCATATTTTAGTTGATTGCAACATTCCTACATCATTCCCAATGATTAGAATGTCATTAACATAAAATACCAGGAATGTCACAACACTCCCACTGACCTTCTTATACACACATGGTTCCTCAGGATTCTTAGCAAAACCAAACTCTTTGATTGTACTATCGAATCTGAGGTTCCAACTCCTAGATGTCTGCTTTAGACCATAAATAGATCTTTGAAGTTTGCATTCCATATGCTCACTTCCGATAGATGTAAACCCTCCAGGTTTGAGACATGTAAATCTCTTCCTTAATATCCCCATTAAGAAACGCTGTCTTGACATCCATCTGCCATATCTCATAGTCATACCATGCAGCTATGGCTAGCAATATCTTTATAGACTTGAACATTGCAACTGGTGAAAAGGTTTCCTCAAAGTCAACTCCTTGTCTTTGAGTATATCCTTTTACCACCAATCACGCCTTTAAGGTCAATACCTTCCCATCCGCCCCAAGTTTCCTCTTGTAAATCCATTTACACCCTATGGGAACAATTCCCTCAGGTGGATCCACGAGTTTCCACACTTGGTTCGAATGCATGGAATTCATCTCAGATTCCATCGCTTCAAGCCACTTGGATGAATCGGCATCAGATAATGCTTCCTTGAAGGTCCTTGGATCACATCCATGGTTAGGCTCATCATGGCCCTCTTCAAGAAGCAGACCATACCTCATAGGTGGTCTCGAGACTCTCTCGGATCTTCTAGGAGCTTGTATCTTGTAGGACCGAGTGCTTACCGCTTTACCAAAAGCTATAGCTAGTAGTAATGGTGCAACTCAATTCTTTTAAACCGCACAACAACACAAGCACCACGGTTCGATCGCTCTACCAAGCAGGGACAATTATTGCACCCAACAATCTCCCTCCCAATAATTGCACTCCTTGCAATCAATGGGAATCGAACCCATGACCTTGGCTCTGATACCAATTGTAGGACCGAGTGCTTACCGCTTTACCAAAAGCTATAGCTAGTAGTAATGGTGCAACTCAAATCTTTTAAACCGCACAACAACACAAGCACCACGGTTCGATCGCTCTACCAAGCAGGGACAATTATTGCACCCAACATATCTCCTCTCTTGGCTCTTCAGGTGTGGGTTCTACAATTGTGGGTGTCTCTCGAACCTCTTCGAGTTCTATCATCTCCCCTTTTCTATCCAATAGAAATTTCTTTTCCAAAAAGGTTGCATTCCTAGAAACAAACACCTTTGTTTCTTGGGGATGATAGAAATGATATCCAACTGAATTCCTTGGATATCCCACAAAGTAACATAAAATGGATCGACAATCCAATTTATGTAACGACCCGTATTTTCATACTCAAAATTTGCGGAAAAATTAAAAATTTTCTTTAATAGAAACACCCATACGGTCGTCACTCATTATTCATAAAGTATCTTTGAAATCAACCATCACAATTAAGATTTGCTAAAAGAAAAAGCTGTCTCAAAATGTATCGCAATCCACTCATAAAATCAGAGTATAAATGTTTTTATGCTTAAAATCTTAAAATAACGTAGGCGGTCCTCGGGTCTAGCCTCCCACTCAGTCCAAGCCTGCCCCTTGGTCACCACCTCCTGTCTCCTCATCAACATACTCACCTGCATCGATCAAGTCTAGTGAGTCTAAAGACTCAATACGTATAAACTGGTAGTAACGAGTAGTACATAATAAAATCACATGCAACTTTAAAATAGGACCTACATACTTAAAACTTGACTTGCGTATTAAAACTTGAACATATGTACATACATACTCAGACGTGCCATCAACTTAAACTTTCATAAACATACTGCATACTTGAACATACATAACTTCATCATTTTGCGTAGAGGCATGTTTCAAAGCAAGTGACCCATACATAATAAACCGCCTGATCAGACAAACCACAGTACTGGGCTGACAGGGACGTATCCACTGCCACATACGTAAGATCCCCGTTCATAATTTAATGGGCTGGTTGGTCCCCGTTCATAATTTAACGCTTTCCAACCATGATCTAACCCGTTCATAATTTAACGGGCGGATTCGTCCCTGTTCATAATTTAACGCTTCCCAATCCTAACATAATTTGGTCACAAGACATTTAGCATACCTCAAAACTTAAAATATTTTCTTTGCACGTCAACATACTTACTTGGCGTTGAGAGATTCATTGGACTTCGATCGGGGTCGTTGCTGCACATACCAACATGAATTCACATACGTAACTTGCATAACTTAGACGTAAATATCATACTTACTCTCAAGTTCAATCGATACTTAGGACGTTCTAACATTTCCCATAACACGACCCTGGATAATCCTTGCACTAAACCATAACACCAAACCTCAAACGTGTTATAATATTTTTCCCAAAATATGAAGGACACGGACCCTGTGCCCAGGTCCGGCTCCGGGTCCGTGTAGGTACTGTAAAAATGTGTGTGCAGGAAAGGGGAGACACGGACCCCGTGCTGAAGTCCGTGTAGGGGTCCGTGTAGACTCTGTAAAAAGACATCAAAAAGAAGGGAGGGCATGGACCCCGTGCATAGGTCCGTGTGGGGGTCCGTGTAGACACTGTAAAAAGACACTCCGGAAGAACAACAGGCACGGACCCCGTGTAGAGGTCCGGGTACGGGTCCGTGTACCCACTGTGAACGCGGACCAACGAAAATTTTATACGTGCTTCGCTTAACTTTCTAGACTCGATTACACGGACTATGAAACGACACCCCGAGACCCATCCTAGCACGCTATGACATTAAAACATTATCGCATCAGTTCCCAAAGCGACGACGCTCGCCCTACGACACATACCATTCAAAACGTGGCATTTGACATTAAAACGTTACCTACGACTTCTAGAGTGTACGAGTACCTATCGACACGAAACGACATGTCAAATAACAACCCAACATCATAATAATCATACCTAGGTGCAACAACGATCGCCCGTCGATCTCCAACGAAGCCTGCAACAAATAAACTCGAGAACACATATTTTCATAAAAGTCGCAGTTTGAGCAGTCCCACGAAAAACGCCATAACTCGCTCAATTTTCGTCCAAAAATTTCGAATCATATATCAAATCGAAGGTATCAAAAAGTTATACAATTTTCTAGTTGAAAGTTTTCTCAAATTATGTACCGAAAATTCGCAGTATTCAGAAAAGACAGTAAAAACGAGTTTTCAGATCTGAAATCCATTCAAAACCGATCCGAATCAATTTCCGTTCAAACGACGAACATCACACACATACTTTTACGCATAAAACAACGCAACACATAATATGACTTGATCGATACAGAAAGAACAGATTATACGTGCCTTTGATGATAAACTTTACCGAAACGGCGATACCGAAGCAGAGATGGCGCGAGGATTGATCCGGAACGATGGTGACTCGATTATCTTGCTATAAAGTTGCCGAAAAAACTCGCTGGAAATTAAAGGGGAAGGGGGCGGCTACTGAAAATAGGAACCCTAGGTTTTTCTCTCTTTTAAAATCTGAAAAATAAGGTGTGTAGGGTGTGTTGTGTGTTTTAGTGTGTGTAAAATCGTGTAAGTGTGTGTGAGTGTGTGAAACATGTGTGTGTGTTTTTAATTAGAAGAAATTATAGCTAAATTAACTAATTAAATAATAATAAAAGTTTAACACACACTAATTTAATCAAACTCCTCAATTAAAATAATTACACACTAATTTTAAAAGTTTTAAACTCTTAACTCACTCATTACATAAATAAGACTTTAAAATACTAAAACTTAATAAATCCTTTAAAATGCCACATCCTCAACTTAAAATAAAATACTATGTTTTAAATTGCTAAAAATCGTCACCGGTCTTTTCCTCGATCCCGCCTCGAATAATCGCCTGAACATAAAACTCGAAAAACATTTTAACGTGCTTCACATAAAAATCGATAATTGAAACCAATGCATTTAAATAAATCATGCACGGCTAAAGCTCAATTTAAACTTAAATGAATGCTTTAAAAATTAAATATGCATGAATTAAAACCAGTTAATAAAATACATAAGGAATTTAATAAGTTGCACGCACGTGGTTCATGTGGATCTCATATTTTCGGGACGTCACAATCTATCCCCCTTAATTTAAATTTCGTCCCCGAAATTCGCTTATCCTCGATAATCCAAAAGTTAGATTCTTAATTCTAGCATCCCAACGATCCACGCTACCGCTGCGCTACTCTGAATAAAATTAAATCTTATGTTGTCCTTACGTCTTTTCAATCCTAATTAAATTGCCTACCAAAAACTTCGTTTGCGAATCACAACTTAAAACGACTTATGGTAACTTAGTTTACTTCACTACGACCTCAAATTCGGACTTTTCTCGTCGTTCTCAATATTAGAAATGAAGGTTCAAACTTATCGTATCTTACCTTTTTTATACTATACATGTAATGTCAACTACCTATTACATTAGCATTTATGCAGTCCAACCTAAGAGGTCTTAGCACCAACAGTTACTGATCAACTTTCATCCTCAGCAATACACTTACAAGTTAAATCTTATCTTAATCCCCATAATAATATTGGCCTACAATCCTTGAATCGAATATTTACGTTACGATACAAACTTACATAACTTAGCTATTTACGAGTACGTCCCAAATATAAAATTGTTGCCAACCTTTAATTTCGAGTAACATAAATCCGTAAAACCCCAAAATATATAATATCGATCCTGTAATGCCCAAGAATTTGATTAACGTAATCTGAAATGATTAACGTAATCTGAGATGACTTATTGATGATGAACGGATGTGAGTATATTTGGACCACTCCGGGACCAAATTGGTTAACACATATGAGTTATGTGATTTTCGGGCAGAATGTCTGGCGCCCGAGCGGTGGTTCTTGACCGCTCGAGCGCCAATGTTAAATCAAAGATGTTTCGGGCAGAAAGCTTGGCGCCCGGACGGTAGTTTTTGACCGCCCGAGCGCCGTCGGGTAATGCAGGGAGGCAGAGCGCTCCGCGCCCGGGCGGCAGATTTTTACCGCCCGAGCGCGAGGCGTGTCGCATGAAGGATGTGCCACTTGCCTTGTTGCATGCGCGAGATATATATATATATATATATATATATATATATATATATATATATATATATATATACATGCAATTCAATTTTAAGAATTCAGACGGAAAGAAATCGAGAAAGGGTTTCTGGGAAAAGAGTGAAAAATCCTTACGCCTTTTGTGAGAAATCCGTCTATCCGATTTCGAATCCGACTGTGGTACTGAGTTCCTATCGACATAGGCTACAACTGGACGTAAGTTTTGCTACGTTTTGACATGCTTTGAAATTATGCTATTGTCAGAATTGAATAGGATTCATATATGATGTTCTTGACATGTTAGACATCGCATAATCGAAACCGGACTGAAGAATAGATACCGTATGGAATTGTTATGATTTTCGGAGTTGATATGATATCAGAATTGAGTTGTTATTGATTATGAGATGTTGGGATTCATATCTGACTGATATGGTAGTACTGGATATATTGAAATTATGACGTTATGTTGTTGAAACAGAATTTGGTAGAATTATGATTATATCCAGTATTGTTTGGTTGGTGTATTGATATTGTACCCTCGATATCGTATTGTCAGATCGAGTATTGACAGGATTGAGTTCGAGACTTCGACAGAGTCAGAGTATCAGAAAGAAATGTATAAATTAATGTTGTGTTGGGATTGCACAACTCGAGTGTGGTTTGACTCGAGTCTCCCTAAATCACATACTTAGTTTATTACATTGATTTTTGTAATTGTTGAGATTGATGTGTGTAGTCTATTGATTCATAGCTATTGCATGTGTTGACTGCTGATTCGTTTAGTCATTGGCTGATTCGCCTAGTCACCGACTGATTCGTCTAGCTATCGGCTGTTTCGCCTAGCTATTGGCTGATTCGCTTATTTATTGACTGATTCGTCTATCTATTGACTGATTCGTCTATCTAGTGACTGATTCGTCTAGCTATCGGTTGTTTCGCCTAGCTACTGGCTGATTCGCTTAAATCTTGACTGATTCGTCAATTCTGTGGCTGTTTCGCCCAGACATCGGGATCCCTAGGTTAGAGTTGAGTCGAGTCTGAGACGACGCGTTGTTTGAGTTGAGTTTGAGTCTGAGTGTGAGTCATTGCTTGATATTGATTTATATTATTTGATGTTGATTATGTTCCTGATGATGGTACATGTTTAGAATAAGAGTTATTCTTGATATTGCTTCATGTTCTGATTTGATACATGTTATGATTATTGCTTATATGCTTTTATATATGTTTTTATATGATTGCACGTTTACATTGTTTATACTGGGATATTTATATCTCACCGGAGTTATCCGGCTGTTGTCTTGTTTGTATGTGTGCATGACAACAGGTGGGACAGGTTCAGGGTCAAGAAGAGGATGAGAGAAGACAGATAGCGTGGTGATTCCGGACTTGATTTAGAGATAGGGTTAGACACTTGATATTAGCTGTTAAACCCTAGTTGAATAAATGTATGTTGTACAGGACTTGTACTTTTATATTGAGATGTATATTCATGTTTAATATGTAATTTGAGTAAATTACATCACGTTTCCGCTATGTATTTTAAAAAAATTTTAGACCCTGTTTTATAATTGATTAATTAGTCCCAATGATGATTAAGAACTTGATTAGCGTCCGGGTCCCCACAACAGGTGGTATCAGAGCCGTAGGTACCAGAACTGTAGATTCTTGAGACTGAGATAGAAGATAGTGAGCGGGGTATAATGTGTTTTCTTTCCTTGCTTGTGAATGCTAGCATGTCTTACTGCTTTAATACATGTTACTTGCTTATCTGATTTGATTTTGTAGTATGTATTATTGGGAACAAATCTGAACCGATTTTCGATCAGCAGTAAGATGATCGGGAGGGAGACTGAATTGAAACAGGTTTGTTGGATTGAGTTACTAATCCTTTTGAGTTTCAGATATGCCTCCTAGACGAATTCCAGAACAGGATAGTACATCGAATCCTCCAATGGATGTAACACCAACTCCAATGGAAACCTTGCTGAAGAGGTTTCAGTCATTCAAACCACCCACTCTGAAAGGTACTGAGACATCAGTCGAGTGTGAGAGTTGGTTAGGTCGTATTGAGTTGCTGTTTGATTCACTGGAGTACAGTGATGAGCGCCGGATTAAATTGATTGGGCACCAGTTGCTTGATGTTGCACAAAGCTGGTGGGTTACAATGAAGAGGGCCTTGGAGCAACGAGGTACGATTGTTACTTGGGATGTATTTAAAATTGAGTTTTATCAGAGATTTTTCCCAATATCGTACAGAAAAGACAAGGGGGCGGAGTTTGCCAATTTGAGACAGGGTCATCTGAACATTGAAGAATATGTGACCAAGTTCTCTACCTTGTTGAAGTTTGCTCCACATGTGTCTGAAAATGACGAAGCCGTTGCCGATCAGTTCATCAATGGCTTGAATCCCGATAATTTTACATTGGTGAACACAGGGCGACCGAATAACTTTGCTGATGCTATGAATAGAGCAAAGGGCGCTGAAGCAGGCCTGATAAGGCAGAGAGGAGCTGAATTTGTTCCTCCAGTGGCGAGACCACAGCAACCACCTCCCTGATTCGAGAGTGGCAGTAGCAGTGGTGGAAGGAAAGATTTTCTGAAGGCTAGAGGAAAGCAATTTAAGAAGTTTGGCGGCAGTTCTTCTAGCTCTAGTGGTTCTCAGCAGAGTTATACTGGCGTTTATTGTGGAAATTGTGGAGGGAGACATTCCACTGAACAATGCCAAGGAGTACTTGGTAGCTGCCACTTCTGCAAGCAACAGGGACATTTTGCCAGAGTATGTCCACAGAGGGATTCCCAAAGATCCCAGGGAGCTGAACTATCTGGACCAGCGGCACAGTGGAGTAGACGATCAGCTGCTGTTCCTTCATTTCAGCCAGCACCATCTCAGTCACAGCAGAGGCCAGGAGGAAGCCAGACAGTTGGCCAGCCTCCTAGACAGCAGGCCAGAGTATTTGCTTTGACCGAGGAGCAGGCTCAGGAAGCACCCGATGATGATGTTGCAGGTAACTGATTTGTTTGATTATCCTGCATATGTATTGAGTGATGCCGGTGCTTCACATACTCTTATTTCTGAAAGATTTGCATTGATGTATGCATTATTTGTCGAGTCCCTATTTACTGTAGTATTTGTTTCTTTTCCTTTGAGAAAAGATCTTGTATCAGTGATTTCTGTTAGATCTTGTATACTACAGTAGGGTAAGAATGAGATCGAGTTAGATTGTGTGGTAGATGGTATTGTACTGGTGTTCCCTGATTTTGGAACTGCATTACTGATATTGATATGCGGATCCAGTACAGAACTACCATAGATTAATTTCAGAAGATGGTGAGAATCAGACCTGAGATGACCAAGAGGTGAATATTGTACGATAAGAATTCTAGATTGAGAATTTCTTTGGTATTCGTACTAGATATGACTCGATTATTACAGAAAGGAGAAGAAAGACTCCTTATGTGTCCAGTTGATTTACTGAAGTTGAGTCTATCATTGGCTGATTTACCAATGATAAGAAAGTTCTCGATGTTTTCCCCAGATAGGACTCTAGATCTGATTTTAGAGATATTGATTGTAGCTTTGATTGATATCAGAACTATTGATATGGTGAATCCTGATTGAGACCGATTGCATTCAGGATGTGTTATATCTGAAGATGATATATTCGTTGATTTTCACAGAACTAAACCGTAACTAGTCAGCTGAGATTGTAGACAATGGAGATTATATTGTACCGTCCGAACCAGAGCTGATTTTGAAATTGATAGCAGTTTAAAAAGCTGATTAGAATATTTAGAACTCAATATCGATAGTCAGAACAGAGTGTCGATCAGAATATCAGGCAAGTAATACTGTATTGTATGAGATTGATTATTCGGTAATGCCAGATGTGTCAGAATGGTACAATAAAGCTTGATATTGATAGTCAGAGCCGAATACCAGGTAGGTATTTCCTCTTTACTTTATGTTATTAACTGAATTGTGTATATCAAATCGTTCGAATCAGAAAGAACAGATATTGTCAGAAGTTTACAGTCATGGATTCAGTGTTTAGTCTGATGATTGAGACTGTATTGTATTCGAACAGATAGTTGTGATATAGACAGATGAGATCAGTTATAACAGAACTGTATTGAAATGTTGGCAGAAATTGTACTGATATGTCTAAATCGCTAACAGAAAAGATAGAAAGATAGAAATCAGAATATTTATTACAGAATTGTGAAGTTCTAAATAGAAATGGGAGTACATTTCTATAGCCTTCGTAATGAAATTACCATCATTTTTACAGATTGTAATATGATATGATTAAGATTGACGGATTGTTCAATCTATATCTATTAGTTTGTACAAGATGACGTACACACATGACCAAATGACACAGATCGATGTCAGAAAAGTGGTCAGAAAGATCAGAATGCCACAATAGATTATGTCAGATGGTGATTTTGTTTGAGTTGTATTCGTGATAGAATATATCATAAACTCTCTCTTAGATTGTTTTACAGATCGACAGGCAGTCAGAATGGGTTATCCAGCTAATGGAAGACCTTGGCACAGTTTTAGTGCTGGATGTTAGCACTATGCAGCTTTAGTGCTGGATGTTAACACTAATTGATATGATTTAATATCACTGTGTGATAATAGCTATCAGTTTATCAGATGAGTAATGAGATAGTTATAGTCAGGACAGTATACAGTGAATACTACAGAATTCTTTTGCAGAGAAGGCATAAAAGAATGAATACAGATCAGATTTGACAGATTGAATATGCCAACGTCGGACGATGACTGTTGGTATTTGAGACCAAAGATCGAATATATCTTTGGTTGAGATAAACAGATTCGATAATATCTGATGATGTTGAGTTGTTACGAACTGTTGATGGGTATATACAGATGTTGTATAACCAGTATTGCGAGATTGAATTTATCAGAGCTATTTTTAGAATAGAATTTGATATGAGATTGAAATTTCAGAACAGATTCATTGAGATGAGTTTCTGATTTAAACTCTATATACATTTCTTCTGATATATCTGAATTGATTACTTGCGAGTTCGAGAACGAACTCAGATCTAAGAGGGGGAGAAATGTAATGCCCAAGAATTTGATTAACGTAATCTGAAATGATTAACGTAATCTGATATGACTTATTGATGATGAACGGATGTGAGTATATTTGGACCACTCCGGGACCAAATTGGTTAACACATATGAGTTATGTGATTTTCGGGCAGAATGTCTGGCGCCCGAGCGGTGGTTCTTGACCGCTCGAGCGCCAATGTTAAATCAAAGATGTTTCGGGTAGAAAGCTTGGTGCTCGGGCGGTAGTTTTTGACCGCCCGAGCGCCGTCGGGTAATGCAGGGAGGCAGAGCGCTCCGCGCCCGGGCGGCAGTTTTTACCGCCCGAGAGCCCGGGCGGGAATTTCTTACCGCCCGAGCGCGAGGCGTGTCGCATGAAGGATGTGCCACTTGCCTTGTTGCATGCGCGAGATATATATATATATATATATAAATATATATATATATACATGCAATTCAATTTTAAGAATTCAGACGGAAAGAAATCGAGAAAGGGTTTCTGGGAAAAGAGTGAAAAATCCTTACGCCTTTTGTGAGAAATCCGTCTATCCGATTTCGAATCCGACTGCGGTACTGAGTTCCTATCGACGTAGGCTACAACTGGACGTAAGTTTTGCTACGTTTTGACATGCTTTGAAATTATGCTATTGTCAGAATTGAATAGGATTCATATATGATGTTCTTGACATGTTAGACATCGCATAATCGAAACCGGACTGAAGAATAGATACCGTATGGAATTGTTATGATTTTCGGAGTTGATATGATATCAGAATTGAGTTGTTATTGATTATGAGATGTTGGGATTCATATCTGACTGATATGGTAGTACTGGATATATTGAAATTATGACGTTATGTTGTTGAAACAGAATTTGGTAGAATAATGATTATATCCAGTATTGTTTGGTTGGTGTATTGATATTGTACCCTCGATATCGTATTGTCAGATCGAGTATTGACAGGATTGAGTTCGAGACTTCGACAGAGTCAGAGTATCAGAAAGAAAGGTATAAATTAATGTTGTGTTGGGATTGCACAACTCGAGTGTGGTTTGACTCGAGTCTCCCTAAATCACATACTTAGTTTATTACATTGATTTTTGTAATTGTTGAGATTGATGTGTGTAGTCTATTGATTCATAGCTATTGCATGTGTTGACTGCTGATTCGTTTAGTCATTGGCTGATTCGCCTAGTCACCGACTGATTCGTCTAGCTATCGGCTGTTTCGCCTAGCTATTGGTTGATTCGCTTATTTATTGACTGATTCGTCTATCTATTGACTGATTCGTCTATCTAGTGACTGATTCGTCTAGCTATCGGCTGTTTCGCCTAGCTACTGGCTGATTCGCTTAAATCTTGACTGATTCGTCAATTCTGTGGCTGTTTCGCCCAGACATCGGGATCCCTAGGTTAGAGTTGAGTCGAGTCTGAGACGACGCGTTGTTTGAGTTGAGTTTGAGTCTGAGTGTGAGTCATTGCTTGATATTGATTTATATTATTTGATGTTGATTATGTTCCTGATGATGGTACATGTTTAGAATAAGAGTTATTCTTGATATTGCTTCATGTTCTGATTTGATACATGTTATGATTATTGCTTATATGCTTTTATATATGTTTTTATATGATTGCACGTTTACATTGTTTATACTGGGATATTTATATCTCACCGGAGTTATCCGGCTGTTGTCTTGTTTGTATGTGTGCATGACAACAGGTGGGACATGTTCAGGGTCAAGAAGAGGATGAGAGAAGACAGATAGCGTGGTGATTCCGGACTTGATTTAGAGATAGGGTTAGACACTTGATATTAGCTGTTAAACCCTAGTTGAATAAATGTATGTTGTACAGGACTTGTACTTTTATACTGAGATGTATATTCATGTTTAATATGTAATTTGAGTAAATTACATTACGTTTCCGCTATGTATTTTAAAAAAATTTTAGACCCTGTTTTATAATTGATTAATTAGTCCCAATGATGATTAAGAACTTGATTAGCGTCCGGGTCCCCACAGATCCTCTCCTTAAATAATAAAACTTTCTAGCATCAATCATAAGCTTAAACTATTTTCTTTACAATTACAATATAGTTAAAGCCTAAGACACTTGAGCCTTCCTCATTGGAACGAATGTCCCACTTAGACGTATCCCCAATACTCAATTAATTCTAGCGTATAAAACTTAATAAGCTTCCTTTATTAATAATGGACTAACTCTAATGAATCAACTTCACTTATAAACCATAGAATTCTAGAATCCCTATATCAAGCTTGTAGATTTCTTACTCAATAAAAATCTTAATATTCCTTCATTGATAACTCATGTTGAACACCACTAATTCCCTTTTGTTTTTATTTCACCCAAAAATTCCGTATGAACAAATGTCCCCATAAATTTGAAATTCACCCTTACTCAACCCAAATAGTTTTGGATAACATAATTCCAACACACATATTAACTTACTCCAAAGTTTCTTAATAACTTACAAAAAAATTTCCCAAGACAAGGTGTCTACCTCAATTCTTACATGCGTCGTCTATCAAATAACCAAATCATCAACCATACCCAACCTTCTAGAAAGATCAAATTCCAACAAAAGTACAAGCTTGACTGTTACAACCATGACTAAAACTTATGACACATCAACTTAAGTTCCCAAAAAAAAAAATTCGCTAACTCAATGTCTATTCTTATAACTTAGCTAACCGATCAACTTTACCTCAAATCGTTATCACCCTGAATTTTAAATTTGCCGCAACATTAATTCACTAGCTCTTAACTTTTCGAGCCCAATGTCGATTCATCTTACAATCCCCTTGATTACCATTTCTTATAATATTATAACCCAGATGCTTCAAGGTTCTAATGATCCCTTCGAGCTTAAATCATCGAAAATCCCTATCGTTTAAACCATTCAATTCTCACTTACTGCTAAACTAGTCCCCCAAATTTCTTAAAATTGTAGCATTAATTCAGTATTTCCTCAAAATTATCCAGTTTGTCCTAAATTTCGGAAATTCCTAATTTATCCATAAGTTCTTGGTGTTCATAATTCCATTGTGTAAGTTTCTCGCAACATAAAATTCAAAAATTTTAAGCTTATTAGACCCAAATTCAATTCTCATAGCCTCGAAATTTACTGATTTAACCCAAGTATTCCTCAAAAATTCGAATTTAATCCCCAAACGATAACTTCGAAACTAGTCCCTTAGGATTTTTATCTTTGCACTTAGGTCCTGAAACTATTGGTCATTACCACTAGGTCCTTAAAATTCTCAATTCGTGCAATTAAATCCTTAAATTCAACTAGGAGGAGCATGCATCCTAAATAAATTCTATGCTTGTATACTTCCAAATATCTTCGTAGTCTCAAATAATTAATCCTTACATGGAGTTCTCAAAAAGCAACTCAGCTAGCAACCACAAACCATCAGTAATTTCTTAGAAAATCGACAAGTCCCAAAAGCATTCGTAATTGTCAAGTTTAACTTATTACCCACAAGTATAACATCAGTACTACTAACCAAAAATTAATATAGTCAAATCATTTCCAACTTTTCCAGACGCCCAAAAGCAAAATTCTTGCTCATGTTCAATTCCACCGCACCAGCATGCAAGAAAATTAAATAATTTTTCATTTCATGTCGTAACATGCATAAACGTTTTAAGGATCCAATCTCAATTCATAACGTCAGATAAACATGTACTCTAAAACGTATGTCATGTAAACATACAGGTGGTTGCATTAAAATATGCACATGCTGAAATTATGACTTGAATGCTTAATACATGAAATAATTTAAAATTTTAAAACTTACAGACTTGAGGTGTGACTTCGTGAGCTTCTTGCGACTGGCAGTAGGCGTAACCCTTTACAAGAACCTGGCTCTGATACCAACTGTAACGACCCGTATTTTCATACTCAAAATTTGCGGAAAAATTAAAAATTTTCTTTAATAGAAACACCCATACGGTCGTCACTCATTATTCATAAAGTATCTTTGAAATCAACCATCACAATTAAGATTTGCTAAACGAAAAAGCTGTCTCAAAATGTATCGCAATCAACTCATAAAATCAGAGTATAAATGTTTTTATGCTTAAAATCTTAAAATAACGTAGGCGTTCCTCGGGTCTAGCCTCCCACTCAGTCCAAGCCTGCCCCTTGGTCACCACCTCCTGTCTCCTCATCAACATACTCACCTGCATCGATCAAGTCTAGTGAGTCTAAAGACTCAACACGTATAAACTGGTAGTAACGAGTAGTACATAATAAAATCACATGCAACTTTAAAATAGGACCTACATACTTAAAACTTGACTTGCGTATTAAAACTTGAACATATGTACATACATACTTAGACGTGCCATCAACTTAAACTTTCATAAACATACTGCATACTTGAACATACATAACTTCATCATTTTGCGTAGAGGCATGTTTCAAAGCAAGTGACCCATACATAATAAACCGCCTGATCAGACAAACCACAGTACTGGGCTGACAGGGACGTATCCACTGCCACATACGTAAGATCCCCGTTCATAATTTAACGGGCTGGTTGGTCCCCATTCATAATTTAACGCTTTCCAACCATGATCTAACCCGTTCATAATTTAACGGGCGGATTGGTCTCTGTTCATAATTTAACGCTTCCCAATCCTAACATAATTTGGTCACAAGACATTTAGCATACCTCAAAACTTAAAATATTTTCTTTGCACGTCAACATACTTACTTGGCGTTGAGAGATTCATTGGACTTCGATCGGGGTCGTTGCTGCACATACCAACATGAATTCACATACGTAACTTGCATAACTTAGACGTAAATATCATACTTACTCTCAAGTTCAATCGATACTTAGGACGTTCTAACATTTCCCATAACACGACCCTGGATAATCCTTGCACTAAACCATAACACCAAACCTCAAAAGTGTTATAATAATTTTCCCAAAATATGAAGGACACGGACCCTGTGCCCAGGTCCGCCTCCGGGTCCGTGTAGGTACTGTAAAAATGTGTGTGCAGGAAAGGGGAGACACGGACCCCGTGCTGAAGTCCGTGTAGGGGTCCGTGTAGACTCTGTAAAAAGACATCAAAAAGAAGGGGGGGCACGGACCCCGTGCATAGGTCCGTGTGGGGGTCCGTGTAGACACTGTAAAAAGACACTCCGGAAGAACAACAGGCACGGACCCCGTGTAGAGGTCCGGGTACGGGTCCGTGTACCCACTGTGAACGCGGACCAACGAAAATTTTGTACGTGCTTCGCTTAACTTTCTAGACTCGATTACACGGACTATGAAACGACACCCCGAGACCCATCCTATCACGCTATGACATCAAAACATTATCGTATCAGTTCCCAAAGCAACGACGCTCGCCCTACGACACATACCATTCAAAACGTGGCATTTGACATTAAAACATTACCTACGACTTCTAGAGTGTACGAGTACCTATCGACACGAAACGACATGTCAAATAACAACCCAACGTCATAATAATCATACCTAGGTGCAACAACGATCGTCCGTCGATCTCCAACGAAGCCTGCAACAAATAAACTCGAGAACACATATTTTCATAAAAGTCGCAGTTTGAGCAGTCCCACGAAAAATGCCATAACTCGCTCAATTTTCGTCCAAAAATTTCGAATCATATATCAAATCGAAGGTATCGAAAAGTTCTACAATTTTCTAGTTGAAAGTTTTCTCAAATTATGTACCGAAAATTCGCAGTATTCAGAAAAGACAGTAAAAACGAGTTTTCAGATCTAAAATCCATTCAAAACCGATCCGAATCAATTTCCGTTCAAACGACGAACGTCACACACATACTTTTACGCATAAAACAACGCAACACATAATATGACTTGATCGATACAGAAAGAACAGATTATACTTGCCTTTTGATGATAAACTTTACCGAAACGGCGATACCGAAGCGGAGATGGCGCGAGGATTGATCCGGAACGATGGTGACTCGATTATCTTGCTATAAAGTTGCCGAAAACTCGCTGGAAATTAAAGGGGAAGGGGGCGGCTACTGAAAATAGGAACCCTAGGTTTTTCTCTCTTTTAAAATCTGAAAAATAAGGTGTGTAGGGTGTGTTGTGTGTTTTAGTGTGTGTAAAACCGTGTAAGTGTGTGTGAGTGTGTGAAACATGTGTGTGTGTTTTTAATTAGAAGAAATTATAGCTAAATTAACTAATTAAATAATAATAAAAGTTTAACACACACTAATTTAATCAAACTCCTCAATTAAAATAATTACACACTAATTTTAAAAGTTTTAAACTCTTAACTCACTCATTACATAAATAAGACTTTAAAATACTAAAACTTAATAAATCCTTTAAAATGCCACATCCTCAACTTAAAATAAAATACTATGTTTTAAGTTGCTAAAAATCGTCACCGGTCTTTTCTTCGATCCCGCCTCGAATAATCGCCTGAACATAAAACTCGAAAAACATTTTAACGTGCTTCACATAAAAATCGATAATTGAAACCAATGCATTTAAATAAATCATGCACGGCTAAAGCTCAATTTAAACTTAAATGAATGCTTTAAAAATTAAATATGCATGAATTAAAACCAGTTAATAAAATAAATAAGGAATTTAATAACTTGCACGCACGTGGTTCATGTGGATCTCATATTTTCGGGACGTCACAATTTATCTCCCACTACCTGATTCACATAAGCAGGGCACCCCCATATTCTAAGACAAGAATATTTGGGAGGCTTATCCATCCATATCTCATATGATGTCTGCCTTTGAATGGACATTTAATGGAATATCATTCAATTTTAAGTTATAGAGATTGTTTTCAAGTTCACCAGTACCAATCAAACATTCATTCATGTAAATGTTGCAAACACCTTTGCAAAATAAACAAGAATATCCATTTTTATCAACATAGAAATGGAAACAATTAGGTACAAACAAAACATCTCATAAATTTAACTTAAAACTATTATTCAATAATAAGTAAACATCTTCAACAGCCTTGGCAGCAACTCTTGCTCCATTGCCCATCCTCAAGAAGGCCACACCTTCCCTAAGCTTTCTACTTCTTCCCATCACCTGTAAATCATTACAGAGATGTGAGCCACAACCGGTATCTAATACCCAAGAAGTAGAGTTAATTGAAATGTTTACTTCAATTTAGAACATACCGTTTCCAGAACTCTTCTGGGCAAGATATTCCCTGCAGTTACGCCTCCAATGTCCAGGCTTCTTGCAGTGATAATATACATCAGCAGTCTTGTCAGCCTTAACTGGTGTGGCTGCCTCAACGGGATTTGGAGATTGCCTCATCAAGGGCACGTTCTTCTTGGGACGTTGGAAAGAACGCTTCTTTCCCTTCCCATGTGGATCAATCTTCGTACCAGATGAAGAACCCACATAAAGAACCAACTTCTCTTTCTTGATGGTTGATTCAAACGTAACAAGCATATTCACCAACTCGTCAAGGGTCGGCTCCATCTTGTTCATGTTGAAGTTCACCACAAAAGGATCAAATGAGCTAGGCAATGATAACAACAACACGTCAGTGCTCAACTCCGAAGGCAAGATCAGATCCATGCCAACGAGCTTGTCCATGAGCCCAATCAACTTCAGGCCATGCTCATGGACCGAGGCCCCATCTCGCATGCGCAAAGTGATCAGCTAGTTGACGGTAGCAGGCCTAAGAGTCCGTGTTTGCTCACCAAAGAGCTCCTTGAGATGCAAATGAATGTCAGCAGCACTCTTTGCATCCTCAAAACGCCTCTACAGCTCATCATTCATAGAAGTCAGCATATAACACCTGGATATCAAGTCATGGTCACACCATTCCTTGTAAGCCTGCAATTCCTCAGGAGTGCAGTCAGTCAGAGCCTCAACAGGGGGCAACTCAATTAGTGTATATGCTACCCTTTCCGAATTCAAGACGATTTTCAGGTTTCTTAGCCAAGTGAGGTAATTAGGTCTAGTTAATATGTGTTTGTCGAGTATTATGGATATCGGATTGCGAATCGAAGACATTGTCTGTAATAGCCAAGCCTGGTGTACGGTACGGTTTAAGTTTTCATAAGTTTATGGACTACTTGGTCAAGTTTAAGTATAGTTTGGATGTTAAGAGTTTCGATTTAGGATTTATAGCATGGTTGGTTATAGAGGATGTGTAGTGCTATTGTAGCGGCGTTACGATTAAATTCATGATAATTCGTATGTTGAGCCAATTGGTATGAGGCCAATTGGAGTGATTAGATAAGACATAGAGGTGTAACTTTCTTATTTTGGGTTTTGTTCAAATCATTGTGGAAGATAAGCCAAAAGTGCCCCGAAGTGTGTCGTGCGTTTCGTCGTTCCTCCAGTGACACATGTTGGGAGAATGGGCATAAAGTTTTACTCAGACCTCCAAATGATCTGAAATTTGGAGAGATTCAAGGAAAAACATAGGGTACAACTTTGTAGTTTACCAATTTTTCTAATTCGGAAGGGAAGAGGCGTTTCTGAAGCGATCTTTAATGTGGCAGTGTGCAGAGTGGCGCCGAGCGGTAATTTATGGCCGCCCGAGCGCCACTACTTCTGGAATTTGGGTTTCGGGCATAATCATTGGCGTCCGAGCGGTAATTTTTGACCGCCCGAGCGCCGGGCACAGCACCAAAAGCGTGTTTTCGGATTTTAAGTGTTTATATGCAAGATTTGGTCTCATTTTTCCTCATTTCTACTCCTCCTTTTCGTTTCTTCTTCTCTTGGGAGACTAGGGTTCCAATTTCTCTCCTTTCTTTTCTTTAATCCAAGCTTCTTGTTAGTTATTTGTGTTGAGAGCAATATTATTTTGGGATCAAGGAAGCTAAGGTAAGCTTTTGGTTTGGTTATTTCTTGGTTTTGGCATGAGAGATGATATTGGGTTTGATGTGGTGTTGTTTTTATGGATTAATTGATATGGGTTATTGATTATTGAGATGTTGATGGTGCAATACATGGTTTATTGTTGTAGGATTGCTATCAAGAGTATAGAATCAAGGTTTCAAGTGGTTGTAAGTGGAATCTCATTCTTGTGCTCACATGATAATATATATATGGTATTTCAATGGTTTTAACATGCTATTCCTTTCCATCTGATCCATATTATGTATTGAATTACTTGCTTGTATATTTGAGACAATTGAATGTCTCAATTGTGAAAAAGGGAATACAAAAGAAAAGAGTTTACAAAGTGTTTGATTAAATGCCCCAAAGAGAGTTTAAAATGATTTATGGTTTGATAGATACATAGTCATAGATTGCATGCAATTAGTTGATCAACGACCATAGACTTATATCCCTCAGAGTTATCGATTTATATCGATGGGATATAGGTACAGAGACAGAGATACTATATAGATATCAATCCAACAGAGAAAAGAGAAATACCATCTTATTGTTATATTATTGCTATGTTATTCATGATTCAGAGTTGATGGTATTTAATGTTTTTAAAGCCATGTTTTACAGAGTATGCTATGTACATTGCTATGTAAGAGTTCCAATTGCTGAGTTTTATACTCATTTCAGTTATTCATGTGATGCAGATAAGAGCGACGAACCAGGACGTTGATTGAAGCCGGGGTCATATGCATATAGAGATGGAAGGAAGTGGAAGATTATTTTGTTATACATGATCAAAATGATATTTTGTATTTTGATGCAACACTTTTTGGATCATGTATATTCTTTTGATGCTATATATATTGGAAATGTATTTTGAATCCTTCCTCCCTTTAATGAAAAATTTTAAATTCCGCTGTTATTTTATAAAATGAGTCAGAGGTGTCACATTTAGTGGTATCAGAGCACCGTTCTTCGGACCAATGCATATGACTTCGTCTACTTGCAACGGTCCGGGTATGTCTTCTTCTACATCTATTCATTGTTATCTATTGATTTGTTTTGTGTGAGCACATTTTAGAGTATGCCTCCTAAGAGAAAGGCTGTAGAGGGTGAGGATAGTTCTTCCTCTAGAGTTGTCGACGAGTTCGGCAAGTTGTTGAAAGAGCAAGCCAAGGTCCATAGTGAGCAGATCCAGCAGTTGCTACGTATGCAAAGTACAGGTCAAGGTAGAGGACAGGGTAGAGGCCAAGTGGCTCAGGCAGTGGGACCCGATGGGATCTTTACTGCTTTCAAGAGGATGGATCCGCCAGAATTTGCAGGTAGCACTGGTCCTTTGGTAGCTGTAGAGTGGATCAAAGCTCTTGAGGCGATTTTTGATCATCTCAACTATGAAGACAAAGACAGAATCAGTTGTGCAGTGTTCATGTAGGTCAAGGCTGGACGCATTTGGTGGAATGCTACCAAGGTTGGTGTTGATGTTCCGACATTGAAGTGGCAAGAGTTCACTGATCTTTTCTACGACAAGTACTTCCCAGATGCACTTCGAGTGCGGAAGGTGACTGAGTTTCTAGAACTTCGTCAAGGAGGTATGAATGTCGATGAGTATATTCTGAAGTTCGAAGAGGGCTGTTTGTTTGCCCCATACATTGCCTCCAATGACAAAGACAAGGGTGCTCATTTCATTCGAGGCCTTAGAGCAGAAATTAGAAGGGACATCAACATGTCAAAGGCTGTGACATTCAAGGAGATTGTGGCTAAGGCTTTGTTGGCCGAACAAGATGAGAAAGACATTGCCAGGGAAAGACAGGCGAGGCAGCATGCCATTGCTCAGAGAGGCCAGGGTTCGAATCAAAGAGGAAGGGATCGTTTCAAGGGGAAAGACAAGTTAGAGCCGAGTTCTAAACCACCGACAGTTCCATCTGATCCTGAGAAACCATTGTGTCCCAAGTGCGGTAGGCATCATCGGGGAGAGTGCCGATTTGGTACTCACACTTGTTATCGATGTGGCACTGCAGGCCACGTTTCCAAAGATTGTCCTAGAGGAACAAGTAAAGAGAAGGTTCAGGGTCTCATATTTACCATGACGAAGGAAGGTATAAACCATGATTCTTCTGTGATCTCTAGCACTATTTTAATTTCAGACAGAGTAGCTACGACATTGATTGATACAGGTGCTACTCATTCTTTTATGTCTGAACTATTTTTGAGAACTTTGTGTATAGTTCCTTCTGTTATTCCCCTCCAGTTTAATGTTGTTTTGCCTTCGGGGGATGTGTTGTGCCCGACATCTATTGTGTATGCGTGCTCTGTTCAAATTGATGAGCGAGTGGTCTATGCTGATTTGATTGTTATTCCGATGGTTGCATTTGATATTATACTTGGCATGGATTGGCTATCAACCTATCGTGCAGTGATTGATTGCGTTGCTAAGACGGTGAAATTTGCAGATGATGGCAATAAGGAAGGTATGCTCGCCAGTGCAGGTACTTCGCTGGTCCTTCCTTTTATTTCGTGTCTTGAGGCTAAGAAGTTGTTGTGTAGAGGTTGTGATGGGTTTTTGGCTTCGATTTTTGCTATGGATAGAATGGTTAAGTTGAATATTGATGATATTGATGTGGTGAGAGAGTTTCCTAATGTTTTTGAGGATGATGTGCCGGGTTTACCGCCGGACAGAGATGTGGAGTTTGTGATTGACCTAGTTCCAGGTACGGTTCCTATTTCCAAGGCTCCATACATAATGGCCCCTACAGAGATGAAAGAGTTAAAGACGCAGTTGCAAGATCTTTTGGATAAAGGTTTCATTCGACCGAGTTCTTCGCCTTGGGGAGCTCCGGTTCTTTTCGTCAAGAAGAAAGATGGGTCTTTGCGGCTGTGTATTGATTACAGAGAGCTCAACAAAGTGAATATCAAGAATAAGTATCCATTGCCACGGATAGATGATTTGTTTAATCAGCTGCAGGGGGCTACCGTGTTTTCGAAGATTGATCTGCGATCTGGCTATTATCAGTTGAAGGTTAGGGAGTTTGATATCCCTAAGACGGCGTTCCGGACTAGGTACGGTCATTATGAGTTCCTTGTGATGTCTTTTGGTCTGACCAATGCTCCTTCAGTCTTTATGGATCTGATGAACCGTGTGTTCAAGCCGTATTTGGATAGCTTCGTCATTGTTTTCATCGACGACATTTTGATCTATTCCAAGACTAGAGAGCTTCATGCAGAGCACCTCAGAGTTGTTCTTGAGTTGCTGAGAGAGAAGAGGTTGTATGCTAAGTTGAAGAAATGTGAGTTCTGGTTGGAGCAGATTTCTTTCTTAGGCCATGTTGTTTCGAAGGATGGTATAGATGTTGATCCAACAAAGAATGAGGCGATTCAGAAATGGCCTATCCCTGCCACTGTATCAGAGGTACGCAGTTTTCTTGGTTTGGCGGGTTATTATCGTCGTTTCATTTCAGATTTTTCCAAGATTGCCCTGCCGTTAACCAATCTGACGAGGAAGACTGTGAAGTTTGAGTGGTCCAATGAATGTCAAAGTGGATTCCAGGAGTTGATAGATAAGTTGACTACAGCTCCGGTACTTGCATTGCCCAGTGGTTCAGAGGATTTTGTTGTTTACACCGATGCGTCGAAGAAGGGTCTTGGTGCAGTGCTGATGCAACGTGGAAAGGTCATAGCCTATGCTTCTCGCCAGTTGAAGGATTACGAGAAGAATTATCCTACGCATGATCTAGAGCTGGCAGCTGTGGTTTTCGCCCTGAAAATCTAGAGACATTATTTATACGGCGAAAAGTGTGAAATTTTTACGGACCACAAGAGTTTAAAGTATTTGTTTTCTCAGAAAGAACTCAATATGCGACAGAGACGGTGGTTAGAGCTTGTCAAAGACTATGATGTGACTATTAGTTACCATCCAGGAAAGGCGAATGTTTTAGATGATGCATTGAGCCGTAAGTCGGGTTCTTCTTTGAATTCTATGATTCAGAAGCCATTGTTGTTAGAATTACAGCGATAGGAGATAGCTTTGGTGATTCCTGGAACCATTGCTCGCTTTTCAGCATTGGTCATTCGGGCTACATTGACGGACAAGATCCGTAGAGAGCAGGTTAATGATTTGCAGTTGACAGAGTTGAGAGCCAGAGCAGAGGAGAGAGGTAATTCAGAGTTTGGATTGAATGGAGATGGTTTGGTGACTTTTAGATGCCGTAATTGTATTCCTGTTGGTGATGATATTCGTAGAGACGTCTTGACAGAGGCTCATACCGCGCCATATTCGATACATCCAGGTGGTACCAAGATGTATCAGGATCTTCGTAGACTCTATTGGTGGCCAGGTATGAAGAAAGATATTTCCATGTTTATTTTTCAGTGCCTAACTTGTCAGCAGGTGAAGATCGAGCACCAGAGACCTGCTGGGACATTGCTGTCATTGCCGATTCCTCAATGGAAATGGGAGCATATTACGATGAACTTCGTGACTGATCTTCCTAGAATGCAGAAAGGTTTTAACTCTATTTGGGTTATTGTTGATCGGTTGACCAAGTCAGCGCATTTTCTTCCAGTCAAAACGACGTACTCCATGAACCAGAATGCCGAAGAGTACATAGCAGAGATTGTTAGACTTCATGGTGTTCCTGTGTCGATCGTGTCTGATCGTGACCCTAGATTTACTTCAGAGTTTTGGAAGAGTTTGCACAGAGCTATGGGTTCACGGTTAGCTTTTAGTACAGCATATCACCCCCAGAGCCACGGTCAATCAGAGAGAGTTATTCAGATTTTATAGGATATGATCAGAGCTTGTACTATCGATTATTCAGGTAGTTGGGATTCCAAATTGCCTCTTGTTGAGTTCACGTACAATAATAGCTACCAAGCGACGATTGGCATGGCACCGTGTGAAGCACTTTATGGCAGGAAGTGTAGATCTCCCTTGTATTGGGATGAGATTAGTGAGAGGAAGATGTTGGGTCCAGAGTTGGTCCAACAGATAGCTGATGTTGTTGCTGTAATTCGAGAGAGAATGAAGACAGCACAGTCGAGACAGAAGAGTTATGCTGATGTGCATCGTAGGCCGTTGCAGTTTGAGGTTGGCGACCATGTGTTCTTGAAGATAGCACCTCTCAAAGGTGTGATGCGGTTTGGCAAGAAGGGAAAGTTGAGTCCGAGATTTATTGGCCCATTTGAGATTTTGAATAGAGTTGGTGATCGAGCTTACAGGTTAGCCCTACCGCCAGATCTTGACAGAGTTCACAATGTTTTTCATGTTTCGATGCTCAGGAAGTATATTGCGAATCATTCCCATGTTCTTCACCACGAGCCATTGGATTTGACGCCGAATTTGACGTATCAAGAGATTCCGGTCCAGATTCTGGATCGCAAAGTTAGAGTGTTGAGAAACAAAGAGATCGGCATTGTTAAAGTCCTTTGGAGGAATCATTTGATTGAAGAAGCCACGTGGGAACCAGAGGATGAGATGAGAGAGAAGTATCCTGAGTTGTTTGCGCAGTGACGTCAATTTCGGGGACGAAATTTCTCTAAGGAGGGGAGATTGTAATAGCCAAGCTTGGTGTACGGTACGGTTTAAGTTTTCATAAGTTTATTGACTACTTGGTCAAGTTTAAGTATAGTTTGGATGTTAAGAGTTTTGATTTAGGATTTATAGCATGGTTGGTTATAGAGGATGTGTAGTGCTATTGTAGCGGCGTTACGATTAAATTCATGATAATTCGTATGTTGAGCCAATTGGTATGAGGCCAATTGGAGTGATTAGATAAGACATAGAGGTGTAACTTTCTTATTTTGAGTTTTGTTCAAATCATTGTGGAAGATAAGCCAAAAGTGCCCCGAAGTGTGTCGTGCGTTTCGTCGTTCCTCCAGTGACACATGTTGGGAGAATGGGCATAACATTTTACTCAGAAATTTGGAGAGATTCAAGGAAAGACATAGGGCTACAACTTTGTAGTTTACCACTTTTTCTAATTCGGAAGGGAAGAGGCGTTTCTGAAGCAATCTTTAATGTGGCAGTGCGCAGAGTGGCGCCCGAGCGCCACTACTTCTGGAATTTGGGTTTCGGGCATAATCATTGGCGCCCGAGCGGTAATTTTTGACCGCCGAGCGCCGAGCACAGTACCAAAAGCGTGTTTTTGGATTTTAAGTGTTTATATGCAAGATTTGGTCTCATTTTTCCTCATTTCTACTCTCCTTTTCGTTTCTTCTTCTCTTGGGAGACTAGAGTTCCAATTTCTCTCCTTTATTTTCTTTAATCCAAGCTTCTTGTTAGTTATTTGTGTTGAGAGCAAGATTATTTTGGGATCAAGGAAGCTAAGGTAAGCTTTTGGTTTGGTTATTTCTTGGTTTTGGCATGAGAGATGATATTGGGTTTGATGTGGTGTTGTTTTTATGGATTAATTGATATGGGTTATTGATTATTGAGATGTTGATGGTGCAATACATGGTTTATTGTTGTAGGATTGCTATCAAGAGTATAGAATCAAGGTTTCAAGTAGTTGTAAGTGGAATCTCATTCTTGTGCTCACATGATAATATATGTATGGTATTTCAGTGGTTTTAACATGTTATTCCTTTCCATGTGATCCATATTATGTATTGAATTACTTTTTTGTATATTTGAGACAATTGAATGTCTCAATTGTGAAAAAGGGAATACAAGAGAAAAGAGTTTACAAAGTGTTTGATTAAATGCCCCAAAGAGAGTTTAAAATGATTTATGGATTGATAGATACATAGACTTATATCCCTCAGAGTTATTGATTTATATCGATGGGATATAGGTACAGAGACAGAGATACTATATAGATATCAATCCAACAGAGAAAAGAGAAATATCATCTTATTGTTATATTATTGCTATGTCATTCATGATTCAGAGTTGATGGTATTTAATGTTTTTAAAACCATGTTTTACAGAGTATGCTATGTACATTGCTATGTAAGAGTTCCACTTGCTGAGTTTTATACTCATTTCAGTTATTCATGTGATGCAGATAAGAGCGATGAACCAGGACGTTGATTGAAGCCGGGGTCATATGCATATAGAGATGGAAGGAAGTGGAAGATTATTTTGTTATACATGATCAAAATGATATTTTGTGTTTTGATGCAACACTTTTTGGATCATGTATATTCTTTTGATGGTATATATATTGGAAATGTATTTTGAATCCTTCCTCCCTTTAAAGAAAAATTTTAAATTCCGCTGTTATTTTATAAAATGGGTCAGAGGTGTCACATTGTCAATTTGTACTGAAAAGTAAAAACAGATAAATGTTGATGGCTATTTTAAAATATTTAGTAAGATATGAAGTTTGGACTTTTACTTAATAAATTTTTGCTCCCATTGTTTTGACATCTTTCACTACCCTCTAGTGAAAACTGGAAACTCCTTTCCTCAGTTGGTACGTAAGGTCCAATTAGCGAATTATGATCACGAATAATATCAGGCAATCACAATTCCTAAAAGGTAGTTTCCAATTGCATCACAATACAACCCTCTACGTAAACTTTTGTCTCACTCTTGATTAGGACCCAATAATATGACGTCGTTCATCTTTACGTGTCAAGCCTTACCCATCGATGTTGAACCTTAATGGATGGTCGCCATGAGTTCCCTCAATAATATGAGCCGAAATCATGGGAGTTCCACGTAGTTCACATCACCATGTCAATGGATGTCACAGCGTTCCGGCACCCAGAGCCCCCCAATAATATGAGCCGAGCCCCGAGTACGGGTAGCGTTCATCATGCACCCATTGTCGTTGGAAGACATGGAAATTATAAACAGATTTATAATTCCCCTTTTCGGGCTTGATATTAATTTTGAATCTTAATCAAAATGAGGGTTTTTTAAATTTTGAAAGGTCTCATCATTAATTTTATTTAAAAGCTCGCCATGTTTGATCGTATGTTTGCCGGATTCATGCAACTTTGTTATTATCATAATAATAACGCACATACTCATTATTTATAACATATCATGCATATATTATAAACAGTAAACAAACAAAGATGATCAATCGCCCCAAAACTAGTGGCCCGTGTGAGCTAAACACGGGCCTAGGTTCAATCCTAGGGTAATGCAAGGGATGCAAATTCAACTATTACATTAGCTTTCAATATTTATATGTCTTCGATCTTCATAATCATCATGGCCACCATCTTCCAATCTTGATCATCCACTATACTAATATTTACAAATAAATATCCATGGCAAATAGGGATACATCTCATGGGGTTGGGAACGGTCCATAAACCAAGCCCCCTTTAAATTTGATAATTATTACAATCATTCAACACAAAATATCCTAGCATACACCTAGCAAATTGGGCTTGGGCTTTTGATCATCCTTCATGCACAATATCACATATCATACACCATCAATTAATTATCACAATAATTAATTGATCCAATATTATATATCTTGATCCAATCACTAACCGTCACGATTATAAACTAAATTAACAAAGTATACAAACACCTTTGTCTACTTTCAAATTAATTTATTTATAACCAAATTTCTTGTAAATCACCATTTACTATAAATATTTAAAGTCCAACTTAAAATATTTATTTCATGAGAAAATATTTGCAACTTTTGTAATTTTAAACTTAAGGGCCCAAAAACTCATTTTTCACCAAAAACATTTTGGCCCATTTAAATTTCACAAATATGTTAGCCATCTAATGGCCCAACAACTCAAGGCCCATGACACTTTGATAATCCAAAACACTTTTGGAAGCCCTAGTCGTCATCGCCGTCGCCGGATTGTGGCAAAAAAATTTTTTTTTTTATTTTAAAAGGGGGTTTCGGGCTGCCCGAAATGGGCAGCTACAAGCTGTCGAAATGTGCCCCAAGGTGGCCTTGATTTTGTTGCAAAATTTTGTTCTCATGCGGTTAGAAATCGATCTCAACATAATATCTTGTAAATACTACACAAAATCGTAACCATAACTCTGATACCACTTGAAAGGGATCGGTTACGGTGACCGGAAGCGCAACGGAAATTTAAAAATCAAATTTTTCATCAAAATTTTCGGCCACCCCTTATAATGTGTAGCAAATACAATAAAACACAAAAATGACATTCATAGTGTGTTTAGAATTTTACCTATCAATCACAAGAATTGATGTATGGCTCCAACTAAGGTGTAAAAACCCTAGCTCTTCAATGGTAGAAACTATCTTCAAGCTTCCTTTGAGCACTCCTTGCTCAACTATTAAGCCCACCACCAACTAGGTAGATCCCCTCTTAATTTGTACTAGAAAACTAAGAGGATTTTCAATGAGAAGTATATTTCTTCCTCAACACTTGAAGAAGAAAAGAGAGGAAAAACTTGGAGAGGAAATGAGTGAAGATTTCGGCCATGGTATATCAAAAAAATGGGAGAGGAAGACTTGTCTTGGTCTTGCAAAATGCAAAAGGCAAAAGTAGCATGCCAAGCCTTTATATTTGAAAAAGTTTTCTCCAACTCTTCACCTCCCATGCATGTAATATTATATGGTGTTTTTAACAATTAAAAACCATTGACTAAATTTAATTATCTCAAACATTTTGAGATTAATTAAACATTACTTGAATTTACTCAAGTCCACTAGTTAAATAATTTATTTAAATTGATCTCTACAAGACTCAATATAATTTAATTAATTCAACACTTGAATTAATTTAATTATTTGGACTCTACTAGGTCCACTAGTGTTAAATTAATTCAACGCTTGAATTAATTTAATTTAGTCCATAATAATGTTTATGAAAATCACAATTTTCAAATACATTATTCACTTGGCCAACTTTTAATTTAGGAACACATTCATAAATTAAAATTTACATTTCTCTCATAGAAGTCATACTTCTATTTTTCTTTACGCTTATAAACTCATTTATAAGCCGTTCAACACATTGAACTAATTTCTCCTTTATAGAACTCATACTTCTAATTTTCTTTACGCTTATAAACTCCTTTATAAGCCGTTCAACACATTGAACTATTTCTCTTCTCAACTGGATCTAGAAAAGCTAGTACTTGTGTGGTCCTCAATGGTTCATTGATACAACTAGCCGTGGGTTCACATCTCCATGTGATTCGGACTAAACATGTCCTTATATGAGCATACCCCAATTGCTCCATTCTTACTTATCAACACCTTGATAACAAGAACGTCAGAACTCAAGTCTGATAGTACCCAACCAATCATGTTAAACGCCTAGCAGCATCGTTTACATGATTCGCTAGGTATCAAATGATAGTACCTGCAAGAACCATTCAATTATGGTTAGCGTACAGTACGGTCCCTTCAACTCATATATCCCAATCGATTCAACAACCATTGGTTTATCGAGAGTTGTCAATGAATCGATCCTATGTGTCATGTTGTAGTTGCATCGATGGTGTAATCTATGAAACCCCTTTCATAATTACCACCATAATCTGATCAGATATTTCAACCTACATACACAGGATAACACATAGGATATCCATACCCGAAGGTAAGCGGTGAATCCCCGACTACAATGCATTGACTCCTATATGTTTCGACAGAACACCCAACCTTGCCACCTGATGACCCCATGAGAGTCGGTAAACAAGTCAAAGTGTAATTCTAGCACATAGAGTCTCAATGTTGTCTCGGGTCATAAGGACTAATGGTGTACAACCATAAACTAGGACGTTTCCACTCGATAAGTGAGAACCACTTGGAAAGTACTTTATGGAGGGTTGTTCAGTGCACTCTACCAGGAGCACCTATCTACATGCTCGGACATCACATTGTCCCCTACCAATGAAACATGGTACTCACATCGCAGATACTAGTCTCGAACTCTAGCGGCCTATATCATTCTTAGCTGCGGCTGAATCGACTAGGAACTGTTTAAAATATACATTATTCCAAATATGAGTTTCATGATACTCATCATATGAGCATCTCATATTCTTTCTACTATTTGTATATTCAAGGTCTTTATCTATGCAACTAGCATGGGTATACAGATAAAGATTTGCCAAAACAATAATTTCAAATATTATTAAAATAAAGATTGCTTATACATAGAGTTTCATTGTGAACACTCGGACAACACTTGGCTCGACGGACACCTACTCTAACAATAACTCTCTAAAAACTTTAAAATTGACATACCCTTACATATTTTAATGATTGATTTTCATGGGAAAATGGTATCAGAGCCTAGGTAAAATTATTTCAAACATACGAATTTATTATTATGAAGTAATTAAATGTTTGAGGAGTAGAATTTTCTCAAATAACATGAATCCGAACCCATGTTCGAGATTATTTATTTATAGGATTTATTCAACAACTCTGAAATATTTGAAATATGAAGATCAAACCAATGTTAGATATCAAGAAGGAATTTATCAATGTCCTAAGGTAAACTTATGATTCAAAATAACTGGTCAGATTACTCTCTAAATCTCGGGAGATCTTAGAGAAATTTAAAAAACGACACAAAATTATGGCAATATGATGTATTATGTGTCACAAAATGTGGAGAAAATCCTTGAAAACTAGGAAGAAATTCTTGGAATATTGAAGGATATTCATACAAGAATTTAAATCCTTGAACAACAACCAAGTTCTAGTAAGGGAACTTCAGAAAGAAGGTTACCACCATCCTTTGGCATTAAACCCTTGTTACATCAACAAGGGAAGGCCAAAGTAGTGTTAAAACATTTGACTGAAAAAGAAAAAATGATCAATCAGAAAAAAAAATTAATCTGATGACCACTTTAGAAAAGATTGGTCTCGAGGATCTACAAGACCTTGCAGAATCATTTGTAAATATCAAGGTCGTAGATCTGAAGATGAACACAACGGGAGGTGAACAACATTCTATAACCTGGTAATTTTCTCAGGAACCACCAAGGGAAAGTGTGGGATCTCAGAATATAAATATGAGAGAAACTCAACCCGATTTCCAACTGGTAGAGAATCACGCCCAACGGGAACAAGGACAAAGAGAAATCAAATTCCCTTGCACCAAACACCCTATGGGAAAACTGTTTTAGAACATATACATCCTTATAGGGTTATGCCTAACCTTGATGTACTAGATTTCAAAAACAGAGAAGATCTCATAGATGATTTGACATCTGCTATGAGAATCGCCGTGAGAACACTTGATCTCAACAAAGAAGGAATCATTAAACTTTTAGAAATGAGTCTTATGAGATTAGTTAAAATTACTTGGTACATGAGTTCATTAGAAACCAAAGAGTCAGTCCTAGCTGGAGAATCAATTAGTGAGATAGCTGGAAATGGCTACCATATTTAAAGCACAATTTATAGGGTAGACTATTTTAACAATCAAGATATAGAGAAGATGAAGAAATATACAAAATATCTATATAGCCTTGAATTACATGACATATGTTTAGTGGATGAATATATTATGTTATTCACTAAATATAGATGGAATTCAGGGGTCGATGAAAATATAGCTATGCAGCGTTTCTTCGCCAAAATGCCGAGTCCCTGAAGAGAAATGCTTATAAGGGAATATGTCCCTGACAATCCAGATACGTTGGCACGAAGAGCCTCTTTTCTCAAAGGAAATTTGGCAGAATGGTGTCATGTGGCAGCATTACAAAAGAACTACAAACGACTAAGGGTTATTAACAAACGTACTCCTTTGTGTTGTAAGGAAAATGATCTTCCAACAATTATTGGAAGTAAACCACCGAGGCATAAGAGGAAAAGTTTTATAACTCAGCATTAGAAAACAAATAACAGTATGGACTAGACAGAAAGCCAGATCTTACAAATCTGAACAAAGATGTGGATCATCAAGAAAGTAGGATATCATCCCAAGCATCGAGTACATATCGAAGAACAGGCAAAATACATACAAAGAAAACTTTCAGAAGAGCCCACACTCGAGCTAATGAAATTTTTAAGGATTGTAATTGCTGGACAATTGGAGCAAGAGGTCATACTTCGACCAACTGTCCATAAAATGAAAGAACAGGAATTTTGTGGGTGTATCGAGTATGGCGTGGTATGAGCCTTTGTCAAAACATCCCATCGCATGTCATTACCACTGGGAAGACATATCCGACCTCTCAATGTTAACAAATCATCAGTATTCATTGCAAACTCTGAATTTCCTTTCTCATCGGCTTTGGATCGCAATTCCATCAACTGATTGTCATTAGGCTTCTCCTGTCGTTTACTATCTGTCAACGTAGGTCGAATAACTAAAGATGAAAGTATAGCGATAGTCCCTTGCTCTACCATAGTGATCTCGCTCCTTTGAAGATCCAATAACAATGGCTTCTGAATCAACGAGCTCAAAGAAGATACTGACTTGCGGCTCAAAGCATCAAAAACGACATTTGCTTTACCTGGTTGGTAGCTAATGGTCACATCATAATATTTAACAAGTTCTAACCACCTCCTCTGCCGCATATTGAGTTCCTTCTGTGAGATTAGATATTTCAAGCTCTTGTGATCTGTGAAAACTTCACATTTCTCGCCATACAGATAATGCCTCCATATTTCAATGCGAAGACCACAGCCGCCAATTCAAGATCGTGGGTGGGATAATTCTTCTCGTAGTCTTTCAACTCACGAGAAGCATAAGAAATTAATTTCCCATGCTGCATCAGTACAGCTCCAAGTCCCATATTTGACGCATCAATGTATACAATAAAATCTTCAGTGCCGCGCGGAAGTGCTAGGATAGGGGCTGATGTCAACTTGTCTTTCAACACTTGAAATCCTTGTTGACAATTATTTGTCCACTCAAACTTCACCATCTTGCTTGTTAGATTGGTTAATGGCAGGGCTATTTTAGAGAAATTGGCAATAAAACGTCGATAATAACCTGCCAAACCAAGAAAACTACGCACTTCGGAGACTATCGTAGGAATTGGCCATTGTTTAATCACTTCAATCTTCATGGGATCGACTGCAATGTCGTCTCTCGAAATGATATGGCCCAGAAACGATAATTGCTCTAACCAGAATTCACATTTTTTCAACTTTGTGTATAACTGCTTTTCCCTCAATAACTGCAATACAGCTCTGAGATGCTCGACATGAAGTTCCTGAGTCTTGGAATAAATCAGGATATCATCAATGAAAACGATAACGAAGCTATCCAGATATGGCTTGAAGACCCGGTTCATTAGATCCATGAAGACAGACGGAGCGTTCGTCAACCCGAATGACATGACTAAGAACTCATAATGGACATACCTGGTTCGAAATACAGTTTTAGGAACGTCGGCTTCCCTAAATTTCAGCTGATAATAACCAGAATGCAGTTCGATCTTTGAAAACACTGTCACTCCCTGTAGCTGATCAAAGAGACCGTCAATCCTCGGCAATGGATATTTATTCTTGATTGTGGCTTTATTGATCTCTCTGTAATCAATGCACAACCGCAAAGATCCATCTTTCATTTTGACAAATAAAACTGGAGCACCCCACGGAGAAGAAATCGGACGAATAAATCCTTTTTCTAATAGATCCTGCAACTAATTCTTCAACTCCTTCATTTTAGTTGGGGACATTCGGTAAGGAGCTTTCAAAATCAAAAAAGTACCTGGAACCACGTCAATCACAAATTCAACTTCACGGTCAGGTGGTAATCTAGACACATCATCTGCAAATATGTCTGGAAAATCCCGAACTACCTCAATCACATTCAACTTTATTGTCATATCAGTATTCACATCTATTACAGCAGCAAAAAACCCCTGAGACCCCTTTGACAATCTTTCCTAAGCTTTGAGACAAGAAATACAAGGAGTGCCAAGCGAAATACCTGAACTCTGGAAAATCCCGCTATCATCATCTTCTGCAGGAAATCGCACTGTCTTAGCCACATATCCAATAACGGCACGGTATGACGACAGCCAGTCCATTCCCAAAATAACATCAAACGCCACCATGAGAATAATAATAAGATCAGCAAAATATATTTTCTCATTCACTTGTACTCTACACCCTTTAAGAATACTAGAAGGCCATAATTTGTCTCCCGATGGTAACAAAATACTATAGTGGAGGGGTTCAAAATATGGAACAACATTCAAGGAGCGCAAGAAAATTTCAGACATAAAGGAATGCATAGCACCAGTGTCAAACAATGTAATAGCGTCCTTGCTAAATTAAGTTAGTACCTGATGTAACAGAAGAATCAGGATTTTCTCCTTCTTTGGTCATTGAGAAGATTCTTCCTTGAACCCTATCTTTCCTTTTCTCACATTTTACCGGACAATTTCTGATGACATGTCCAACACCTCCACAATGAAAGCATTTATTACTTCCAACCAAACACTCACCTGTATCCATTTTTCCACATTTTGGACATATAGGTCGATCATATGTAGGCGGTGGCATAGGAGCTTTGGGTCAATGCTCCTATTTCTCTTTGACTCTGAACTTACCCTTACCCTTCCATCCAGATCCTTGGCCCTTAGTAGAAAAATCTTGGCGCGTCAACTGTCTTTCTCTTTAAATTTCTTTCTCGTCCTGCTCAGCCTTCCTTGCTTTTTCAACAATCTCTTTATATGAAGCAACTTTAGACATTCGAACGTCTCTTTTAATTTCAGCCCGAACACCTCTCAGAAAATGCTCGCCCTTTTCAATGTCATTGCTGGCCAAATATGGGGCAAACTGACACCCCTCTTTAAATTGAGAATATACTCTTGCATTGACATATTTCCTTGCCTCAATTCTATAAATTCCTTCACTTTCTGACTTCGAACATCTCGAGAAAAATATTTGTCATCGAATAAATCTTCAACCTCCTGCCACTTGAGTGTCGAGACATTAACTGATACCTTGGTGGCCTCCCACCAAATCCTCTCCGTCTTGGTATGTAGAAAAATGGCACAGCTGACTCGATATTTATCGTCAAAGTGAAGATAATCATAAATAGCCTCCAAAGCTTTGACCCATTCCAAGGCGACAATGAGATCAATGCTACCATCAAATTCTGATGGCTTTATCTTACGAAATCTTTCTTATGCGCCATCGCTACTGGGCTCGAGCCTCACTTGATCTCTCTCTCTCTCCCCCTTGCCCTACATTCTGCATCCGTAAGAGCTATTGGATTTGCTCGCGGTGTACCTTGGCTTGTTCTTTCAGTACTTGCTAAATTCATCAACCACTCTAGATGATGAACTATCCTCCCCTTCTGGTGCTTTACGTTTAGGCTGAATGATCCTATAATACATATTAGTTTAAAACCATTTCCACACATAACATATCATAATTATTGAGGCTACACATCCATATTATATAAAAAAATGCAGGTACATTGTTGGAAACTTAATTTCAGTGATTTGAAAAACTAAGCTTCGAAACAAATTTGTATAACTGATCAAAGGCAACAAGCTTAACTGATTCAATTAATACAACTGATAGTTGCCACTAGCTGAAGATTAATACGTACCAACTGTATATTATACACGTCATCAGTTGAAGCAGAAATGTAACTGACTGATCAGTTGGAACAAATCAGTTTTCAGCAGAGTATCCTTCAGCCGGTCCCTCAACTGTACACATCATCAGTTGAGAACGACAACCGACAAATAGTACAACAGACTGCAACTAGTAGTGGGACGCCGCATTTCAGAGATTGCAGTGTACGAATGTCAGAAGATATCGATGTGGCTATCAACGGATATAAAGATTCAAATGATATTTAATATTAACATTGAGAGGGAAGCCTATAAATAGGTGAAGAGAGCAGCTGAGATATATAACACGTGAACTAGTATCATATTCAAGCTTCCTGTTACTCTGCTAAAATCACAACTCGCATTCAGATATCAAATCTCACTCTTATCAGTTTTATCAGTAGCAATCAAGGCTATCTTAAGAGCTTACTAGCACCTTGAAATCTTTGTTAGATTTATTCAATTGAGTTGTATTCAGTCACGCATTGTAAAAGCTTTTGTGAACTAAGAGTTTCAGTTTGAAATTGTTAAGACAAAACTGAAGTGGGTCAGTAAAATGTTTGTATTCGATCAAAGTCTTTTAGTGAATATCCTATCTTCGTGATAGAAGGGGTGACGTAGGAGTTATTCTATTCTCTGAACATCCAGAAACATATCGTGTGTTTTTCATTTTAGTTACTTTGAGTTATTCTATCTTTCAGTCAGTTTATTTTTGAAACTGTTTTTCAGTTAAACTGATTGTTATCGACTGACGAGATACCGAATGTCAGTTTGTAACGAAACTGAACCATCTATTAAAAAAGAATACATAATTAGTGAGTGTTTATTCAACCCCTCCTTTTAAACACTTATCACATTTGTAACCGATCCTTTCAAGTGGTATCAGAGCGGTTGTATCTTGTCTAAGAATATTTCTACTCAAACTATTGATCATGTCTTCCTTCAACAAGATCCCAATGTTTTCCAGAGAGGACTTCGATGATTGGAAAATCAGGATGCAGGCTCACTTAGCTGCACAAGACGATGATATGTAGTACGTCATCACTGACGGACCAATGAAGATTCTGAAAGCCAATACAGCAGTTGCTATCACAGATGGGGCACCTCACAGAATTGAAAAGCCCAGAGATGAGTGGACTGCTGAAGACAAACGAAAAGCAAATATGGACAATGTAGCAAAAGACATGCTGTACAAGACACTGGACAAAGTAACGTTCAGTAAAATCAAGATGTGTAAGATAGCCAAAGAGATTTGGGAAAATCTGATCCAGCTTTGCGAAGGAAATGAACAAACCAAAGAGAACAAACTTTCTGTTGATGTTCAGAAGTTTGAAAATATCAAAATAAGAGCTGGTGAAACGATGCATGAATATGATGAAAGAACCAGCTGCATCATCAATGAATTAAATTCACTTGGAAAAGTGTATACCAACAAAGAAGTTGCCCTAAAAGTGATTAGAGGTCTTCCAAAGGAGTGAGATGTAAAAAACATGGCAATGAGGGAATCCAAGGACATGAACAAGGTTGAGCTTCATGATCTATTTCTTGATCTGAAGACATATGAGTTCGAGTTGAAAACTCGAGAAGAAGAACCCTCTACTCCAGCAGTCACAACTGCCTTAGCTGTTGTTAGAATAGAACCAACTGGTTCAGTAGAGAAAGTTGATGATCAACTAAGCAATGATGCCATGTCATTGTTCATCAAAAATTTCGGAAGATTTATGAGGAAAAATCAGGGAAACTTCCAGAAAAACTATCAGAGAGGCAATTCCAAAGAGGAATCAAACGCTTGCTACAACTGTGGAAAACCTGGTTACTTCATTGCTGACTGTACCAAACCCAAGAAGGACAGTCAAGGCTCAACTGAAAGAAAGAAGAAGTCTTATGAGCACAAGAGGAGACCCAAAGAAGATAAGAAGTCCTTCCGGAAGAAGCATGAGATGCTCTTAGCTGAAGAGAGCAAATAAAAATGGGCTGAAACTCACAGCGAAGAGTTAGAGCCAGAGACCTCGTGCAGTTCCAATGATGGTGAAGAGGAAGTAAAATGTCTGATGGCTGGTGATACAGAACTGGAGTCAAGCAGTCAACAGGTATTTGACTTTAGCTCAACTGATTTCACCATAGAAGAACTCATTTCAACTCTGCATGACATGGTTAGTGAGTATCATAAGCTTGCCTTATCATTTGAAAAGGATATAGCAAAGCAAAATGATCCTATAGACAATAAAACTACAACTAATGTATCAGTTGATGTGTTGAGTCTTAAAAGGGAAATTGCTGAGCTCAACGCTGAAAGAAGCAGGAATCAATCAATGATTCAAAAGTTGATGCTTGAAAATTCAAAGAAAACTGAGCTTATTCAGGCTTGGAACAAATCATCTGTTGCATTAACTGATATACAGAACTCACAGAAATCAGTTATTGATAAAACTGGCTCAGGGTTCAGTAACCAAGATGAAATGTGTTCCAATGATACTCAACCGAAACTGAATATGGATAAAGAGAAATACATTCACTTTGTCAAATCAGTTGCGGTACAAGAACAAATTGAGCCAAGTAAACTGGTTGAACATCCTACTGAAAGAACGAACAAGGCTAAAAGATATGGTATTGGTAATAGCCCAAAAGTTTCAACTGACTCACGCAGTCAGCAGTCAAAAAGATTCTGCAAGAATCATTCAAATGGCTACTCCAATTACTATAACAACAAGCCGGTTCAGAAAAGATATCGGCCAAACAATCAGTTGAAAAAAGCCAAATCACATGTTGTCTCACCTGCACACTACACACTGAGCACACACAGATCGAGAAAGACCATCTGGAATACGGCAACTGGACAGTCAGTTAGATTTATCCAAGTCTGGATTCCTAAAAGACTAATCAATTTTGGACTCAAATAGAAAAGAGTACCAATGTTATATTTTGTGTGTGATTGCAGGTAACGGGTACAAGCAAGGAATCTATCTGGTACTTGGATAGTGGATGCTCACGACACATGGCAGGAGATGCAAACTTACTATCTCAACTGATCAAATTCACTGGTCCAAACATCAATTTCGGAGATAATTCCAAAGGTAAAACTGTAGGTAAGGGTAAGCTTATCCATGGTAACTTTATTATTAATGATGTTTTATTAGTTGAGAATCTTAAGTATAATTTGCTTAGCATTAGTCAATCATGTGATAATGAATTCTCAGTTCAGTTTGACAAACATTCTTGTTCAGTCAAAGATGCAACTGATGAGGTCATACTAACTGGCAAATGGTGTGGAAACACCTACAAAGTCAGTTGAAATGATCAACCTTATGCATCAGTATGTTTCATTGCTTCAAAATATTCTAAAAACTGGTTGTGGCATAAGAGATTAAATCACCTGAACTTAAAATTTATTGCATATCTGAGTAATCACGATCTTGTCACTGGTTTGCCCAAAATGGATTTTACCAAACATAAAATTTGCTCAGCATGTCTGTATGGTAAACATGTTAAATCTTCTTTTAAGAACAAGGACAATAAATCTTCTTCCCGATGCTTAGAGCTGTTACATATGGATATATTTGGTCCAATACCAGTCATGAGCTTAGGGGGAATGAAATACACCTTGGTGGTTGTAGATGATTTTTCAAGATTTACTTGGGTTATTTTTCTCAAATCAAAAGAACAAACTGCTGCTCAACTGATCAATCTTTTCAAAAGAATATTAAATGAGAAATCAGTTGGAATTGACAGAATCAGATCCGATCGAGGAACTGAATTCATCAATCAAATTCTTTCAAAATTTTTAGAGAATTCTGGAATTAGGCATGAGATCTCAGCAACTAGAACTCCTTAGCAAAATGGTGTAGCTGAGAGGAGAAATCGAACGCTTAAAGAAGCTGCTAGAACGATGTTTGCTGATTCTGGTATTTCTCACAGGTTTTGTACAGAGGCAGTAAACACTGCGTGCTATACTCAGAACAGATCGATGATTAATAAAAATCATTTGAAAACACCTTATGAGATCTGGCATGGACGTAAAAGTGTGGTTTCCTACTTTCAAATATTCGGCTGCGGATGTTTTATTCTAGACAATGGCAAAAATCATTTAAAAGCCTTTGATGCTAAATCTGCAGAGGGAATATTTTTAGAAATCAACTGTTGCAAGAGTGTGACTTAGAAATCAAAGATAAAAAAAGGTGTTGAGAATGTGGTGGCAGATCATTTGTCTAGACTAGAACTTGTTAATAATGACTGTGTAGATCAGGCGATAAATGATTGGTTTCCTGACGAGCAACTGTTTGATGTGAGAAACTGTCCTTGGTATGCAAATTTCGCTAACTTTCTTGTCACAGGAACACCACCACCAAATCTATCATTTCACCAACGAAAGAAATTCTTCTCTGACGTGAAATATTATTTTTGGGAGGAACCGTTTTTGTTTAAAATCTGTGCAGATTCCATGATAAGAATGTGTGTTGCAGAGGAGGAGTTTGGGCAAATTCTCAATCATTGCCATGACCGTGAGTTAGGTGGTCACTTTGGACCAACAAGGACGACATCTAAGGTACTTGAATGCGGCTTTTATTGGCCAACCATCTTTAAAGATGCTTGTTCTTATGTGCTAGCCTGTGATAAATGCCAGCGGACAGGTAACATCTCTAACCGTCATGAAATTCCATTGAATAACATCATTGAATGTGAGGTTTTTGATGTGTGGGGGATAGACTTTATGGGACCGTTTCCCAGTTCATTCACGAAAAAATATATTTTGGTTGCGGTTAACTATGTGTCTAAGTGGGTAGAGGCAGAAGCATATGCCACTAGTGATGCTCAGGTGGTCTTGAAATTTTTGAAAAAGAAAATATTTTTGACAGATTTGGAACACCGAGAGGAATCATTAGTGATGGTGGCACCCATTTTTGCAACAAATTATTTGAAAAACTCTTGAGCACATACGGTGTCACACATAAGATATCTACTCCCTATCACCCCCAAACGAGTGGTCAAGTGGAAGTGTCCAACAGAGAAATAAAGAGAATCTTAGAGAAAGTGGTAGGTGTTAGTAGGAAAGACTGGTCAGTAAGGTTAGACGATGCTCTTTGGGCATATAGGACAGCTTTTAAAACACCTATAGGCACTACACCATATAGGTTACAGTTTGGTAAAGCATGTCATCTACCTGTAGAGTTAGAGCATCGTGCATATTGGGCAAAAAAAGCATTAAATTTTAACTTTACTGATGCAGGTGAACGACGTCTCCTTCAATTGGATCAGTTGGAGGAGTTCCGGAATCTGGCATATGATCTTGCACTTTCATACAAATAAAAGACAAAGAAAGCTCATGATAGACAGATCACCGAAAGAGAATTCAAATAAGGTGAAAACGTCCTGCTCTACAACTCACGGTTGCGACTTTTTCCCGGAAAATTGAAGTCGCGATGGTCTGGTCCATTCGTGATTTCTAAAGTTTACCCATCGGGAGCTGTAAAATTGCACGACGGAAAAGGTGGGACATTTACGGTCAATGCCTAGCGAGTGAAGCACTACATGGTAGGGGTGTTCAAACTTCGGATAAAACCGAAAAAACCAAAAAAACCGAACACCGAACCGAACCAAAAGCCGAATTTTGTAATTCGGATATAAATGTTAAAACCGAAGTTTATTTGGTTCGATTTTGGATTATATATGTCAAAACCGAAAAAACCGAAAAAATCGAAATTTCATTAAATTAATAATTTTTTTATATTTTAATTTATATTATATATTTTGATATGATATTTAGTGAATGAAAAATCATTTTGAACAATTTTTAGTTGATTGTTGTTTGTTTAATTAATTTAAACCTTATATTTAAATATTTTACTAAGAAAACATATAGAAAGTTAACATATTATATTTTACAATATATTTATATTATTAATTTAAATAATTATACCAAAACCGAAATAACCGACCGAAATAACCGAACCGTTTTGGTAGAAAACCGAACCGAAGCGAATAAAAATGGTTCGGATTCGGATTATATATTTCTAAAATCGAAAACCGAAAACCGAACTGAACCGACCGAAGAACACTCCTACTACATGGGTGGCACAATTGATGTAGTGACCCGTTCCAGAATCACCTACTAATCAAGAACTAAGCATGCGATTAACTTAATTAAGAACAATCAGAAATAAAGGCGGAAAACTGTCATCAAAAGATAGTTAAACAACCCAATCGAAAAATCCAGGACAACTAAAATTGAAATATACGGTACAACCATATCGAATCAAAAAGATACCAAAGAACTAAACCAACCAGCTACTCAACGTCCTCCTCCTCCTCCTCCTGAGCTGTCCAACCTGAGGCCTGCCCCGCGGGAATGGGGTGTCCAAGATAAACAAAACCGAGGACGTGAGCAATAAGAACGCCCAGTACAAAAGCATGAGTATACAAACCTATATGAAATGCACATGCTATGATATGATACCAGGGTAGGTCAAGAAACAGGAGTAACAAAGGATCTCAATATGCTCAGTCTAGAGGCGCCAAGTGGATAGTGCCGCGCGGTACTCCTCTGGGTCACTGCATCCACTACAAGAACAGACGTGGACCAAAAATGTCCCGGATCACCGAAGCCCTCCCGACCCGTCGGCCACTGTGTACTCTCGGTGTCCATGCGTCCACAAGACAAGACAGGGCTGAGCGGCCCCACAAGATATAGCTTATCTCGAAAGAGATACAGCTCAACAATAAAGGCTATCTCGAATGAGATACGGCTCAACATGAAATGCAACATGCATCATAAAGCGTGACATAATAGCATGCATCATATGACATATATCAATGCACCACATAATCATGCAACACATATAAGAATGTATACTCGACCAGGATATCTCGGATAGTACTTTCGTACCTCTATCACAGCAAGCCTAGCCTTACGCAACACCGCTAATCAGGTCTAGCACAAGCCTACGCAACAAAAGCATACTCAATGAACGAAACTACCATGCTCGACTAGCAAAACCAGTACTCCCTAGTACTACCAAAGGTTTAGGGTTTACCTTCGTCCGTCGACAGCCCTTTGATGTCGATTGCCTCGTAACTCAGGCGTCGCTACACTACCAATCCTGGCAGCTCTTGGCTATCGCTCGACCAACAATTAACCCTAGAAACCTTCCAAACCTCTCAACTATGAGACACAACTTCAAGAACTTGCCATCCAAAATGAGGAATTTCGAGCACTATTTATAGGCTATGTTCGGATCCACCGAACCCACTTCGGAACGTCCGAACTCCCACGTGTCCATCGGCTCTTGACACCTCATGATCGGATCCACCGAACTTACACTTCGGATCATCCGAACTTGCATGTAAACCGACGTGTCGATCGACTCTTGACACCTCATGATCGGATCCACCGAACTTACTTCGGATCGTCCGAACTCTTCGGTGCTACCGAACCATCTTCGGTCCGTCCGATCATGACCACGGTCAAAATTACACATTAAACCTTCTTAATCACCATTAATCCGTTAATTACCCAATTTGGAATTCGGGCTACTACATTCTCCCCCCCTTAAAAGATTTCGTCCTCGAAATCAGGCTTAGAGGATGAACAAAACGAAATAACAACATCGTTATTACATCTCAATTGTTGTTGAACACAACTGATCTTTCGATTACAACTGAAAACACAAACATATACAAAGCACAACTCAAAAGAGCTCTGGATGCTCTGAACGCATACGACCCTCTAACTCCCAAGTGGCTTCTTCAGTGCCTCTGCGCTGCCACTGAACAAAAACAAGAGGAATTATCTTATTCCGCAACACCTTGTCTTTGCGATCGAGAATCCGCACTGGTCGTTCCACGTAAGACAAATCCGAATCTAGTTGAACTTCAGAGGGATGCAAGATGTGAGACTCATCTGCTACGTATCGTCTCAACAAAGATACGTGGAACACATCATGAATACTTGATAGGTACGGCGGCAATGCAAGTCTGTAAGCCAAATCCCCCACGCTTTCCAATATTTCAAATGGACCAATAAATCTCGGAGACAGCTTACCCTTGAGACCAAATCTCAAAATCCTGCGAAAAGGCGAAACTCGGAGAAACACTTTCTCACCTGGCTGAAAATAAAGAGGTCGCCGCTTGGTGTTCGCATAACTAGCCTGTCGATCCTGAGCAGTCTTAATCCGCTTCTTGATTACTGCAACCTTATCAATAGCCTGCTGGACTAACTCCGGTCCCTCAACATGTCGTTCCCCAACTTCGTCCCAAAATAATGGAGTACGACAACGTCGCCCATACAACGCCTCAAATGGTGCCATACCAATAATACGATGATAGCTGTTGTTGTACGCGAACTCAATCAAAGGCAAATGATCCTGCCAAGCGGGTCCGAAATCCATAACACAAGCTCGCATCATATCCTCAAGTGTACGGATAGTCCTCTCTGTCTGACCGTCGGTCTCTGGATGATAAGCCGTACTCAAACTTAGTGAAGTGCCCAATGCTGACTGGAAACTACCCCAAAATCGTGAGGTAAAACGAGGAACTCTGTCACTAACAATACTGACTGGCACTCCATGCAAACGTAAAATCTCTTGAATATACAATCGAGCCATACGATCGAAAGTGAAATCACGGTTATATGGCAGAAAATGAGCAGACTTGGTGAGTCGATCCACCACTACCCAAATAGCATCACTGTTCCTTGACGATAATGGCAAGTGAGTAATGAAGTCCATCGTGATATGCTCCCACTTCCATTCAGGAATAGGTAAGTTCAGCAATAATCCTCCCGGTCGACGGTGCTCTGCCTTAACCTGCTGACAAACAAGACACTTGGAAACAAACTGATAAACGCTGCGCTTTATCCCTTTCCACCAAAATCATGTCCTCAAATCTTTATACATCTTATTGCTTCCCGGATGAACACTCAACTTGCTTCGATGGGCCTGAGATAAGATCTCTTCCCTCAAAGTATCATCCTCTGGTACTACAACCCGATTAGACAAACACAGAAGACCATTAGACTGATAATGGAAGTTACTATCTCCACCAGCCAACCGAGCTAATCTCTGAGTCTTGAAATCAGACATCTGAGCATCTCGAATCCGAGCGAACAAAGCTGGCTCAGATAAAATGGTAGCAACACGAATGCTCTCCATACCTTTCCGATGTTTGAAATTAAATCCCAACGAACAACAATCCTGGATAGTACTAATCATAGCACTGGTCTGAAGTGCAGAGGCTCTCACCTTGCGACTAAGAGCATCGGCTGTGAGATTCGCAGAACCTGGATGGTACTTGATCTCGCAGTCATAATCTTTAAGTAGATCCATCCAACGACGTTGCCTCATGTTCAACTCAGCCTGAGTGAACAGATACTTCAGACTCTTATGATCAGTAAAGATTTCAAACTTAACCCCGTACAAATAATGACGCCAGATCTTCAGCGCAAACACAATAGCTGCCAACTCTAGATCATGAATAGGGTACTTCTCCTCGTGAGACTTTAACTGCCTGGATGCGTAAGCGATCACATGACCATTCTGCGTCAACACACACCCTAAGCCTTGAAAAGAGGCATCGGTGTAAACACTGAAACCATCAGATCCTGACGGTAACGCCAAAATAGGTGCAGAAGTCAGAAGTCGACGAAGCTTTCTGAAACTATCTTCGCACTCAGATGACCACTCAAATGGAACATCCTTCCGAGTAAGTTGCGTCAATGGTCTAGCTATCTGAGAGAAATTCACGATGAAGCGACGATAATACCCTGCCAGACCTAGAAAACTACGGATCTCGGCCACCGTCGTCGGACGTGACCAATTTAGCACTGCTTCAATCTTGCTAGGATCCACAGAAACTCCTTCCTTGGAAATCACATGACCAAGGAATACTACCCGATCAATCCAAAACTCGCACTTACTCAGCTTAGCATACAATTGCTTCTCGCGAAGAATCTGCAACACAATCCTCAAGTGCTGGGCATGCTCCTCCACACTGTGAGAATAATTCAAGATATCGTCGATGAACACCACAACAAACTGATCTAGAAAATCCCGAAAGACTCGGTTCATCAGATCCATGAACACTGCTGGCGCATTTGTCAATCCGAATGGCATAACTAGAAACTCGTAATGCCCATATCGAGTACGAAATGCAGTCTTGGAAATATCATCATCTCTGACTCTCATCTGATGATAACCCGATCGCAAGTCAATCTTGGAGTAAACAGAGGTACCCTGAAGCTGATCGAACAAGTCATCTATACGAGGTAATGGATACTTGTTTTTGATCGTCACACGATTCAGCTGGCGATAATCAATACACAATCGCATCGATCCATCCTTTTTCTTGACAAACAAGACTGGAGCTCCCCAAGGTGAAACACTCGGGCGAATATAACCTTTATCAAGAAGATCTTGTAATTGCTGCTTCAATTCTCTCATCTCTGATGGAGCGAGACGATAAGGGGTACGAGAAATCGGTGCAGTCCCTGGCACTAACTCGATGCCAAATTCCACCTCTCTAACCGGAGGAAAACCAGGAATCTCATCTGGGAAAACATCAGGAAACTCACAAACCACTGGAATATCATCTATACCAACACTACCTATGGATGAATCAATCGCATAGATGAGGTAGCCTTCCCCGCCCGCCTCTAAAGCACGACAGGCCTTCAGAGCAGATACCACTGGCATCGGAGGTCGCGCTCCCTCACCATAGAAAAACCAACTAGAGCTCTCAGTCGTACGAAACTGAACAAGCTTCTGGTAACAATCCACGGTAGCTCGGTAGGTAGTCAAAAGGTCTATACCTAGAATACAATCAAAATCTTCCATCTCCAGGATCATAAGATTCGCAATCAATTCGTTACCCTCAAAATCTAAGGGACAACCCATCACTAGACGCTTAGCTAACACCGAATGACACATCGGGGTAGAAACGGAAAGAATGACGTCTAGAGAAACATACGGTAACTTATGACGCTTAACAAATCGTGCAGAGATGAATGAATGTGATGCTCCGGTATCAATAAGAACAAAAGAAGGAATACCGCATAAACGAAAAGTACCTGCTATGACTCTCCCTGTCTCATCTGCAGCCTGATCCTGGTTCAGAGCAAATACCTGACCTTGGGCACGAGGTCGAAGATTTGAACCGCCCACTGCCTGACCTTGTGTCCTCTGCTGAACAGTCGTCTGAGATCCAGAACCAGATCTTGCTCCACCTCACAACTGAGGACAATTCTTCTTAAGATGACCCATCTCTCCGCACTGAAAACAAGCTCCCGCGGCTGATCGGCACTGCTCCGATGGATGGTTCTTCCCGCAATGCACACAAGAAACCTTCTGCTTCCCAAAGCAAAAAACACCGCTAGATCGAGATCCAGATCCAGAAGAAGAAGAACCAGATTTCTTGAAAGACTGAGATCGAGGGCTCAAAGTACTCGGAGGTCTAGAAGAAAGAATAGCCCTACCACGCTGGAGACTGATCTCTGCCTGGCGACACCGGTTCACTAACCCATCATAAGAAGTAGGATTATCACAGACAGTGACTCGATCAAAAATCTCCTGGTTAAGACCCTGAAGGAAATGGTCATACTTGGCCTCAGAACTGCCACTGATATGAGGAGCAAAGGGTAACAACTCGAAGAACTTCTGCTGATATGCATCAACAGACATACTACCCTGCTTAAGATTCAGGAGTTCAATCGTCTTTGCCTGACGAAGGGCTGGAGGAAAATATAGCTGCATGAAAGCTGCACGGAAATCGGCCCAAGTCACCCTACCTTGCGACTGGACTATCGGCGCAGAAGTCGATCGCCACCACTTGCGCGCACGGCCCTCGAGAAAAAAACTAAGGGTCTCCATCTGCTGCTCCTCGGTGCACTGGAATGCACGGAAACAACTCTCCATGCGTTCTAACCAATCCTCAGCATCATCGGGAGTCTCACCGCCGACTAAAGGCTTAGGCCCCATCTGAATGAAACGGTGCAAATCAAAATGCCTAGGACCATCCCGATGATGACGATGTTCACGATGACGCCTACGATCGTCCTGGTCACCCCAACGACCTACACTTCCCTGACTACTCTCGTCACCAAAGTGGTCAGCCATCGCTACAAGATAGAATGGGGAAAATGGTAAAATGGTCAACGAAAATCCCAAAACAGAAATCTATATCCCAAAATCGTAAGCATGCTCTGATACCATAAATGTAGTGACCCGTTCCAGAATCACCTACTAATCAAGAACTAAGCATGCGATTAACTTAATTAAGAACAATCAGAAATAAAGGCGGAAAACTGTCATCAAAAGATAGTTAAACAACCCAATCGAAAAATCCAGGACAACTAAAATTGAAATATACGGTACAACCATATCGAATCAAAAAGATACCAAAGAACTAAACCAACCAGCTACTCAACGTCCTCCTCCTCCTCCTCCTGAGCTGTCCAACCTGAGGCCTGCCCCGCGGGAATGGGGTGTCCAAGATAAACAAAACCGAGGACGTGAGCAATAAGAACGCCCAGTACAAAAGCATGAGTATACAAACCTATATGAAATGCACATGCTATGATATGATACCAGGGTAGGTCAAGAAACAGGAGTAACAAAGGATCTCAATATGCTCAGTCTAGAGGCGCCAAGTGGATAGTGCCGCGCGGTACTCCTCTGGGTCACTGCATCCACTACAAGAACAGACGTGGACCAAAAATGTACCGGATCACCGAAGCCCTCCCGACCCGTCGGCCACTGTGTACTCTCGGTGTCCATGCGTCCACAAGACAAGACAGGGCTGAGCGGCCCCACAAGATATAGCTTATCTCGAAAGAGATACAGCTCAACAATAAAGGCTATCTCGAATGAGATACGGCTCAACATGAAATGCAACATGCATCATAAAGCGTGACATAATAGCATGCATCATATGACATATATCAATGCACCACATAATCATGCAACACATATAAGAATGTATACTCGACCAGGATATCTCGGATAGTACTTTCGTACCTCTATCACAGCAAGCCTAGCCTTACGCAACACCGCTAATCAGGTCTAGCACAAGCCTACGCAACAAAAGCAAACTCAATGAACGAAACTACCATGCTCGACTAGCAAAACCAGTACTCCCTAGTACTACCAAAGGTTTAGGGTTTACCTTCGTCCGTCGACAGCCCTTTGATGTCGATTGCCTCGTAACTCAGGCGTCGCTACACTACCAATCCTGGCAGCTCTTGGCTATCGCTCGACCAACAATTAACCCTAGAAACCTTCCAAACTTCTCAACTATGAGACACAACTTCAAGAACTTGCCATCCAAAATGAGGAATTTCGAGCACTATTTATAGGCTATGTTCGGATCCACCGAACCCACTTCGGAACGTCCGAACTCCCACGTGTCCATCGGCTCTTGACACCTCATGATCGGATCCACCGAACTTACACTTCGGATCATCCGAACTTGCATGTAAACCGACATGTCGATCGACTCTTGACACCTCATGATCGGATCCACCGAACTTACTTCGGATCGTCCGAACTCTTCGGTGCTACCGAACCATCTTCGGTCCGTCCGATCATGACCACGGTCAAAATTACACATTAAACCTTCTTAATCACCATTAATCCGTTAATTACCCAATTTGGAATTCAGGCTACTACAATTGAGCCGCAACTTGGAATCACCCGATTCCAAGACAATCCGAACTGAAACTGACCGACAGTCCAGCTCTCGACTATAAATTGAGAACAACCTCTCGTTCTCTTTTCTTGCATTTTATTTGATTTTTAGTTTGTGCTCTTATTATTTTATATAAAGAAAAGAGGGGAAAGCCGTGAAGCTTCCGCCCGAGCGGACATTTACTTCCGCCCGAGCGCGTTCTTTTTCACCCCAGAATTTTAAAAAATGCCGTGAAGTTTCCGCCCGGACGGACATTTACATCCGCCAGGGCGCGTCCCTTCGCGCAGATTCTTAAATCTGCAACTTTCTTTTTTCTTCCCCCATTCGTACCCTAACCGCCTCCCCTCGATTTTTCTCCCCCACTCTCTAAATCTCGATCAAATCTCTTGCCTTGTGTCAATTTTAGGTACAAATCGTGGGTCTCCATCCGCACCAAACATCAAGAAGTGATTTTTCCGGTCAAAAATTGAACTTTCCGGCCACCTCTACAAACTCCGGCCACCGCTGTGTCATTCCGGCCACCTCCTCCGAGTTCCGGCGAGTATTCTATCGGCGACACACCCTCCTACTCTGGGCTTATTGATCTTCAGAAATCGTCAACAACGATGGCACCTAAAAAGGCTCGGGTAAGTCACAGTGCTTCTTTTTCGTCATCTCATACTTTTCAATTATTTGTGAATACTGCGGCTAGGGAACGATATGAGCATGCGAAAATACATAGAGCTCCGCTTCGCGAACGGGGTTTCCAGCTTGAGCAATACATATATATATATATATATATATATATATATATATATATATATATATATATATATATATATATATATATATATATTATAAATCAGATTGAGAATAGAAGCTGGGGAAAGGTTTGTAGCCAACCGCAAGCCGCGGTGGTACCAGTGGTGAGAGAATTCTATGCCAATGCAGCTGAGAGGAGTGATGGTAAGGCATTTGTGAGAGAGAAGTTGGTCGATTTTAGTTCAGCGGAGATTAATAGGGTGCTTGAGACACCGGCGGTGGATGACTCGGTTTATGTGGCATGGGCAGCCGAATTGAATTTAAACCTGATGATGCAAAGAATCTGTTATCCGGGGTCTCCGTGGAAGACACCTGGCTCGCGCACTTGTTTTGCAGAGAAATATCTGCTTATCCCGGTTGCGATGTGGTATGCATTTCTGGCCACACGTTTGATGCCAGTCGGGCACACGAGTGAAGTCTAGAGGGAGAGGGGGCTGCTACTTTATGCATTGATCACTCATATGCCACTCAATTTGGGCAGGATAATCCATTCGCAGATCCAGCTGAGCATTCATAATCCGAATGTGGCATTGTTCTTCCCCCACATTATCACAGAGCTATGTGCGAGCGCTGGAGTCATTTTTCAGGATGACGATGAGTGGTTACCACCGACCAAGGCTCTCGATGACGCTAGCTGGTTGCAGAAATTAGCAGTGCGGCGGAAGGCTTTACCGCAGTTTGGACCCATCTGGGACGGTTTTGCGTTTGATCTCGTGCCACAGCAGCCCCCACCACCAGCCCCGCGACCGCGAAGTCGCCTTCTTCAGGACCGGATGGGCGAATTTGTTGCCTTTGCAGACCATCAGTTACAGTGGCAGGCTGTGAGTCAGACTTATCAGAAGGCTACTGATGTCATGCTTCGCTTATCTCTGAGCCACAGTGGTGTCGACCCAGCTCTCCTCCCACCACCCATGTCAGCTTTCCCGCCGCCGTTCCATTTTCATTACGCCGATGCACTAGAGCCGGACGCTGGCGTCTTTCCCCCGGAGGAGCACGAGGAGGAGGATCCGTAAGAGGGGAGTCACTTCTATCCCTTATTTTCTTTATCGCATTTCGTTTCGTTTAGTATTTATTTTCGTTTATCTTGCTAGCTTAGGGTATACTGCATTCATTTTGTTATGCTTATCTGTCCCTGTTCTATCGTCTATTGCATTGGGAACAATGCTCGACTCTAGTATTGGGGATGGATGGGTGTTGTGTCGTCTTTGTCGTGTTGGTGCTTTGTTCGTATTGTTCGTTGGCATGTAGTTTTAGTTGTTTTTCATATGTTTGTGTGTCAGCCGACAGTGTTTGGAGTAGTACATTGTTAGCCAAGGATGATTAGGAAGTGATGAGACATGCCCTGTCTGTCGTGTATTCGCACACCTTTAGCACATATTATGGTAAAGACATATAGTTTTATTTAAAACATTGAACTCTCTTTGCACAAATGTTAGAACTAGAAGCATGCATGATAAGATGGTGAAAATTTAAAAACTAAAGTGGGGAACGAAGATGTTTGAAGGTGTAAATTGAACTTGACGACATTCTCTTGAATCAAGGTATTTATCAGCATCGAAAAAAACAAAAAATAAAAAAAATAAAAAGAGAAAAAGATGGAGATGTAAGGTGTGGGGGAGCCGAATAAAGGAATGAAATCCTCTTCCTGGCTAAAGTTGGAGATGTAAGGTGTGGAGGAGCCGAATAAGGGAATGAAATCCTATTCCCGGCTAAAAATGCAAAACACGTGGATTTGAATCTGAAATGAAAAGTTCTAATATAGTCCTTTCATTAATGTATTCTTATTCAGAAAAAATAAACAAAAAACAAAAAAAAAAGTTGCTGATGGATATTGAGTGCAAAGGAATAAAGGAGAGTGATATTTACACTAACAGGCTGATTTAAATATCTGACAATGGTTGAGAATAGATCCCTCTATCATTTGTGATGCTAGGACTAACAACACACACACACATTCAGGCTTTATTTGAAACGAAGTCTAGACCATGGGAAGTGCGAAGAATTGTGCTTTTGTGTTGATTGACAAGGGAATATGTTGAGTTTCGCTGAGGCTAGTTGATGACTATGAATTCACCGTCGAGCTAATTTATGTCATGTTCCATTCTGTCTTGTCACCTATTTTGCTCGAGGGCGAGCAAAAGGTTAGTATTGGGGGGTTGATATAGGTGGATTTTACTTGTTTTTCTTATCGTGATATGCCGCATTGTGTTGCATTTACCATTTAGATTTCATGCATTTTGTGTTATTTCAGCATAATTTATGTTTTCTTGTTGCTCATGAGTTTGGTTGGTGAAAATGCAGGTGAGTCGTGAATAAACTGAAAATTTAAGGAGAAAATTCGAAAGCCATCCGCCCGGGCACACATTCATGCTCGCCTGGGCGCATCCAAGGTGTGTTGAAAATAATATTTGCGAGATTCGTCCGCCCGGGCGGAAACATACGTCCTCCCGGGCACGTCAAATGAAATGGGAAAAATAAAATCTGCGAAAGTTATCCGCCCGGGCGGAAACTTATGTCCGCCCGGGCGCACTCGAAATTTTGGAAAGATTCTTGGTCGATTTCTTCCCTTATTTTTGGATATGGCTGAGATAGAAAGGATGGTTGGACGTTTTTAGACGATTATTCAGCAGCCAAGGAGCGAAGGAAGGGAGAAGAGCTTGGAGAAAGCGCTTGGATTGAAGATTCGAAGATTTCCGAGCACCGTTCTTCGAGTTTCTCATCAATTCTAGTATTTCTAATTTAGTTTCTATCTTTTAACCATTGTTTTGCTGATTTCAATCATGAATTCTAGTAGCTAAACTTTATTATTTGTTGGGATTTAAGGAGATCCTACCCCAAAACTTTGATATAATTAATTTACACTTCGATTTCTGATTTATTCTTGATTATACTATTGTTTTATCGTGTTGTTAGACCATAGCTAACTGTAACAACGTTTTTATATTGCGAGTGAGTTCGAATAAATAACTTGTGATAGGAACGAGTAGTATGATCCGTGGATCTAGAATTTGCATAGATATATGAAATTGAATACGCGCCGATAGTCATAGTCCTGAGGGTCGAAAACTAGGGGATCTCATAGATCGACATGCAATTCACTCTTGATAAATAATTAAAGACATTTAATTACTTCATTGAGTAGAATTATTTTGGCAAAGCTCGAGAGAGTGTGTTCAATTGAATAGGAAATCCTGTCGGAAGCATATAATCACTATCAAACGAATTAATTAATTAACGAGGGATAGGTGAACCGATATTCCCAACAAACTCATTTCTATTGAATTTTACTCCACCATTTTAGATATTAATTCTCATTATTTACTTATTGAATCATTTTATTTGCATGTTTATTTGATTTTAGTTGTAATAAAATACCCAATCACTTTTCGTTGCTAAAGTCTAATAACTGAAAATAATAATTGTTAAATACAGTAGTTAGTGGAACGATAGTCGTACTCCGGTACATTGTATTATTACTTGACATCGTGCACTTGCGATTAATTTTTGAGCATATAAAACTATATTTTTATTGAGGATTCCACAGTGCAAGTTTTGCTCGATCAATTTTTTGGCGCCATTGCCGGGGACTGTTAATCTACAATTTTATTTTTAGTTATTTTCTTTGGCATTACTTTATTTGCCTTGAGCTAACACTCCATATTTTATTCCAGATATCTTGTCTAGTGCATGCCAAAGTCACTTGACGTGGAGCTTGAGTATGATCCTGAAATTGAAAGAACTTTCCGCAGGCGAAGACAACAACAGAGACTTAAAGAACTGATGGAGAGACACAAGCAAGAACGTGAGGAGGAACAGCGTGAAGATAGAAAATTTGAGATGCCACGCCACATACCGATGCTAGAGTATGCCCAGCCTTCTTTGGAGGGTGCACGCCCTAGCATTGTGAGGCCTATGGTGCGAGCAAACCAGTTCGAAATCAAACCAGCTATAATTCAAATGATTCAGAACACAGTCCAGTTTGGAGGAACTGCAGTAGATGACCCAAACACGCACATCGCAGATTTTCTTGAAATTTGCGATACGTTTAAATTCAATGGAGTTTCTGATGATGCTGTTAGATTGCGTTTGTTTTCTTTCTCCTTGCGTGATAAAGCTAAAGCTTGGTTGAATTGTTTGCCTGTAGGTTCAATCACCACATGGGAGGATATGGCGAAAGCGTTTCTCATCAAATATTTTCCTCCATCTAAGACCATGAAGCTTCGGGCAGACATCACCACCTTTTCTCAATTCGAACAGGAGTCGTTGTATGAGGCATAGGAGCGCTTCAAAGATCTCTTGCGTAGATGCCCACATCACGAGTTGCCACTTGGGTTAGTCGTTCAAACCTTTTATTATGGTTTACTTACGCCTAATCGTACTATGATAGATGCTGCTGCATGTGGAAACCTATTGAGGAAGACAGCTGAAGAAGGATATGAGTTGTTGGAGGAGATGGCTGCTAGCAGCTATCATCCTCAATCTGAAAGAAACAACCAGCGGAGGAGTGCAGGAGTTCACCAGGTAACTGATTTTTCTGCTATTACTGCACAACTTGATGCTTTAAACAGGAAACTATACAACTTGAATGTGGGTGGCACGGCTATGCGTCTTCCATAGATATTCTGTGAAAAGTGTGGAGGGGAACACTATGTGAAGGACTGTCAAGATGACAATCCATTTTATATGCAAGAAGGGGCACCAATAAATCAAGTAGGGGTCCAAAACCGTCCAAGGAACGATCCATATTCGAACACATACAATCCTGGATGGAGGCAACATCCCAACTTCTCATGGGGCGGTCAAAACATTCAGAATCGACCACAAGGAGGACAACCATATGGGAAACAATCGATGTACAGATCTGATCCTCCTAGAGAAGAGAAGTCCAACCTGGAGCAAATGATGTCTAATTTTATTTCATCCACTGAAACTAGACTTCAAAACCAAGATGCATCGATAAAAGGGCTCGAGAATCAAATTGTGCAGTTGGCCAAGATGATAGCAAGTAAAGAGCCGGGCACCTTACCAAGTAACACAGAGACAAATCCAAAAGAGCAAGTGAAAGCCATCGAGTAGAAAAGTTGGAAAGTTTTAGAGTCAAGAGAAAACGCAAAAATTGGATGATCATTACGAAAAATCCAAAGGTAAGTCTTCTAACTATACACCAGCACCCACTGCACAACCTAAAATTGTTATACCTCCTCCGTTTCCTGCAGCATTAAAAAATGCCAAACTGGATGCGCAATTCGGTAATTTTCTTGAGATATTTAAAAAATTGCATATTAATATTCCTTTTGCCGATGCTTTGATGCAAATGCCGAGTTACGCTAAATTTTTAAAAGACATATTAGCAAATAAGAGAAAATTGGAGGATCACATGACGGCGAATCTTACTGAAAATTGCTCCGCTTGTTAGAGTAGGTGCACGTCGAGCCAAGTGTTGGCCGACTGTTCACGATGAAACTCTTTGTATAAACGATCTTTATTTTAATAATATTTGAATTTATTAATTTGGCGCATCTTTATCTTTATACCCATGCTAATTGCATAGATAAAGTCCTTGAATATACAAATAGTAGAAAGAATATGAGATGCTCATATGATGAGTATCATGAAACTCATATTTGGAATACTGTATATTCTAAACCGTTCCTAGTCGATTCAGCCGCCACTAAGAAGGATAAAGGCCGCTCGAGTTAGAGACTAGTATCTGCGATGTGAGTACCATGTTTCATTGGTAGGGGACATTGTGATGTCCGAGCATGCAGATAGGTGCTCCTGGTAGAGTGCACTGAACAACCCTCTATAAAGGACTTTCCAAGTGGTTCTCACTTATCGAGTGGAAAAGTCCTAGTTTATGGTTATACACCATTAGTCCTTATGACCCGGGACAACATTGAGACTCTATGTGCTAGCATTTCACTTTGACTTGTTTACCGACTCTTATGGGGTCATCAGGTGGCAAGGTTGGGTGTTACGGCGAAACATATAGGAGTCGATGCATTGTAGCCGGGGATTCACCGCTTACCTACGGGTATGGATATCCTATGTGTTTTTCATGTATGTGTGGGTTGAAATCTCTGATCAGAGTATGGTGGTAATTATGAAAGGGGTTTCATAGATTACACCATCGATGCAACCACAACATGACACATAGTATCGATTCATTGACAACTCTCGATAAACCAATAGTTGTCGAATCGGTCGGGATATATGAGTTGAAGGGACCGTACTGTACGCTAACCATAATTGAATGGTTCTTGCAGGCACTATCATGTGATACTTAGGGAATCACGTAAGCGATGCTGCTAGGCGTTTAACGTGATTGGTTGGGTACTATCATACTTGAGTTCTGACGTTCTTACTATCAAGGAGTTGATAAGTAAGAATGGAGCAATTGGGGTATGCTCGAATAAGGACATGTTTAGTCCGAATCACATAGAGATGTGAACCCACAGCTAGTTGTATCAATGAACCATTGAGGGCCACACAAGTATTAGCTTTGTAAATCTCGATGAGAAGTAAAATAGTTCAATGTGTTGAACGGCTTATAAATGTGTTTATAAGCGTAAAGAAAAATAGAAGTATGACTTCTATGAGAGAAATATAAATTTTAATTTATGGAAGTGTTCCTAGATTAAAATTTGGCCAAGTAAATAATGTAGTTGAAAATTGTGATTTTCATAAATATTATTGAGGACTAAATTAAATTAATTCAAGTGTTGAATTAATTAAACACTAGTGGACCTAGTAGAGTCTAAATAATTAAATAATTCAAGTGTTGAATTAATTAAATTATATTGAGTCTTGTAGAGCTCAATTAAAATAATTATTTAACTAGTGGGACTTGAATAAATTCAAGTAGTATTTAATTAATCTCAAATGTGTTTGAGATAATTAAAAATTTAGTCCATGGTTTTTTTTAATGTGTTAGAAACCATATAATATATGTGAGACATGCTAGGGTTTGCATGCTTGGGAGGTGAAGAGGTGTGGATTACTTTTTATTAAAAAATTCAAAAAGGATGCAACTTTTGAGAGACAACTTTTTCAACAACCAAGGCTAGTCTCCCACACTCTCCCAACACCTCACTTGGCCGAATTCTTGAGGGTTTTTCTCTCCCATTTTTTCTTCCATTTTTGTTCTTCATTTTCTTGGAGAATAAAATCTTCTCTTTGAAAAATCCTTAAGTTTTTCTAGTGCAAAACTTGAGGGGGTTTGCCTTGCTAGTGGTGGGCCTTATTTCTTGAAGGAAAGAAGGAGGAGCTTGTAGATTTGCCTACCAAAGAAGAGCTTTGTTGTTTACAACAAAGTTGGTGCCATTCATCAACCTTGAGAGGTTGATAGGTAAATATCTAAACATCCTATGTTTGATGTTGTTTTGTAAATATTGTGCAAAAACCATGGTGGCCGAAATTTCTAGCTTAAAATGTTAAATTTTTTACTTCCGTTGCGCTTCCGGCCACCGTAACCGATCCGCTTTCAAGTGGTATCCGAGCTAAGGTTACGGTTTTTGTGTTATATTTACGTAATATTGTATTGAGATCGATTTCTAACCGCTTGAGAAATATTTTTGCAAGGAAATTCAAAGGGCCGAAAATTTGAAGAAACAAAAAAAAAAATATTTTTCGGGCAGCCGAGGGGCTGCCCGAGGGGGCTGCCCGAAATACTACTTTTTTAAAAAAAAAAAATTTTTTTTTTTGTATGTGGCCGGAATCCGGTGACGGAGCTCCGGCGACGGCGATGACGGCTAGGGTTTCCAAAAGTGTTTTGGAGAATCTTAGTGTCATGGGCCTTGAGATGTTGGGCCATTGGATGGACAACATAATTTGTGAAATTTAAATGGGCCAAATATTTTTTGGTGAAAAATGAGTTTTGGGCCCTTAAGTTTAAATTTACAATTGTTGCACATATTTTCTCATAAAATAAATAATTGAAGTAGGACTTTAAATTGTGATTTACAAGAAATTCGATTATAAATAAATTAATTTGAAAGTAGACAAAGGAGTTTGTATACTTTGTTAATTTAATTTATAATTGTGGCGGTTAGTGATTGGATCAAGATATATAATATTGGATCAATTAATTATAGTGATAATTAATTGATGGTGTATGATATGTGATATTATGCATGAAGGATGATCAAAAGCCCAATCCCAATTTGCTAGGTGTATGTTAGGATATTTGTGTTGTATGATTGTAATAATTATCAATTTAAAGTGGGCTTGGTTTATGGCCCGTTCCCACCCCATGAGATGTATCCCTATGTGTCATGGATATTTAATTGTAAATATTAGAATAGTGGAAGATCAAGATTGGAAGATGGTGGCCTTGGTGATTATGAAGATCGAAGACATGTAATATTGGATGTTAATGTAATAATGTAGTTGCATTGCATCCCTTGCATTTACCCTAGGATTGGACCTAGGCCCGTGTTTAGCTCACACGGGCCATTAGTATTGGGGCAATTGATCATCCTTGTACTGTTTTCTATTTATAATATATGCATGATATGTTATAAATAATGAGTATGTGCGTTATTATTATTATAATAACAAAGTTGCATGAATCCGGCAAACATACGATCAAACATGGCGAGCTTTTAAAATAAAATTAATGATGAGACCTTTCAAAATTAAAAAACCCTCATTTTGAATAAGATTCAAAATTAATATCAAGTCCGAAAAGGGGAATTATAAATTTGGTTATAATTTCCTTGTCTTCCATCGACAATGGGTGCATGATGAACGCCACCCGTACTCGGGGCTCGGCTCATTTTATTGGGGGGGCCCTTAGTGCCGGAAAGCTGTGACATTCATTGACATGGTGATGTGAACTACGTGGAACTCCCATGACTTCGGCTCAGATAATTGAGGGAACTCATGGCGACCGTCCATTAAGGTTCAACATCGATGGTTAAGGCTTGACACGTAAAGATGAACGACGTCTATAATGTGTCCTAATCAAACGTGAGACAAAAGTTTACGAGAAGGGTTGCATTGTGATGCAATTGGGAAACTACCTTTTAGGAATTGTGATTGGCTGTATAATCGGGATCATAATTCGCTAATTGGACCTTACGTACCTACTGAGGAAAGGAGTTTCCCGTTTTCACTAGAGGGTAGTGAAAATGTCAAAACAGTGGGAGCGATAATTTATAAAGTAAAAGTCCAAACTTTATATCTTATTAAATATTTTAAAATAGTCATTAACATTTATCTGTTTTACTTTTCAGTACAAATCTTTGACAATGTCATCAATTCGCAACCCGTTTTCCGTTATTCTCGAAAAACACGTTCTAACCGGACCTAACTATATCACTTGGCTAAGAAATCTAAAGATTGTCTTGAACTCGGAGAAAATCGCATACACACTGACTGAGTCGCCCCCTGATGAGGCTCCGACTAACTGCAGTCCCGAGGAACTGCAGACCTACAAGGATTGGTGCGACCATGACTTGAAGGCCAAGTGTTATATGCAGGCTTCGATGAACGATGAGCTGTAAAGGCGATTCGAGGATGCTAAGAATGCTGCTGACATTCATATGCACCTCAAGGAGCTCTTCGGTGAGCAGACTCGGCCTTTGAGGCATGCCACAGTAAAGGAGCTCATCACTTTACGCATGCGAGATGGGACTTCGGTCCATGAGCATGGCCTAAAGTTGATTGGGCTCGTGGACAAGCTCGTTGGCATGGATTTGATCTTGCCATCGGAGTTGACCACGGATGTGCTACTGTTGTCACTGCCGAACTCGTTCGATCCTTTTGTGGTGAATTTCAATATGAACAAGCTCGAGCCCAGCCTTGAAGAGTTGGTGAACATGCTTGTGACCTTTGAGTCCACAATCAAAAAGGAGAAGTCGGTTCTTTATGTGGGCTCTTCATCTGGCACGAAGACCGGTCCACCTGGGAAAGGAAAGAAGCGTTCTTTCAAGCGCCCTAAGAAGAGCGAGCCCTTGAAGAGGCAGACTCCGAGTCCTGTAGTGGCAGCCGCGCCAGCCAAGGCTGAGAAGACAGTTGACATCTGTCATCACTGCAAGAAGCCTGGACATTGGAGGCGTAACTGCAGGGAATATCTTGCGCAGAAGGGTTCTGGCAAGGGTATGTTCTATATTGAAGTAAATATCTCGATTAATTCTACTTCTTGGGTATTAGATACCGGCTGTGGCTCACATCTCTGTAATGATTTGCAGGTGATGGGAAGAAGTAGGAGGCTCCGAGAGGGTGAGACCTTCCTGAGGATGGGCAATGGAGCAAGGGTTGCTGCCAAAGCCGTAGGAGATGTTTATTTAATATTGAACAATGATTTTAAGCTTGTTTTGAGAGATGTTTTGTATGTACCAGACTTGGTTAAAAACATTATTTCCATTTCTATGCTTGATATTGATGGATTTTCTTGTTTATTTGGCAAAGGTGTTTGCAATATTTACAAGAATGAATGTTTAGTTGGTACAGGTGAACTTGAAAACAATCTCTACACCTTAAAATTAAAAGATATTCCACTTAACAATGTCCAAACGATAACAACAACAAATAAGCGCAAACAAGATACTCTTAATTCGGCACAATTATGGCATGCTCGATTAGGTCATATTTCCCTAAGAAGGATGAACAAGCTAGTGGGAGTTGGCATGTTTGATATGTCCGATATTAATACTCTCACGACTTGTGAATCCTGTCTAAAAGGAAAGATGACCAAAATTCCCTTTAAGGGCCATGCGGAGCGAGCCAAAGGGTTATTGGATTTGATCCATACCGACGTGTGCGGTCCACTTAGCATCACCACTAAGCATGGACATTCCTACTTCATCACCTTTACCGATGACTTTTCGAGGTATGGGTATGTGTATTTGATGAAATACAAGTCTGAAGCCTTTGAAAAGTTCAAAGAATTCAGAAGTGAAGTAGAGAAACAGTTGGGACGAAGCATCAAGACACTTCGATCGGATCGAGGTGGTGAGTACTTGAGTGCCGAGTTCCAAGAGTATCTTAGAGAGAATGGGATTCTCTCGCAGTGGACTCCGTCCGCTACACCGCAGTTGAATGGTGTTTCGGAGCGTCGTAACCGAACTTTGATGGACATGGTTCGGTCTATGATGGGGTTCACGGAGTTGCCGCCATCCTTTTGGGGATATGCGCTTGAGACAGCTGCGCTGTTGTTGAACAATGTCCATACAAAAGCAGTTGATAAGACACCATATGAGATATGGATGGGTAAGCCACCTAAATATTCTTATTTTAGAATATGGGGGTGCCCTGCTTATGTGAAGCAGGTAGTGGGAGATAAATTGGACGGTCGATCCATTTTATGTTACTTTGTGGGATATCCAAAGAATTCTGCTGGATATTATTTCTATCATCCCAAAGAAACAAAAGTGTTTGTTTCTAGGAATGCAACTTTTTTGGAAAAGGAATTTCTATTGGATAGAAAAGGAGAGATGATAGAACTCGAAGAGGTTCGAGAAACACCCACAGTTGTAGAACCCACACCCGAGGAGCCAAGTGAGGAGATACAAGCTCCTAGAAGAACCGAGAGTGTCTCGAAACCACCTGTGAGGTATGGTCTGCTTCTTGAAGAGGGCCATGATGAGCCTGATCTTGGATGTGATCCAAGGACCTTCAAGGAAGCGTTATCGGATGCCGATTCATCCAAATGGCTTGAAGCAATGGAATCTGAGATGAATTCCATGCATTCAAACCAAGTGTGGAATCTCGTGGATCCACCTGAGGGAATTGTTCCCATAGGGTGTAAATAGATTTACAAGAGGAAACTTGGGGCGGATGGGAAGGTGTTGACCTTCAAGGCGCGATTGGTAGCAAAAGGGTATACTCAAAAACAAGGTATTGACTATGAGGAAACCTTTTCTCCAGTTGCAATGTTCAAGTCCATTAGGATTTTGCTAGCCATAGCTGCATGGTATGACTATGAGATATGGCAGATGGATGTTAAGACAGCCTTCCTTAATGGGGATATTAAGGAAGAGATTTACATGTCTCAACCTGAAGGGTTTACATCTATCGGAAGTGAGCATATGGTATGCAAACTTCAAAGATCTATTTATGGTCTTAAGCAGGCATCTAGGAGTTGGAACCTCAGATTCGATAGTACAATCAAAGAGTTTGGTTTTACTAAGAATCCTGAGGAACCCTGTGTATATAAGAAGGTCAGTGGGAGTGCTGTGACATTCCTTGTTCTTTATGTTGATGACATTCTACTCATTGGGAATGATGTAGGAATGTTGCAATCAACTAAGATATGGTTAGCAAGTAAGTTCTCAATGCAGGACTTGGGTGAAGCATCTTTTGTATTGGGAATACAGATCTATAGAGATAGATCAAAAAGATTGCTTGGTCTCACCCAGTCCACATACATTGATACCATCGTGAAGCGGTTCTCGATGGATGAGTCCAAGAGAGGACATCTACCAATGTGTCATGGCGTGTCCCTATCCAAGTCTATGTCTCCCAAGACTGATGCAGAGATAGCGGCGATGACACGAATTCCGTATGCTTCGGCTATTGGTAGTATCATGTATGGGATGATATCTACACGTCCTGACGTAGCACTTGCACTAAGTGTAGTGAGTAGATATCAATCCAACCCTGGTCTTCCACACTGGAAAGCTGTGAAAGACATCCTCAAGTATTTGAGAAGGACCAATAAGTTGTTTTTGGTCTATGGGGGTGGAGAACTAAAATTGGAAGGCTATACCGACTCTAGCTTCCAAAGTGATGTTGATGACTCGAAGTCAACCTCCGGATTCATATTCATGCTCAATGGTGGTGCTGTCTCTTGGAAGAGTTCCAAGCAAGACAGTACTGCGGATTCCACCACTGAGGCAGAATACATTGCTGCATCGGCTGCAGCAAAGGAGGCTGTTTGGATTAGGAATTTCGTCCAAGAGTTGGGTGTCATTCCAAATGAAGTTGCTCCTATCCCGGTGATGTGCGACAACACGGGAGCCATAGCTCAGGCGAAGGAGCCAAGGTCTCATCAGAAGTCCAAACACGTATTGAGAAAGTACCACATCCTCAGAGAGATCGTGTAAAGAGGAGATGTCGTGATTGACAAAGTCGGCTCCGCAGATAATGTTGCTGATCCACTAACTAAGCCTTTACCAGGACCATCGTTCGAGAAGCATCGCGAATCAATGGGTCTGAAGTATATGGGTAGTTGGCTCTAGTGCAAGTGGGAGATTGTTAGAGTAGGTGCACGTCGAGCCAAGTGTTGGCCGACTGTTCACGATGAAACTCTTTGTATAAACGATCTTTATTTTAATAATATTTGAATTTATTAATTTGGCGCATCTTTATCTTTATACCCATGCTAGTTGCATAGATAAAGTCCTTGAATATACAAATAGTAGAAAGAATATGAGATGCTCATATGATGAGTATCATGAAACTCATATTTGGAATACTGTATATTCTAAACCGTTCCTAGTCGATTCAGCCGCCACTAAGAAGGATAAAGGCCGCTCGAGTTAGAGACTAGTATCTGCGATGTGAGTACCATGTTTCATTGGTAGGGGACATTGTGATGTCCGAGCATGCAGATAGGTGCTCCTGGTAGAGTGCACTGAACAACCCTCTATAAAGGACTTTCCAAGTGGTTCTCACTTATCGAGTGGAAAAGTCTTAGTTTATGGTTGTACACCATTAGTCCTTATGACCCGGGACAACATTGAGACTCTATGTGCTAGCATTTCACTTTGACTTGTTTACCGACTCTTATGGGGTCATCAGGTGGCAAGATTGGGTGTTACGGCGAAACATATAGGAGTCGATGCATTGTAGCCGGGGATTCACCGCTTACCTACGGGTATGGATATCCTATGTGTTTTTCATGTATGTGTGGGTTGAAATCTCTGATCAGAGTATGGTGGCAATTATGAAAGGGGTTTCATAGATTACACCATCGATGCAACCACAACATGACACATAGTATCGATTCATTGACAACTCTCGATAAACCAATAGTTGTCGAATCGGTCGGGATATATGAGTTGAAGGGACCGTACTGTACGCTAACCATAATTGAATGGTTCTTGCAGGCACTATCATGTGATACCTAGGGAATCACGTAAGCGATGCTGCTAGGCGTTTAACGTGATTGGTTGGGTACTATCAGACTTGAGTTCTGACGTTCTTACTATCAAGGAGTTGATAAGTAAGAATGGAGCAATTGGGGTATGCTCGAATAAGGACATGTTTAGTCCGAATCACATAGAGATGTGAACCCACGGCTAGTTGTATCAATGAACCATTGAGGGCCACACAAGTATTAGCTTTGTAAATCCCGATGAGAAGTAAAATAGTTCAATGTGTTGAACGGCTTATAAATGTGTTTATAAGCGTAAAGAAAAATAGAAGTATGACTTCTATGAGAGAAATATAAATTTTAATTTATGGAAGTGTTCCTAGATTAAAATTTGGCCAAGTAAATAATGTAGTTGAAAATTGTGATTTTCATAAACATTATTGAGGACTAAATTAAATTAATTCAAGTGTTGAATTAATTAAACACTAGTGGACCTAGTAGAGTCTAAATAATTAAATAATTCAAGTGTTGAATTAATTAAATTATATTGAGTCTTGTAGAGCTCAATTAAAATAATTATTTAACTAGTGGGACTTGAATAAATTCAAGTAGTATTTAATTAATCTCAAATGTGTTTGAGATAATTAAAAATTTAGTCCATGGTTTTTTTTTAATGTGTTAGAAACCATATAATATATGTGAAACATGCTAGGGTTTGCATGCTTGGGAGGTGAAGAGGTGTGGATTAATTTTTATTAAAAAATTCAAAAAGGATGCAACTTTTGAGAGACAACTTTTTCAACAACCAAGGCTAGTCTCCCACACTCTCCCAACACCTCACTTGGCCGAATTCTTGAGGGTTTTTCTCTCCCATTTTTTCTTCCATTTTTGTTCTTCATTTTCTTGGAGAATAAAATCTTCTCTTTGAAAAATCCTTAAGTTTTTCTAGTGCAAAACTTGAGGGGGTTTGCCTTGCTAGTGGTGGGCCTTATTTCTTGAAGGAAAGAAGGAGGAGCTTGTAGATTTGCCTACCAAAGAAGAGCTTTGTTGTTTACAACAAAGTTGGTGCCATTCATCAACCTTGAGAGGTTGATAGGTAAATCTCTAAACATCCTATGTTTGATATTGTTTTGTAAATATTGTGCAAAAACCATGGTGGCCGAAATTTCTAGCTTAAAATGTTAAATTTTTGACTTCCGTTGCGCTTCCGGCCACCGTAACCGATCCGCTTTCACCGCTTTAGTGCAAAACAAGATCCCACCGAAACTTAAGGATCCAGGGAGTTTTTTTATTCCTTGCATGATTGGTGATGTTGTTTTTCACAAAGCTTTGTGTGATCTTAATGTAAGTATTAATCTTATGCCTTTGTCTATGTTTAGGAAATTTGGGTTGGGGGAACCTAAGCCAACAAGGATGTCTTTACAGCTGGCAGACAGATCTGTCAAGTATCCACGGGGAGTTATCAGGATGTGCTAGTGAAAGTGGATATGTTTATTTTTCCTGCTGATTTCGTGGTGCTCGACATGGAGGAGGATATGGAGATGCCCTTGATTTTGGGGAGACCGTCCCTTGCGACTGGCAAGGCCCTGATTGATGTTCAAGAAGGGAAGTTGAGATTGAGAGTGGGCAAGGAAGAGATTACTTTTGATGTTTTTAATGCACTTAAGCACACACTGCATTCGGATAGTTGTTATAGAATTGATGCTATTGATGCTTTTGTGTCTAACTATGTGCAGGATGCTCTTAGGGACCCTTTGGAAGCCACTCTCACTACTGAAATGAGAGAAGATGAATTGGATGAAGAGAAAGCCGAAATTGTGGCATACCTCAATGCCAACCAGCCATGGAAGAGGCCAATAAAAATGAGATTAGAGGACTTGGGAGATCGAAGAGACTTGATCCCACAGAAGTCAAGCCTAGAGGAGTCACCGACGCTTGAGCTAAAACCATTGCCTCCACACCTCAAATACATATACCTAGGTGAGCATAACACTTTACCTGTCATAATTTCTGCTGCTTTGACAGCTGTGATGGAGGACAAACTGTTGGAAGTTTTGAAAGCACACAAGAGTGCTTTTGCGTGGAAGATGGCGGATATCAATGGAATCAATCCATCAGTCTGCATGCACAAGATCTTGATGGAAGATAAGCACTCACCTCTTGTGCAACCTCAAAGAAGATTAAATCCAAAGATGCGAGAGGTAGTAAAAGCAGAGACTATCAAACTCCTTGATGCATGTATTATCTATCCTATATCTGATAGTGCATGGGTAAGTCATGTTCAGTGTGTGCCGAAAAAAGGATGGATTACTGTGATCACAAATGAAAAAAATGAGTTAATACCCACTAGGAAAATTACGGGATGGCGTGTGTGCATTGATTATAGGAAATTAAATGATGATACCCATAAAGATCACTTTCCACTGCCCTTCATTGATCAAATGCTTGAGAGGTTAGTGGGTAATGAGTTTTATTGTTTTTTGGATGGATATTCAAGGTATAACCAAATTATGATTGCGCCTGAGGACCAAGAGAAAACCACTTTCACTTGTCCTTATGACACTCTTGCTTTTAGAAGGATTCCCTTTGGTTTGTGTAATGCCCCTGCCACTTTTCAACGATGTATGACCGCTATATTTCATGACATGATAGAAACCTTTCTTGAAATTTTTATGGATGACTTCTCGATATTTGGCTCTTCTTTTGATGACTGTTTGCAAAATTTGAAGGTGGTATTGATGAGATGTGAGGAGACGAAATTGGTGCTGAATTGGGAAAAATGTCATTTTATGGTACAAGAAGGAATAGTATTGGGGCACAAGATATCAGGGCATGGAATGGAAGTGGATAAGGCAAAAGTTGAAGTTATCAAGAACTTAGCACCTCCGGCATCTATTAAGGGAATTAGAAGTTTTCTAGGCCATACCGGTTTTTATCGGCGTTTTATCAAAGATTTTTATAAAATTGCTAAACCTCTATCTTCCTTACTTATGAAAGATGTGCCCTTTGATTTCAATACTGATTGTTTGCAGGCATACGAGAATTTGAAGGCGGTGGTGACGGCTCCTGTCTTAGTAGCACCAGATTGGGATCTATCTTTCGAGATTATGTGCGACGCCAGTGACACTGTGGTGGGAGCCGTGCTTGGCCAGCGGCAAAACAAGGTATTTCATACAATTTACTACGCAAGTAAGACCCTAGATGATGCTCAATTGAATTATACAACAACTGAAAAGGAATTCCTTGCAGCGGTATTTGCGCGTGACAAATTTCATGCATATCTTGTTTTGTCCAAAGTCATTATTTACACAGATCACTCAGCACTGAAATATTTGCTTGTTAAAAAAGATGCAAAGCCACGCTTACTTCGGTGGATCTTACTGTTGCAAGAGTTTGACTTAGAAATCAAAGATAAAAAAAGGTGTTGAGAATGTGGTGGAAGATCATTTGTCTAGACTGGAACTTGTTAATAATGATTGTGTAGATCAGGCGATTAATGATTGGTTTCCTGACGAGCAACTGTTTGAGGTGAGAAACTGTCCTTGGTATGCAAATTTCGCTAACTTTCTTGTCACAGGCACACCACCACCAAATCTATCATTTCACCAACGAAAGAAATTCTTCTCTGACGTGAAATATTATTTTTGGGAGGAACCGTTTTTGTTTAAAACCTGTGCAGATTCCATGATAAGAAGGTGTGTTGCATAGGAGGAGTTTGGGAAAATTCTCAATCATTGCCATGGCCGTGAGGTAGGTGGTCACTTTGGACCAACAAGGATGGCAACTAAGGTACTTGAATGCGGCTTTTATTGGCCAACCCTCTTTAAAGATGCTCGTTCTTATGTGCTAGCCTGTGATAAATGCCAGCGGACAGGTAACATCTCTAACCGTCATGAAATGCCATTGAATAACATCATTGAATGTGAGGTTTTTGATGTGTGGGGGATAGACTTTATGGGACCGTTTCCCAGTTCATTCACGAAAAAATATATTTTGGTTGCGGTTGACTATGTGTCTAAGTGGGTAGAGGCAGAAGCATATGCAACTAATGATTCTCAGGTGGTCTTGAAATTTTTGAAAAAAATATTTTTAACAGATTTGGAACACCGAGAGCAATCATTAGTGATGGTGGCACCAATTTTTGCAACAAATTATTTGAAAAACTCTTGAGCAGATACAATGTCACACATAAGATATCTACTCCCTATCACCCCCAAACGAGTGGTCAAGTGGAAGTTTCCAACCGAGAAATAAAGCGAATCTTAGAGAAAGTGGTAGGTGTTAGTAGGAAAGACTGGTCAGTAAGGTTAGATGATGATCTTTGGGCATATATGACAGCTTTTAAAACACCTATAGGCACTACACCATATAGGTTATTATTTGGTAAAGCATGTCATCTACCTGTAGAGTTAGAGCATCGTGCATATTGGGCAACAAAAGATTTAAATTTTAACTTTACTGATGCAGGTGAACGACGTCTCCTTCAATTGGATCAGTTGGAGGAGTTCCGGAATCTGGAATATGATCTTGCACTGTCATACAAATAAAAGACAAAGAAAGCTCATGATAGACGGATCATCGAAAGAGAATTCAAAGAAGGTGAAAACGTCCTGCTCTACAGCTCACGATTGCGACTTTTTCCCGGAAAATTGAAGTCGCGATGGTCTGGTCCATTCGTGATTTCTAAAGTTTACCCATCGGGAGCTGTAGAATTGCACGACGGAAAAGATGGGACATTTACGGTCAATTCCCAGCGACAGAAGCACTACATGGGTGGCCTAATTGAGCCGCAGCTTGGAATCACCCGGTTCCAAGACAATCCGAACTGAAACTGACCGACAGTCCAGCTCTCGACTATAAATTGAGAACTACCTCTCGTTCTCTTTTCTTGCATTTTATTCGATTTTTAGTTTGTGCTCTTATTATTTTATATATATAAAAAAAAGAGGGGAAAGCCGTGAAGCTTCCGCCCGGGCGGACATTTACTTCCGCCCGTGCGCGTTCTTTTTCATCCTAGAATTTTAAAAAATGCCGTGAAGCTTCCGCCCGGGCGGACATTTACATCCACCCGGGCACGTACCTTTTTGAAATTTTTTTAAAAAAGGCATGAGTTATCCGCCCGGGAGGACATTTATTCTCGCCCGGGCGGATCGCGTAGATTATTAAATCTGCAACTTTCTTTTTTCTTCCCCCATTCGTACCCTAACCTCCTTCCCTCGATTTTTCTCCCCCACTCTCTAAATCTCGATCAAATCTCTTGCCTTGTGTCAATTTTAGGTACAAATCGTTGGTCTCCATCCGCACAAAACATCAAGAAGTGATTTTTCCGGTCAAAAATTGAACTTTCCGGCCACCTCTACAAACTCCGACCACCGCTGCGTCATTCCGACCACCTCCTCCGAGTTCCGGCGAGTATTCTCTCGGCGACACACCCTCCTACTCCGGGCTTATTGATCTTCAGAAATCGTCAACAACGATGGCACCTAAAAAGGCTCGGGTAAGTCACGGTGCTTCTTCTTCGTCATCTCATACTTCCCAATTATTTGTGAATACTGCGGCTAGGGAACGATATGAGCATGCGAAAATACATAGAGCTCCGCTTCACGAACGGGGTTTCCAGCTTGAGCAATACATATATATATTATAAATCAGATTGAGAATAGAAGCTGGGGAAAGGTTTGTAGCCAACCGCAAGCCGTGGTGGTACCAGTGGTGAGAGAATTCTATGCCAATGCAGCTGAGTGGAGTGATGGTAAGGCATTTGTGAGAGGGAAGTTTGTCGATTTTAGTTCAGCGGAGATTAATAGGGTGCTTGAGACACCGGCGGTGGATGACTCGGTTTATATGGCATGGGCAGCAGAATCGAATTTAAACATGATGATGCAAAGAATCTGTTATCTGGGGTCTCCGTGGAAGACACCTGGCTCGCGCACTTGTTTTGCAGAGAAATATTTGCTTATCCCGGTTGCGATGTGGTATGCATTTCTGGCCACACGTTTGATACCAGTTGGGCACACGAGTGAAGTCCAGAGGGAGAGGGGGCCGCTACTTTATGCATTGATCACTCATATGCCACTCAATGTGGGCAGGATAATCCATTCGCAGATCCAGCTGAGCATTCATAATCCGAATGTGGCATTGTTCTTCCCCCACATTATCACAGAGCTATGTGCGAGCCCTGGAGTCATTTTTCAGGATGACGATGAGTGGTTACCACCGACCAAGGCTCTCGATGACTCTAGCTGGTTGCAGAAATTAGCAGTGCGGCGGAAGGCTTTACCGCAGTTTGGACCCATCTGGGACGGTTTTGCGTTTGATCCCGTGCCACAGCAGCCCCCACCACCGGCCCTGCGACCGCGACGTCGACTTCTTCAGGACAGGATGGACGAATTTGCTGCCTTTGCAGACCATCAGTACAGTGGCAGGCTGTGAGTCAGACGTATCAGACGGCTACTGATGCCATGCTTCGCTTATCTCTGAGCCACAGTGGTGTCGACCCAGCCCTCCTCCCACCACCCATGCTAGCTTTCCCGTCGTCGTTCCATTTTCATTACGCCGATGCACCAGAGCCGGACGCTGGCGTCGTTCCCCCGGAGGAGCACGAGGAAGAGGATCAGTAAGAGGGGAGTCACTTTTTTCCCTTCTTTTCTTTATCGCATTTCGTTTCTTTTAGTATTTATTTTCGTTTATCTTGCATGCTTATGGTATACTGCATTCATTTTGTTATGCCTATTTGTCCCTATTCTATCGTCTGTTGCATTGGGAACAATGCTCGACTTTAGTATTGGGAGGTGGATGGGTGTTGTGTCGTCTTTGTCGTGTTGGTGCTTTGTTCGTACTGTTCGTTGGCATGTAGTTTTAGTTGTTTTTCATATGTTTGTGTGTCAGCCGACAGTGTTTGGAGTAGTACATTGTTAGCCAAGGATGATTAGGAACTGATGAGACATGCCCTGTATGTCGTGTATTCGCACACCTTTAGCACATACTATGGTAAAGACATACAGTTTTATTTAAAACATTGAACTCTCTTTGCACAAATGTTAGAACTAGAAGCATGCATGATAAGATGGTGAAAATTTAAAAACTAAAGTGGGGAATGAAGATGTTTGAAGGTGTAAATTGAACTTGACGACATTCTCTTGAATCAAGGTATCTATCAGCATCGAAAAAAACAAAAAATCAAAAAAAAAAGAGAAAAAGATGGAGATGCAAGGTGTGGTGGAGCCGAATAAAGGAATGAAATCCTCTTCCTGGATAAAGTTGGAGATGTAAGGTGTTGAGGAGCCGAATAAGGGAATGAAATCCTATTCCTGGCTAAAAATGCAAAACACATGGATTTGAATCTGAAATGAAAAGTTCTAATATAGTCCTTTCAATACTGTATTCTTATTCAGAAAAAATAAACAAAAAACAAAAAAAAAGTTTCTGATGGATACTGAGTGCAAAGGAATAAAGGAGAGTGATATTTACATTAACAGGCTGATTTAAATCTCTGACAATGGTTGAGAATAGATCATCTATCATTTGTGATGCTAGGACTAACAACACACATGTTCAGGCTTTATTTGAAACGATGTCTAGACCAAGGGAAGTGCGAAGATATGTGCTTTTGTGTTGATTGACAAGGGAATATGTTGAGTTTCGCTGAGGCTAGTTGATGACTATGAATTCACTATCGAGGTAATTTATGTCATGTTCCATTCTGTCTTGTCACCTATTTTGCTCGAGGGCGAGCAAAAAGTTAGTATTGGGGGGTTGATATAGGTGGATTTTACTTGTTTTTCTTATCGTGATATGCCGCATTGTGTTGCATTTACCATTTAGATTTCATGCATTTTGTGTTATTTCAGCATAATTTATGTTTTCTTGTTGCTCATGAGTTTGTTGGTGAAAATGCAGGTGAGTCGTGAATAAACTGAAAATTTAAGGAGAAAATTCGAAAGCCATCCGCTCGGGCACACATTCATGCTCGCCTGGGCGCATCCAAGGTGTGTGAAAAATAATATTTGCGAGATTCGTCCGCCCGGGCACGTCAAAGGAAATGGGAAAAATAAAATCTGCGAAAGTTATCCGCCCGGGCGGAAACTTATGTCCGCCCGGGCGCACTCGAAATTTTGGAAAGATTCTTGGTCGATTTCTTCCCTTATTTTTGGATATGGCTGAGATAGAAAGGATGGTTGGACGTTTTTAGACGATTATTCAGCAGCCAAGGAGCGAAGGAAGGGAGAAGAGCTTGGAGAAAGCGCTTGGATTGAAGATTCGAAGATTTCCGAGCACCGTTCTTCGAGTTTCTCATCAATTCTAGTATTTCTAATTTAGTTTCTATCTTTTAACCATTGTTTTGCTGATTTCAATCATGAATTCTAGTAGCTAAACTTTATTATTTGTTGGGATTAAGGGTATCCTACCCCAAAACTTTGATATAATTAATTTACACTTCGATTTCTGATTTATTCTTGATTATACTATTGTTTTATCGTGTTGTTAGACCATAGCTAACTGTAACAACGTTTTTATATTGCGAGTGAGTTCGAATGAATAACTTGTGATAGGAACGAGTAGTATGATCCGTGGATCTAGAATTTGCATAGATATATGAAATTGAATACGCGCCGATAGTCATAGTCCTGAGGGTCGAAAACTAGGGGATCTCATAGAACGACATGCAATTCACTCTTGATAAATAATTAAAGACATTTAATTACTTCATTGAGTAGAATTAGTTTGGCATAGCTCGAGAGAGTGTGTTCAATTGAATAGGTAATCCTGTCGGAAGCATATAATCACTATCGAACGAATTAATTAATTAACGAGGGGTAGGTGAACCGATATTCCCAACAAACTCATTTCTCATTGAATTTTACTCAACCATTTTAGATATTAATTCTCATTATTTACTTATTGAATCATTTTATTTGCATGTTTATTTGATTTTAGTAGTAATAAAACACCCAATCAGTTTTCGTTGCTAAAGATCTAATAACTGAAAATAATAATTGTTAAATACAGTCGTCAGTGGAACGATACTCGTACTCCGGTACATTATACTATTACTTGACATCGTGCACTTGCGATTAATTTTTGAGCATATAAAACTATATTTTTATTGAGGATTCCACAGTGCAAGTTTTGCTCGATCAATAGATTTACAGATATCAATTTGGAGGATGATCATGAAGAAGAAAATCATATCAATCGTAACATCCTTCAAACACCAGAACCTGAAATTGTATATCAATCAGTTGAACAGGAAGTAGTTCCTGAAAATCAGTTAGAAGAGCAAAGAAATGATATTCAGTTACCAAATAAAATAGCTCCAACTGAAACTGAAGATGCTCAGTCACCTAGTGAAGAAATTGCTGATACAGAAGCAACAAACGTTGAACTCAGATGGGAGAAATCACATCCTCCAGAATTGGTGACTAGGATTAATTGATTTATCCTAATCAGTTTTTGTTGTTGATATATCAGTTGTAAATTTGTCAGTTACAGTTAATTCAATTTGTCTTTCATCAGTTTGAACTTCAACTGATGTCAGTTAATCACTTGTCAGTTAATTTTTATCAGTTATTTTATTCAAAATTTACTTGTCAACTGATGAAATTAAGTAATGCAGGAAAATAAAAAGGCAAAGATAAACTGAAATATCATTTTATTTACTTGAAGAAATTGGTGAGAATTTCATCGTACAATTCCTCCTGAACAAAAGACCTCCATTTAGCCATCCACTGTCTTAAATCTCCAGTGGAAGTCTTGAGGAAGTTGTCAGACTCAGCTATGAGCTCTAGGATCCTCTTTTCCTTGTAGAGCATCAGCTGGTAGATATTGTCTTGTTCGAAAATGTTCACCGTATGAGCTACGTGCAAGCGTTCCCGGTATTTCTCCAATTTTTCCACCAGGATGGGAGTGGTAGCCATCTCATTCTCCCAAAGAAACTGGAGTCCCTGCAGCTCCTCCCAGTAGCGAAGGATTTGATGAAAGACTTCATCTTTCATCTCAACTTTTCGTTTCTCCAGAGCTGCGCTCATGAACTCTTCAGCCATGTCTGGAGCCTTTGAACTACTTGCACATGCCATTTTAGCCGCTAAATATTACTTGCTGATATGTTTAAGACTAACTGAGCTACTCTTATTTATAGCACAGGGACGAGGGAGATGAAAGGACAACGTCATTAAGGAAGACGATTAGCCTTCTAAGTATAAGATTTTATTTAATTTGTCTCGCTTAAAGCTCTCGTAAATTTTTTTTTGCATTTATCAAGGGGGAATAATGGTTTAAAAAGTTAAATGAGAAGACAAAAGTTAGTAAATCTTCAACTGAAATGAGAAAGTTTTACAATTGATCGTTCAGCTAATGATTTCACAAACCTTTTCACGTAAGTTAACAAATTAACCATTGTTATATTCCAAATCAAGAGACGTGACTGATTATCAAGCATTAAATGCTATCTTTCATCAAATGACAGGCTGAAACGTGGACATCTTTAATCCACGTATTCTTAACACGCTTGCAGCACACGTACACACATTTTTAAACTCAAATTTTTTCGTTGACTAACACGTGTCCAATAATTCGAACAGTCACGTACATTAGTACTTTACCCGCTCCATTTCAGTTTTTCTTCCTTACGATTACTAAAAACTCTCAGAGCAAAAGCACATTCAAGCCTTCGTTTTCGCAGGAAATCATTCACGACAAATGGCAAATCAAATTCCCGCACATATGTTGAATGCTATGACCATCAACTTTGGATCAGTCCTATCAATTGGAGAAGCTGATATCAAAAATGTATTTCTGAAGATAGAATCAGTAGGACTGAGGATGTTTTTGGGGCAATCTTCACAAGAGATTTACCCAAAGGAACTTAAAGAATTTTACTCCACTGGAAAGATCACCTCTGATGGAAACATCGTTTCTACTGTCAATGGTCAGTTGTTGACCATTTCTGAAGATTCCTTTGGAGAGTTATTCTTACTGTCTTCTAATGGACTGGCACACCTTGCTGAGGTGAAAGCATCTGATATTGAAGAGATGCAAACCCTTCTCTCTGCTGATGGACGGAAAATCAAGGTTTCTGATCCAAAGAAAGAACTAAAGCATGAAGTTCAGTTGCTGGGCGATATTGTGGCCAAAGGGATTTTGGCGAAGGCAAGATCCTTTGCTGCCTTTACTTTGGAGAAATTTCAAGCCATCTCTGTCATCATGGCTGAATGAAGTCTCAACGGGAAGCGTCTTATCTTCAATATTTTAAAGAATATGTTCCAATCCACCAAACAGTCCAAGGGATTTGCTGTTCAACCGAGCTACTTGCTAAAATTCAAGGGGTTGGTGGTTGATGATTCAGAGAGATCATCAAAGTTCAAGGTTTTCAATTACAAAAATGTTCAGCCACCGAAGACCAAGCTAGACATCTCTCCTGATCAGTTTGTGAAGATCAAGAAGGAGATTAAGATTCAGCAGGCTGCTCCTAAATCAGTCAAAAAGGCTAAGTCTCTGGATCAACTGAAATCTACCAAGAGGAAACTGATCGTCAGTGGATCAGATTCTAAGGAAACACCCTTTCAGCTGATCACCAAGAAGCAAAGAACTCAGAAGACAAAGCCTGTGGCTTAGTTTACATCTATCCCTACTGAGAGACTAAAGCCATCAGATGCTCAACAGCCTATTCAGGCTGTTCCTTTGAAAGCTATTCAAGCTGATGAGAAGAAGAAATCAGCAAAAGCTTCAGCTCCCTTGATCCAAATCAAACGACCTTCAACTCTTGCTCCTGCTCGACCCAAGGGAATCGTAATTCAGGAAAGAATGGATGATACTCACTCTGGACTGAACATTCCACATATTCTTACTGATGAGAAAGGAAAGGGCAAGATGATCGAAGAACCAAGGCCCTCAAATGCTATTCAAACTCATATTGACCTAATATGGGAACAGGTCAATGCGTTTGATGTATCGAAGATGAAAGTTTTTGAAGCTTGGACGAGGTTTAGAATGCATACTTTTGCCAAGCAGCTGAAAAAAAAAAGTCAAAGCTAAATACATTTATCAAGCTAAAGGAAACTGTTCTAAGAATGGTCAAATCTGCTACAATCATTCAGGCTTTGGGGCGAAGGAACTATTTCTTTGATCAAATCAGAGCCAAGAAGTTTGGCCAACTGATTGAGAAATTGAAAGCCAACTATATTCCCACAAGTCCAACTGCCTACAATGATCGAGCTGTGCTCACACAGCTAGAAAATGATCCCATGGCTATGCAATCTCAGATAAAATTTTGGGAGATGGATTAGGAACTAGTTAATCATGAAGGCACTTCGGAAGATGAAGAAGGTGATTCGCCTTCTCAGCCCAGAGAGCCATCCCCTGAACAAGCTGCTGCTACAACTGAAGATCCAGTTCAGTTAAATGAGAAGACAAAAGTTAGTAAATCTTCAACTGAAATGAGAAAGTTTTACAATTGATCGTTCAGCTAATGATTTCACAAACCTTTTCACGTAAGTTAACAAATTAACCATTGTTATATTCCAAATCAAGAGACGTGACTGATTATCAAGCATTAAATGCTATCTTTCATCAAATGACAGGCTGAAACGTGGACCTCTTTAATCCACGTATTCTTAACACGCTTGCAGCACACGTACACACATTTTTAAACTCAAATTTTTTCGTTGACTAACACGTGTCCAATAATTCGAACAGTCACGTACATTAGTACTTTACCCGCTCCATTTCAGTTTTTCTTCCTTACGATTACTAAAAACTCTCAGAGCAAAAGCACATTCAAGCCTTCGTTTTCGCAGGAAATCATTCACGACAAATGGCAAATCAAATTCCCGCACATATGTTGAATGCTATGACCATCAACTTTGGATCAGTCCTATCAATTGGAGAAGCTGATATCAAAAATGTATTTCTGAAGATAGAATCAGTAGGACTGAGGATGTTTTTGGGGCAATCTTCACAAGAGATTTACCCAAAGGAACTTAAAGAATTTTACTCCACTGGAAAGATCACCTCTGATGGAAACATCGTTTCTACTGTCAATGGTCAGTTGTTGACCATTTCTGAAGATTCCTTTGGAGAGTTATTCTTACTGTCTTCTAATGGACTGGCACACCTTGCTGAGGTGAAAGCATCTGATATTGAAGAGATGCAAACCCTTCTCTCTGCTGATGGACGGAAAATCAAGGTTTCTGATCCAAAGAAAGAACTAAAGCATGAAGTTCAGTTGCTGGGCGATATTGTGGCCAAAGGGATTTTGGCGAAGGCAAGATCCTTTGCTGCCTTTACTTTGGAGAAATTTCAAGCCATCTCTGTCATCATGGCTGAATGAAGTCTCAACGGGAAGCGTCTTATCTTCAATATTTTAAAGAATATGTTCCAATCCACCAAACAGTCCAAGGGATTTGCTGTTCAACCGAGCTACTTGCTAAAATTCAAGGGGTTGGTGGTTGATGATTCAGAGAGATCATCAAAGTTCAAGGTTTTCAATTACAAAAATGTTCAGCCACCGAAGACCAAGCTAGACATCTCTCCTGATCAGTTTGTGAAGATCAAGAAGGAGATTAAGATTCAGCAGGCTGCTCCTAAATCAGTCAAAAAGGTTAAGTCTCTGGATCAACTGAAATCTACCAAGAGGAAACTGATCGTCAGTGGATCAGATTCTAAGGAAACACCCTTTCAGCTGATCACCAAGAAGCAAAGAACTCAGAAGACAAAGCCTGTGGCTTAGTTTACATCTATCCCTACTGAGAGACTAAAGCCATCAGATGCTCAACAGCCTATTCAGGCTGTTCCTTTGAAAGCTATTCAAGCTGATGAGAAGAAGAAATCAGCAAAAGCTTCAGCTCCCTTGATCCAAATCAAACGACCTTCAACTCTTGCTCCTGCTCGACCCAAGGGAATCGTAATTCAGGAAAGAATGGATGATACTCACTCTGGACTGAACATTCCACATATTCTTACTGATGAGAAAGGAAAGGGCAAGATGATCGAAGAACCAAGGCCCTCAAATGCTATTCAAACTCATATTGACCTAATATGGGAACAGGTCAATGCGTTTGATGTATCGAAGATGAAAGTGTTTGAAGCTTGGACGAGGTTTAGAATGCATACTTTTGCCAAGCAGCTGAAAAAAAAAAAGTCAAAGCTAAATACATTTATCAAGCTAAAGGAAACTGTTCTAAGAATGGTCAAAGCTGCTACAATCATTCAGGCTTTGGGGCGAAGGAACTATTTCTTTGATCAAATCAGAGCCAAGAAGTTTGGCCAACTGATTGAGAAATTGAAAGCCAACTATATTCCCACAAGTCCAACTGCCTACAATGATCGAGCTGTGCTCACACAGCTAGAAAATGATCCCATGGCTATGCAATCTCAGATAAAATTTTGGGAGATGGATTAGGAACTAGTTAATCATGAAGGCACTTCGGAAGATGAAGAAGGTGATTCGCCTTCTCAGCCCAGAGAGCCATCCCCTGAACAAGCTGCTGCTACAACTGAAGATCCAGTTCAGTTAAATGAGAAGACAAAAGTTAGTAAATCTTCAACTGAAATGAGAAAGTTTTACAATTGATCGTTCAGCTAATGATTTCACAAACCTTTTCACGTAAGTTAACAAATTAACCATTGTTATATTCCAAATCAAGAGACGTGACTGATTATCAAGCATTAAATGCTATCTTTCATCAAATGACAGGCTGAAACGTGGACCTCTTTAATCCACGTATTCTTAACACGCTTGCAGCACACGTACACACATTTTTAAACTCAAATTTTTTCGTTGACTAACACGTGTCCAATAATTCGAACAGTCACGTACATTAGTACTTTACCCGCTCCATTTCAGTTTTTCTTCCTTACGATTACTAAAAACTCTCAGAGCAAAAGCACATTCAAGCCTTCGTTTTCGCAGGAAATCATTCACGACAAATGGCAAATCAAATTCCCGCACATATGTTGAATGCTATGACCATCAACTTTGGATCAGTCCTATCAATTGGAGAAGCTGATATCAAAAATGTATTTCTGAAGATAGAATCAGTAGGACTGAGGATGTTTTTGGGGCAATCTTCACAAGAGATTTACCCAAAGGAACTTAAAGAATTTTACTCCACTGGAAAGATCACCTCTGATGGAAACATCGTTTCTACTGTCAATGGTCAGTTGTTGACCATTTCTGAAGATTCCTTTGGAGAGTTATTCTTACTGTCTTCTAATGGACTGGCACACCTTGCTGAGGTGAAAGCATCTGATATTGAAGAGATGCAAACCCTTCTCTCTGCTGATGGACGGAAAATCAAGGTTTCTGATCCAAAGAAAGAACTAAAGCATGAAGTTCAGTTGCTGGGCGATATTGTGGCCAAAGGGATTTTTGCGAAGGCAAGATCCTTTGCTGCCTTTACTTTGGAGAAATTTCAAGCCATCTCTGTCATCATGGCTGAATGAAGTCTCAACGGGAAGCGTCTTATCTTCAATATTTTAAAGAATATGTTCCAATCCACCAAACAGTCCAAGGGATTTGCTGTTCAACCGAGCTACTTGCTAAAATTCAAGGGGTTGGTGGTTGATGATTCAGAGAGATCATCAAAGTTCAAGGTTTTCAATTACAAAAATGTTCAGCCACCGAAGACCAAGCTAGACATCTCTCCTGATCAGTTTGTGAAGATCAAGAAGGAGATTAAGATTCAGCAGGCTGCTCCTAAATCAGTCAAAAAGGCTAAGTCTCTGGATCAACTGAAATCTACCAAGAGGAAACTGATCGTCAGTGGATCAGATTCTAAGGAAACACCCTTTCAGCTGATCACCAAGAAGCAAAGAACTCAGAAGACAAAGCCTGTGGCTTAGTTTACATCTATCCCTACTGAGAGACTAAAGCCATCAGATGCTCAACAGCCTATTCAGGCTGTTCCTTTGAAAGCTATTCAAGCTGATGAGAAGAAGAAATCAGCAAAAGCTTCAGCTCCCTTGATCCAAATCAAACGACCTTCAACTCTTGCTCCTGCTCGACCCAAGGGAATCGTAATTCAGGAAAGAATGGATGATACTCACTCTGGACTGAACATTCCACATATTCTTACTGATGAGAAAGGAAAGGGCAAGATGATCGAAGAACCAAGGCCCTCAAATGCTATTCAAACTCATATTGACCTAATATGGGAACAGGTCAATGCGTTTGATGTATCGAAGATGAAAGTGTTTGAAGCTTGGACGAGGTTTAGAATGCATACTTTTGCCAAGCAGCTGAAAAAAAAAAGTCAAAGCTAAATACATTTATCAAGCTAAAGGAAACTGTTCTAAGAATGGTCAAAGCTGCTACAATCATTCAGGCTTTGGGGCGAAGGAACTATTTCTTTGATCAAATCAGAGCCAAGAAGTTTGGCCAACTGATTGAGAAATTGAAAGCCAACTATATTCCCACAAGTCCAACTGCCTACAATGATCGAGCTGTGCTCACACAGCTAGAAAATGATCCCATGGCTATGCAATCTCAGATAAAATTTTGGGAGATGGATTAGGAACTAGTTAATCATGAAGGCACTTCGGAAGATGAAGAAGGTGATTCGCCTTCTCAGCCCAGAGAGCCATCCCCTGAACAAGCTGCTGCTACAACTGAAGATCCAGTTCAGGATGTGCCTCAATCTACTGCTGTTGATCATCAAATATATTCAGAAGCTGACTTGACACTTGCAAATATTGATGAAATCATTCAGTCAGTGGTAGAAGAATTTCAAGCAAATGGACCTTCCACAGAATCAGTTGATCGCCCAACTGATCAAGCAGTCACAGAAACTCTTATCCATGTCTCTGCTGAACAAGAGGTTCAAACTGATGTGACCATTCAATCAAATGTTGAGCCAACTGAAGAAAATGTTGTCAACGAGGAAGCTCAGTTGCATGTTGAAGAACCACAACAAGATTCAGTTGACCAACAGTCAGAACCATCAGTCACTGACCCTCCAACTGAAACTACCACTGATTCGCAACTGAATCAGCAGGAAATTCCACCTACTGCTCCCAATCAATCTTCTCCTCTAGTCCAACAAGAAGTCAATGAGGAAGACGTGCCAGAGATGACACATGAGGAAAGAGAGGTTTCTGACCCAACAATGGTGATATTTGATCAATCCACCAAGGAACAGGAACAGGGACGTCTGGACCAGTATCTCCTCATCCTTCTTCAGACATGGATTTGGTCCTTGAAGAAATTCAGGACATACAACTCAACATGTCCAAAATAATGCAAGAAATAAAGGAGATTCAAAGCACATAGCTTTCTCATTCTCTGAAGTTGAACTCCTCTAGTGAATTTAATTCAGACAAACTGAAATTCATTCAAACCACTGTGACTTCCATCACCTTTGCAATCGACAAGCTCAAAAAGAACAGAGGCATAGCTGAAAGTCTTTCTGTTACTCAAGACTCAATCAGCAAGAGATTTGAATCCATGGAGATATCTGTTTCTAAGAAAATTGATTTGCTGCCGACTACTGTATTGACTGCTGTCAAAGACATTGCAGCTGATGTTAGGATTCTTTCTCTCAAGGTCGATGTGCTTGACAAAAAGGGGAAAGCAGCTAGGGTAATGAAAGAATAAGAGAGGATACAGCTGAAGAGAAGAGACATTCTTTTATCAGTCATTACTTGAAGATTATTTGTTTTATTTGCACGAATCTATAAATTAGAAATTATTTTATCAACAAAGATTCTTTATTCAAAAGATCAGTTTATTATATTTTGAGTTTTGTCAATCACCATAAAGGGAGAAATTGTTGGAAACTTAATTTCAGTGATTTGACAAACTAAGCTTCGAAACGAATTTGTATAACTGATCAAAGGCAACGAGCTTAACTGATTGAATTAATACAACTGATAGTTGCCACTAGCTGAAGATTAATGTGTACCAGCTGTATATTATACACGTAATCAGTTGAAGCAGAAATGTAACTGACTGATCAGTTGGGAACTGATCAGTTGGAACAAATCAGTTTTCAGCAGAGTATTCTTCAGCCGGTCCCTCAACTGTACACATCATCAGTTGAGAACGACAACCGACAAATAGTACAACAGACTGCAACTAGTAGTGGGACGTCGCATTTCATAGATTGCAGTGTACGAATATCAGAAGATATCGACATGGCTATCAACGGATATAAAGATTCAAATGATATTTAATATTACCGTTGAGAGGGAAGCCTATAAATAGGTGAAAAGAGCAGTTGAGATATATAACACGTGAACTACTATCATATTCAAGCTTACTGTTACTCTGCTAAAATCACAACTCGCATTCAGATATCAAAGCTCACTCTTATCAGTTTTATCAGTAGCAATCTAGGCTACCTTACGAGCTTACTAGAACCTTGAAATCTTTGTTAGATTTATTCAGTTGAGTTGTATTCAGTCACGCACTGTAAAAGCTTTTGTGAACTAAGAGTTTCAGTTTGGCAGTATTAAGACCAAACTGAAGTGGGTCAGTACAACGTTTGTATTTGATCAAAGTCTTTTAGTGAATATCCTATCTTCGTGATAGAAGGGGTGATGTAGGATTTATTCTATTCTCCAAACATCTAGAAAAATATCGTGTGTTTTTCATTTTAGTTACTTTGAGTTATTCTATCTTTCAGCCAGTTTATTTCCGAAACTGTTTTTCAGTTATACTGATTGTTATCGACTAACAAGATACCGAGTGTTAGTTTGTAACGAAACTGAACCATCTATTAAAAATGAATACATAATCAGTGAGTGTTTATTCAACCCCTCCTTCTAAACACTTATCACCTTTGTAACCGATCCTTTCATACATACATACCGAATTGTCGACAGCAGAGGAAGTCATATGCCAAATCATTGGTCCAAACATATTGGCTCTAGTCCTACTAAATATAACATTCGTGACTAAAATTCATAATCAGTGCTGAAGCTTTTAAATATAATTTGAAAAAAGATGTAATTTTTTTGAAAAAATTTGGCAGCATCTCCACGCAAATAGGACATACCACCTACCTCAAGCAACGCATAAAACACACAAAAGATTTTCATATACATCAGATACCATTTAATATAGTATCTAAACATATATCTAATTCAAATACGAAAACAAGATTTTTAGTGTTTATCAAAATAACCCAAAAGTTCAAAACATCAAAATAGCATACAATCGAAATCTCCTAAGTTTGGCATATATCCTTCACTCGCTTCGACAACTCTAGGATGATCAGTCTTTCTTACCTATGCCTGCATCACATGAACATAATTGGAATGAGTATAAAACTCAGCAAATGGAATCAATAATAACAAGATACACATATATCGTTTTTATTGTAAAACATAAAATGGATAGCCTCACTTTCATTTTGTTGAAAACATTATCCATCTCATTTCATAAACGTCGAATCATCATTAATATCATCCAACAAGAATCATAATACAACAATACGTAGGGATGATATTCATTTCTATGAATAACTGAAGAATTTATAGTTCTTATAAGAAGTTCATTCATTGCTAACCATCTTCGTATAAACAAATCTTCTAGGAGGGACATGTACCTCTACATAAAATGCATCTTTTAAGAGAGAACAAGTTTTCATCTTAATTTGCCAGTTACATTGCAGATTCAAAATCGTCAGAGGAAACACTGCTAATATCACTATCAATTCAATCATCCAATCATATAAAACTTCATTCAGACATTTTATCGAACATATTAGATGCATCATTTAAATTTTAACTCCTTCCATTCAAAAATGCATATAATTGCACTACCATATATACATATATTACATATATACATCATGAAGAGAAATCGAAAGGAGTTAACGTCATAAAATCATCATAACACATATATATAGGATCATGTGATGCATTTAAGAATTGATTCCACTTACAACCCAATACACAAGTGCTTGCTAAGTTCTTGAGGGATTCCTTCAACACAATAACAATAATAATACCATCAATTATTATATTAACAACCTTACCTCAACACTCAAACTAAACAACCCAATGTCTTTCCTTCAATCACTAAACAAAGAAATAAGCTTTATTACCTTGCTCCTAAACTCTTGAGGAGAAGAAATTCTAATCTCCAAGCAAAGATTAAGGTTTCAATCAAAGATTAATGTCTTGGAAGAAGTTGGATTGAAGGAGAAATGAGGAACCCTAGCTTCCAAACCCTGAGAAGATAAAATAAGAGAAGGAAAATGAGTAAAAAGTGATCCCATTTGATTTTATGACTTCCCAACCCTCAAAACGCGTTTTTGCGCTGTACAGGGCGCTGGGGCGGTCAAGTTTTACCGCCTTAGCACGGACCTTACTGTCCAAAACCCAAACTTTCAGAGCCAGGCACGCTGGGGCAGTCAAACATTACCGCCCCAGCGCGGAACCTTCTATCCCGACGCATGCTCTGCGCACAGCTTCACCAAAGATTGCTCCAGAAATGCCTCGTCCCTTTATAATTTGATAAAGTGGTAAACATGAAAGTTGTAGATCTATGTCTGTACGTGCATCTCCATTTAGCCTCTTGTAATTTTAAGGTCTGAGTAAAACGTTATGCTCAATCGCCCAACATGTTTCAGTGCAAGAACAACGAAACACACGACACACTTCGAGGCGTTTTTGGCTCGTCTTCCATAATGAATTGAACAAAATTCGAAACATAAAAGTTATAGCCTTATGTCTTATCTTTCTAATGGAAGTGGCTTCACATCATTTAGATCACAATACAAAACACTAGGCAAAAACCCACAACTACTGGCATAGTTTCATGCCGTTTCAGCACTTCCATGACCTATTTGGCTCAATATCAACTTTCTATTCTACCCATACATAATCTGTTTCATTCTATATCATTCAATACCATTCATATCACATCTTGAAGCCATAAACCATCACTGTTACATCACATATCCCAAACAATCATCATAATAAACCATAAAAAAATAATGAACATACTTAACCATAATCATTACCTTACATCATATGCATACGAATGTCTAGGCGTTACAATTATCCCTTCCTTAAGAAATTTCGTCATTGAAATTGCCATTACTGTGTGAATAACTCAGGATATCGTTTTTTCATTTCTTCCTCAGGCTCCCATGTTGCTTCTTCAACCAACTGATTATGCCAAAGGATCTTGATAATGTCGATCTCCTTATTCCTCAGTACTTTAACCTTGCGATCTAAAATCTGGATTGGTACTTCTTGATAAGTCAAGTTCGACATCAGATCTAACGGTTCATGTCTGAGAACATGGGAAGGGTTCGAGATGTACTTCCTGAGAATTGAGACGTGAGATACATTGTGGACTCTATCCAAGTTCGGCGGTAAGGCTACACGATATTCTCTTTCTCCAATCCTATCCAGAATTTCAAATGGGCCGATAAATCTTGGGCTCGGCTTTCCTTTCCTGCCAAATCTCATAATGCCTTAGAAAGGAGCAATTTTGACAAATATGTGATCTCCAACTTTAAACTCCAAAGGCCTTCTTCGGATATCGACATAATTTTTCTGTCTGGATTGGCCTGTCTTCATTCTGTCCTGAATTGAAGCAATCACATCAGCTGTCTGTTGGACCAATTCCGGTCTTAACAACTTTCTTTCACCGACTTCATCCCAGTTCAACGGTGACCTACATCTCCTGTCGTAAAATGCCCGTATGGCGCCATACCAATCGTTGCCTGATAACTATTGTTATACGTAAATTAAACAAGTGGCAATTTAGAATCCCAGCTACCAGGAAAATCAATCGTGTAGGCTCGTAGCATATCTTCAAGAATCTGTATCACCCTCTCTGACTGCCCATCACTCTGAGGATGATATGATGTGCTAAAAGCCAATCTGGTGCCCAAGGCTCTGTGCAAGCTCTTCCAGGATTCAGAAGTGAACCTCGGGTCACGATCAAATACATTTAACACAGGGATACCATAAAGTCTCACAATCCCAGGTACATAGACTTCACCATGCTAGTTCATCGTAAACATTGTCTTGTCTGGAAGAAAATGAGTCGACTTGGTTAACCTGTCAACAATCACCCAAATGGAGTTGTAACCCTTTGAAGTTCTTGGAAGTCCCGTTACAAAGTCCATGGTGATGTGATCCCACTTCCACTGAGGTATTGGGAGGGATTGCAAAGTTCCAGCAGGTATTTGATGCTCAATCTTTACCTGCTGACATGTTAGACATTCGGAAACAAACTTTGCAATATCATTTTTCATACCTGGCCACCAATATAGACGTCGGAGATTCTGATACATCTTGTTGCTACCTGGATGTATCGAGTATGGCGTGGTATGAGCATCTGTCAAAACATCCCATCGAATGTCATTACCACTGGGAACACATATCCGACCTCTCAATGTTAACAAATCATCAGTGTTCATCGCAAACTCTGAATTTCCTTTCTCATCGGCTTTGGATCGCAATTCCATCAACTGATTGTCATTAGGCTGCTTCTATCGTATCCTATCTATCTACGTAGGTCAAATAACCAAAGCTGAAAGTCTAGCGATGGTCCCTTGCTCTACCATTGCGATCTCGCTCTCCCTTGAAGATCCAATAACAATGGCTTCTGAATCAACAAGCTCAAATCTGAATCAACAAGCTCAAAGAAGATACTGACTTGCGGCTCAAAGCATCAGCAATGACGTTTGCTTTACCTGGGTGGTAGCTAATTGCCACATCATAATTTTTAACAAGTTCTAACCACCTCGTCTGCCGCATATTGAGTTCCTTCTATGAGAATAGATATTTCAAGCTCTTGTGATCTGTGAAAACTTCACATTTCTTACCATACAGATAATGCCTCCATATTTTTAATACGAAGCCCACAACCGTCAATTCAAGATTGTGGGTGGGATAATTCTTCTCGTAGTCTTTCAACTGACGAGAAACTTAAGCAATTACTTTCCCACGCTGCATCAGTACCGCTCCAAGTCCCATCTTTGACGCATCAGTGTATACAATAAAATCTTCAGTGCCGCACGGAGGTGCTAGGATATGGGCTGATGTCAACTTGTCTTTCAACACTTGAAATCCGTGTTGGCACTCGTTTGTCCACTCAAACTTCACCGTAATCCTTGTCAGATTGGTCAATGGAAGGGCTAATTTAGAGAAATTTGCAATAAAACGTCGATAATAACCTGCCAAACCAAGAAAACTACGCAACTCGGAGACTGTCATATGAATAGGCCATTGTTTAATCACATCAATCTTCATGGGATCCACTGCAATACCGTCTCTCAAAACGATATGCTCCAGACATGATACTTGCTCTAACCAGAATTCACACTTTTTCAACTTTGCGTACAACCGCTTTTCCCTCAATAACTGCATTACAGCTCTGAGATGCTCGGCATGAAGTTCCTGAGTCTTGGAATAAATCAGGATATTATCAATAAAAACGATAACAATTCTATCCAGATATGGCTTGAAGACCCGGTTCATTAGATCCATGAAGACAGACGGAGCGTTCGTCAACCCGAATGACATGACTAAGAACTCATAATGGCCATACCTGGTTCTGAATGTAGTTTTAGGGACGTCGGCTTCCCTAACTTTCAGCTAATAATAACCAAAACGCAGGTAGATTTTTGAAAACACTATCGCTCCCTGTATCTGATCAAAGAGATCGTCAATGCTCGGCAATGGATATATATTCATGATTGTGGCTTTATTGATCTCTTTGTACTCAATGCACGACCGCGAAGATCCATCTTTCTTTTTGACAAATATAAACTGAAGCTCCCCACGGAGAAGAACTCGGACGAATAAAGCCTTTGTCTAATAGATTCTGCAACTGATTCTTCATCTCCTTCATTTCAATTGGGGACATTCGTTAAGGAGCTTTCGAAATCAAAGAAGTACCTGGAACCGCGTCAATCACAAACTCAACTTCATGGTCAGGCGGTAATCCAGGCACACAATCTGCAAATACGTCTAGAAAATCCCGTACTACCTCAATCTCATGCAACTTCATTGTCATCTGAGTATTCACATCTATTACAGCAGCTAAAAAGCCCTGAAACCTCTTTGATAACATTTCTTGATCTTTGGGACAAGAAATACAAGGAGTGCCAAGCGAAATACCTGAACTCTGGAAAATCCTGCTATCATCATCTTCTGTAGGAAATCGCACCTTCTTAGCCACGCAGCCAATAACGGCACGATATGACGCTAACCAGTCCATTCTCAAAATAACATCAAATGCCACCATGAGAATAATAATAAGATCAGCAAAATAGATTTTCTAATTCACTTGTACTGTACAACTTTTATGAATACTAGAAGGTCATAATTTGTCTCCCGATGGCAAAAAAATACTATAGTGGAAGGGTTAAAAAGATGGAACAACATTCAAGGAGCGCAAGAAAATTTCAAACATAAAGGAATGTGTAGCACCAGTGTCAAAAAATGTAATAGGGCCTTGCCTGAAATTAAGATAGTACCTGATATAACAGAAGAATCAGGATCTGCGCCTTCTTTGGTCATTGAGAAGATTCTACCTTGAACCCTATCTTTCCCTTTCTCACCTTTTACCGCACAACTTCTGATGACATGTCCAACACCTCCACAACGAAAGCATCGATTACTTCCAAACAAACACTCAACTGTATGCATTTTGTCACATTTTGGACATATAGGTCGATCATATGCAGGCGGTGGCATAGGAGCTTTGGGTCGATGCTCCTATTTCTCTTTGCCTCTGAACTTGCCCTTACCCTTCTATCCAGATCCTTGGCCGTTAGTGGAAAAATCTTTGCGCTTCAACTGTCTTTCTCTTTCCATTTCCTTCTCGTCCTGCACAGTCATCCTTGCTTTTTCAACAATCTCTTTATATGATGCAGCTTTAGACATTCGAACGTCTCTTTAATTTCAGCCCGGACACCTCTCAGAAAATGCTCGCCCTTTTCAATGTCATTGTTGGCCAGATATGGGGCAAACTGACACCCCTCTTCAAATTCGAGAATATAATCTTTCATTGACATATTTCCTTGCCTCAATTCTAAAATTCCTTCACTTTCTGACTTCGAACATCTCGAGAAAAAAATTTGTAGTAGAATAAATTTTTAAACTCCTGCCACTTGAGTGCCAAGCCATTAAATGATACCTTGGTGGCATCCCACCAAATATTCGTCGTCTTGGTCAGTAGAAAAATGGCACAGCTGACTCGATATTTATCGTCAAACTGAAGATAATCATAAATAGCCTCCACAACTTTGACCCATTCCAAGGCGACCATGGGATCAGTGCTACCATCAAATTCTGGTGGATTCATCTTACGAAATCTTTCGTATGCGCCATCGCTACTGGGCTGGAGCCTCACTTTCTCTCTCCCTCTCTCCCTTGCCCTGCATTCTGCATCCGTAATAGCTGCTGGATTTGCTCGCCGTGTATCTTGGCATGTTCTTTCAGTAACTTGCTAATTCATCAACCACTTTAGATGATGAACTATCCTCCCATTCTGGTGCTTTACGTTTAGGCGGCATGATCCTATAATACATATTAGTTTAAAAAATTTCCACACGTAACATATCATAGTTATTGAGGCTACATATCCATATTATATAAAATAATGCAGGTACATACATACTGAATTGTCGACAGCAGAGGAAGTCATATGCCAAATCATTGCTCCAAAAATCTCGGCTCTGATACCACTAAATGTAACATTCCGCAGCACGACATCAACAGCGTGCATTAAACACACGCTGTGAATACTACTTTTCACGGCGTGCACCCATATGTGCGCCGTTAATAGTGTTGCACTTGATACTATTAACGGCGTGCATTAAAAGCACGCTGCCGATATTACTATGGACGGCGTGCATTAAAAGCACGCTGCGGATAGTAACATGATACTATTAACGACGTGCATTAAAAGCACGCTGCGGATAGTAACTTGATAGTATGAACGGCGTGCAAGTTTATGTGTGCTGCAAAAAGTAAATCATTTTTTTTAAAAAAAATCTTTTTCAGATATTAAGGGCGTACATTAATCGTGCGCCGTCGATAGTATTATTCACGGCATGCATATTATAAGCACGCTGCGGAAAATGAGTTCGAATTTTAACTTAGCGACGGCTTTAGTGAAACCGTCGCTAACGTTAAAGTTGAGGCCACATTTAGCGACGGTATATAAGAAACTGTCGCCGATTTACGTTCACATTTAGCGACGGTTAACAATAAACCGTCCCTAATAGACTAAATCGGCGACAGTTTAGTAATAAACCGTCGCTAATAAATCGAAAATTCTTTATTTATTCCCAATCTCCGTTCCATTTTTCTTCACAACACTTAAAATTTTTCTCTACTTGCATGATTTTAGTTTCGATTTAAATACCTGTTTTTGTTTCAATTTTTTGTTAATTTTTTAATTGTTAATCAAGATCATGAATATTTTTTAATTGTTAATTAAGATCATGAGTTTATTATTATAGTTGTATTGTATTTTTATATAAATGTATTAAATTATAAAAGTAAATTTTTTTTTAAATTTACGCAAACTTTAGCGACGGTTTTGGGACTGTCGCGAAATTGTAACACCGTCGTTTCATTTTATAGCGACGGTTTGGCACCGTCGCAGTCTGCGAACCGTCGCTAATATTTTTTGTGTTATGACTATTAACGGCGTACATGTGCATGCTGCATAAAGTTGTATTAACATCGTACATGTGCACGCTGTCAATAGTTTAATTATTAACAGCATACTCTGCACGCCGTTATTAGACTAAACCGCAGCGTAAATCGCACGCCGCCAATAGTGTCAAACTTAAGACGGCTTTCAACTTTACAGCGTGCGTCGCAGCGTGCATTCGTGCGTCGCAGCGTGCAATGCATGCTGCGGATACCTTTCCGCGGCGCATATTGCACGCTGCGGAAACCCACTTTTCTTGTAGGTACCTCAATTTCATTTTGTTGCAAACATTATCCATCTAATTTCATAAACGTCGAATCATCATTAATATCATCCGTCAAGAATCATAATACAATAATACATAGGGATGATATTAATTTCATTGATTAACTGAAGAATTGATAGTTCTTACATCTTGCAGAGACATGATCAAGTGGTGAAGGACCACAACCACGTTTTCCTCAGGGACATCAAAAGTTTAATATTCCTTGACAAAATAAGTGGACATGTGACCCTAATAACTTTTCTTGGGGATAACAAAAAATAAAGATTTCCCGACAAAAGATAGTGAGCATGAGATTAACCTACTAAATAAATAAGGTAACTTGGACCCAATTACACCTATAAATAAAGAGCAAATGAGAACCAGTAAAACACACAAGAACAAAATCAAAACCTGAAGAAAATGTACTATACATATTTGAAGGTTTCTAAAAGATGCATCAAGGCAATAAGAAAACAACTGACAAATTTCAAAGCTTTCTACAAACGGCTAAAGGAAGCAGGAAATGAGATATCAACTGACATGATCCAGACGCATATATATTATCTATGCCAGGAGATAAAAACATAAGAACAAGCTTTTTCTAGATTTATAATCTAGAAAAAGACAAGTAAAGAAAAGTAGAGGGACCACTCAACCACTCCCTCAAAACCGCTCATAAGGATAATGCCAACCACAGCTGGAAGACATTAAAGAAAAGTTATGGCAAGAGTTTGAATTCGGCAATACAAATCAGCAAAGGACTTCTATAAATAATTAGGCAGAAGAAGATGGAGATATCACTCAATCTCTTCGTTTTTCTTCAAAAAATAATTTGTAATATTTTTTCTTTCAAGTTTATGTGTGCTGTAAGTTCAGCTGCTATTAATAGCTAAACAAATTTCTCATCATCTACAGGAAGTTATTATGTAATAATATTTCGTTTGTTTGAATAAAAGAACCAAGGCTTTTGCTTCTTTCATGTATTAATTTCAAATTGAAAAATATTTTACTATACACCTTGAGGTAAGAAACAAAATATGGTTGTGCTAAGTGTTGTTGAAGGAATCTGTGTCAGAAACCATCGGTTGCGATTGTGTGGTTGGATTGTGAGGACCAGTTCGTAAAATTCGGTGGATATAACCCGACGACACTCTGGTCAAAAAAGTAAACTGTTCAATTTATTATAAGAAAGCATGATGGGCTTTTTTTAAAAAAAATTCGATCATTTGTGAATGATATTTAGGCTGGAAACTTGCGTAGCTGCATGTCTTGAGGTTATATGTCTTCAAAGAATATGCTCGATATATATAACAATGTCACGTACAAAAATAAAAAAAAAAATGATGTTTCTGAAAATTTTATAAAATTTAGGAGATAAAACAAAGAAATAAAGGGAGAATGAATAAGGAGAAAGTTGAAAATTAAAATAATAAATGAAAACAAGTTTGCTCTTGATCAGACAGCTCGAATTGGTTTGAGTTCAGATTGAGAATTTTTTATAATACACTTCAACCCGAACAAAACCTACACGACCGACCAGATTTATACCATAATTTCAATTCTCGAGGGTTCAGCTCCTGTGTTTCAACTCTGCTCGATTCGACAAATCATACATTTGGTTCTCGTTTGCACTCAAATTTTAAGGGTGTTTTGCGATTGGAATCGAGTGGTGGTGTTTGGTTTGATATACGTGATGAGCTCTGAACTCGAATCATCGTCGGACAGAAAGGATGCTGAGGTTGAGCAACGGCGCGGCGTCTCTCCGAACTTTTACGGCGAAAATGATACCACTGGCAGATTGGGTCGCCATTCAGTGTTTTCCACTGAAGAAGCGACTAGGGTTTTGCTCGAGGACTCGAATAAATCAAATGAGACAGGGGTTTCTCATGCTAGGAATGAAGATAGGGTTTCGGATGTGAAAAAGGAGGAGGAAACTAGCGTAGGTGTTGAAGCTCTGGAGATTCATCCCAGTTCGTCTATTTGGGAAATGGAAACGAATAGCAACAGAACCGATTTACAGGATGTTAAATTGGAAAATAAGAAGAAACGTAGAGGTGTTGTAGAGGTTTATGATTCTATGTTGTCGGATTTCGACGAGTTTGCAGCTAAGGATAATGGTGGCGCTGTTGGATATGGGTACGAGGTCGGTGATATGGTGTGGGGGAAAGTGAAATCGCATCCCTGGTGGCCCGGACATATATATAATGAGAAGTATGCATCGGTTTCTGTACGGAAAAGCAAGCGCGAGGGTCATGTGTTGGTAGCATTTTTTGGAGATAGTAGCTACGGTTGGTTCCTCCCCGCCGAGTTAGTTCCTTTTGAGCAGAACTTTGCTGAGAAGTCCCGCCAAACTAATTTGCGGTCATTTTTAATCGCTGTGGAAGAAGCAATGGATGAGTTTTCAAGAAGACGGAGTTTGGGTTTGGCCTGCAGATGTAGAAATGAATTCAATTTCTGGCCCTCTGCTTTTGAGGGTGAGTATTTAGTGGACATCGGGGTGGGGGATGAGCCAGGGATTTATTCTTCAGTTCAGATTAATAAAGCAAGAGATGCTTTCCAGCCAAGGGAAATGCTTGCTTTCATGCAACAATTGGCCATAAAGCCAAGGAACGAGCATTTAACCATTGAGTTTATCAAGAACAAGGCCACAGCTTTGGCATGTAGAAAATCACTGTTTGAGGAGTTTGACGAGACGTATGCACAGGCCTTCGGAACTACACCAGAGCGCCCTCAGCGGCCTACTGCTCCAATGACTCTGGATCCATCTAAAGGTATTCCATGAAATGATGTTTTATTATTTAGGTTTGGGCTACGCATGGTGAAACCTCTGGTCCATTTTTTGTTGATGATACGATAAAGGCAAGATGTATGACTTAGCCTGAAAGGAATTGTTGGATATGATATCTTATATGGTTGAGCTGGGCCAAATTGATTGTAGAGTTGAAATAGAAGATTATATTTTTAACTCTGGAACAATCTGTTTGTTGGAATTTTAAAAAACCAAATGTTCTTGAAGTAATCTAACAATTATTTCATTCTTGTTGTGGTTACGTTTGTGAAATGGTTCATATCGATGAGCACAATTTTTTTTTGTGCAATTATTATGGCTTGAATCAAGTTTTCAGATAAAGAACGTAGTAATTAATTTAAATCGAGATTACTCCAGAATTTGACCTAGGCCAAGTATCCTTTGTTTAGGAAGCAAAAAATACGGTGGATATCACATTTCAAGAATATGAACAGTCACATTAAATTGGATTAAGGCTATTGTTAAAGAATATTCAATGTTGTTTGCTTTGGAAAAACGGCTAAATATGTTTACTATATGGTAGTGACTTGGGAAATGATGGTTCATTCTAGTTCGACTTCACTGTTACAAAACTATAAATAATATTAAAAAAAAGACATGAGGTTGAGTTGGTAAATTATTTTAAGTTTGCTCAGAATTTTTGTTTATTATTGATTATTTGTTCATTCAAACAAACCTATTTTAGTTTTTGATATATGTCGTAAAGATGTGGTGCGTGTTGGTCCATCACTATGTTGGCTAGAAATTATGATTTAATTTGTCAAAGCAGCCGATCAAGTGCTATTGAATGAGTTATGCCACTTGCCCTGACTTGTATACTTGAACTTATTTTTCCTATATTTTAAAAGAAGCAAGGTAAACCACGTGTGGCTGTTATTTCCTGATCTTTCCTTTAATTCATCTTTAGAATATTACAAAAACGAAATTGTGTCGGTAAAACTTCTCTTTTAGCAGTTACTTGCACTTCCCTATTTTAATCTTTACCAGAAAATAAGTTTCTTATTTGCCACAATTTCAAACTGTAATTTTAAACAGAAATATGAGAAAAATACTGTAACACTCACTCATTGAATGATGTCAAGGGATAGGTGTTCCTCTCAAGCAATTTTTTACCATCCTAATTTTTAGGCAAATTGTTTCATCAAAATTTGTTCTGTTTGATTTGCATAAATGTAGGTGGATTCTTTTTCAAAGCAAAATTAAGATGATTCTTCAACTTTGTGTGCCTTCTATGCTGCATATATGATTTGTATGTGAGTGAAATCTCCTTGATTGTTGACATGTTATCAGTATTTTTGTGATGTTTATTCTTTTTTGCTGTTGTATTTCATCTTACTCGTATGCCAATATGCAGCTCCTCTGAGTGGTCGGCTGGTGGTTGCTGAAGGTCTTAGTAAGCAGAATAATTCTGTAAGACCTCGAAAAGCGAAAGATCAAATGGAGAAGGACAAATATCAATTCAAACGCCGAGATGAACCTACATCCAAGAAGCCCAAGAAATTACTTGTTGGCCAAGCAGGCACTACCGGTAATCCCCTTTTGGTTGATGGATCTGGGGTTCCTGAGAGAGTAGTATACTCTGGCATAGGAGACAACATGCACCAAAATTATGAGTCTGCGTGTGCGGATAATCAGCATCCACCTATGAGATATTCAACGTCCGTGGTAAGTGACATAAAACCTTCAGAATGTTCCGAGAAAGTTTTCCATTCTGCGACAAAAAAAGTGAAGGTACGCAAGCAACCCTTGGTGAATCCAGGTTCTGACCACGCAGACCTGGTTGAGAATAAAAAGAAAAAGATTAAGAAAGAAATAAGCACTAAAGCCTGTGCTGGCTTTGTGCAGTTACCTGTTACCCTTAGTGATAGTGGAGTCACAATTGAGAAAGTTTCAGGAACTCTGGCACTGCATGTTCCAACTGTTGATAATAATTGCCAGCTTGACTGTCCGAAGGATAGTGTTGTGGGCTCAACCTCTTCTCGAGTGGAATCACAATACGACACTCAGAATATAGAGCTATTAATGCTACTGAAAGATCTTTATGCTCTTGCTCTCAATCCCTTCCATGCCATGGACAGGAGTTGTCCAGGCAATGTCCTTTCAGTTTTCCTAAAATTCCGGTCTCTTGTTTATCAGAAGAGCTTGGTTTTGGCGCCAACTGAGAGTGATGAAGCAAGTGAAGCTCGCGCCAGTAAATTATCATCCACGGCTAATGTTTTGGTTGTCCCTGTTGATGGGACCGATGACATGAGTATGAAACCTGTGAAATCTGCAGGCAGGCCTGGCAATTCAACCAAAAGTGGGAAAAAGCATGGTCTGTTGGATCGTCCGGAAGGCATCAAGAAAAAAATCAAGTTAGGTGACGCACAAGACCTTAAGAGAAAAAGGTTAGATGACTTGGAGGAAGTTAAGAGAACGAAGGTCCGTGACATGGAAATCGTTAAGAAAAAGAAGATGGTAGGTGACTTGGAAGATAAAACTAAGCCAAAGAAGATTAATGAATTGGAAGATATTAAGAAAATGAGGAAGTCCGAGGATGGTAAATTATTTGTGATAGAAAAGAAGCCATTACAGAGGCCTGCTGAATCCCAGAGGACAGAAGCGAAAGAAGTGGCTGCCAAAAATGTGCCTTCAACGCTGAAAGCTGCTTTGCTAGAATCAAGCAAGAAAAAAGAGCAGTCTGGAAAAGTTCCTAATCCGACTATGCTAGTCATGAAGTTTCCATCAGGTGCTGGGCTTCCGTCCAGTGCAGAGCTGAGGGCAAGATTTGCTCGTTTTGGGCCAATGGATCACTCAGCCACTAGGATCTTCTGGAAGTCTTATACATGTCGTCTTGTGTATAGATACATGGCTGATGCAGAAGCTGCTTTGAAGTTTGTCAATGGAAGTGGCAACTTATTTGGAAGCACAAATGTCAGATGCTACCTCAGGGACATGTTGGCCGAGACAGCAGAAGCAGAATCAGCAAAGATTCAGAGGGAAGACCCGTCAACAGTTGGCACCTCACAATCTCGAGATCCTTCTCTCGAGCAGAGGATAGCCTCTGCACAGTTTACTCCACAGCCGGGGCAGCTCAAGTCCTGCCTCAAGAAGCCCACTATCGAAGAAGGTGGAAATGGTGTTGGCAGAGGCGGGCGTGTTAAATTTGTCTTGGATGGCGAGGAAAGCAGTAATAACAAGCAACTTTTTAGCGGGAATAAAAACGTCGACAACTACGACACATCTTTTCCCGAGGCCACTTCATCTTCTTCGTATTCAGTGGATGTTAATAGTAAGAACTTGTCAAAGTTCATTGTTCCTCCACCACCTACTCCATTTCATAAATTTCCTATTAATATGTCCGAACAAGCATCGGCTAGACTGTATCCTTCCCACACTCGTCCACATTTAAACAATGACATTTCACAAGAGATGCTTAATCTCTTAAACAAATGCAGCGACGTGGTTAGCAATTTGACGCAGGTTTTAGGCTATGTGCCTTACCGTGCACTTTAGATTCGGTGATTGAAAGTTTTTAAGAATTTTTTTTACTAAACGGGGGCTTTAAGAAGAAACCTAACTAGTGATTGTCGAGGCGCTACTGCAGACATATGATCGGTCAAATGGGTTAGAGACGGTGCTGGAGTTGATGGTTGAGTTGATTGAAAGAATAGGTGCTGGAGGTGACGGTTGAGTTGATTTAATTTCTTCCGTGGTGTAATGCTTTGATTCGACTTGCATATCTTGAATATTTTATAATCTGCGGCTGTAATACATGCATGCATTCTCGCTCTTTAGCATTTGTGTTTTGGTACCTTGTCATGTGCTTGACTTCTAAAATGCTCTACCGAGGGAACTGGTCTTTCCTCTTTCTTTGTTCGTTTTTTCAATAAATATAATTAACTGTTTATTTTTTAACTAAATATTAGAAATAAATTTCATTATACATGTAAACATTTAAAACATTGATATCACAAATTCAGTATACATTCTCAAAATAATCTACTTTACCCCAAAAATCAACAAATATCTTTTAAAAAAAGTTAATAAAGATGAAAATATTTACAAAAAAAACTGGTAACATTTTATATTCTCTAATTTCTTTCGGTTTGTTTTTCTTACACAACTATAATTATGAACAGTTGTTTTAGGCTTGCTGTATAGATAACTTTAAATTACTATAAGATTTAAATCTACATAAAAATAAGATCCTCCATCATAAAAACATTTATAATATAAAATATATCATCAATCAAATAAAATGTTTTTATAGCATTTATAATATAACATAAACTTTAATTTTGAACTATCTGTTGGGTTATCGTTTTTCTCGTGTATAATGACATTTTTAATTTTTTTTTGAGAATCAAAATATTTGGACACTCGTATGGTTTAAATTGAATAAACATTCATAAGATGTATGATATATATCTTTAGTGAACAATTTTTACTTGGCTCCAACTACTCTGATATTAACGGATGTAGCTTTTGTTGTAAATATCTACGAAGTTTCTTCAATAACTCCTTTCTTCGATCTCCTAATCCGGTCCAGGATTGGAATATATGTTCCTCTTCAAAATTGCATTAGAAATTTTGAAGAAGTTTTGCGTTAGAGAAGAAAAATCAAGAGGAGGCTCAAACCATTAATTTTATTCAAGGGATTTCCTAAATCTTGAGAGAATATGGAGAGGCAATTTTCGAAAATTACAAGTCTTATGGAGGCTAGGGTTTGTGCCGCCTTTCCTTTTATTACCAATGCATGACCTAATTTTCATCAATATAGATTTAGGCCTCTTAATTAACATTAATGGGCTTGGTTAATCAATTGGACTAGTCCAACTAGTTAAATTCATTAATCAAAGTCCATTAAGGATTTTAATTATTTAGTATGTTGGACTTGTACTCCTACAAGCCTATTAAACATATTTCCCACTATATTTAATTTAATATTTAATAAAATCAACTTTTTAGTTAAATAATCAAATTCTCAAATTTTATAAATTTAACTCCTTGAATTTATTCTCTTCAAATTTTAAATATCATAAATTCACCTCCTTGAATTTACTATCGCATAAATTCAACTCCTTGAATTTATTTATCAAAATTTAATTATCATAAATTCAACCTTTAAATTTACTATATCATAATTTTATGCACTATTATTTCGATAGATCACATAGGATATCTACACACGTTGGTGAGCGGTGAATTTCAGACTACAATACATTGGCTCCTACATATGTCGCAATTGCACCCAATCTCACCACCTTGTGAACCTCGCGAAGTCGGTAAACGAGTCAAAGCACAATTCTAGTATGAAGAGCCTCATTATTTTCCTCTCGATGAATGATAACCACTTGGAAAGTCCGAGGGAGGGATGCTCGGTACAATCATTGTATGATTATCCATCTGCATGATTGGACATCTCCATGCCCTTACCACGGAATACGGTACACAATATCACATATGCTAGTCTCAACCTCTATCGGTATTTATCCTTATTTTTAGGCGGCTGAATCGACTGATAACGAATTTAGAATATACAGTGTTTACAAATGAGTTTCAATCTCGAATCACGATTCATTCGCATTAAAGTATGGACTTTATCTATGCTGATTGCATGGGTATACAGATAAAGAAAAATTAAACCATAAAAAATTAAATTATATTAAAACAAAGATTTTTATTACACTTGATTCAATAAATTCCCTAGCCAACCATGGGCTTGCAGGACATCTATTCTAAAAATATCTCACTTGCCCTAAAGCCAACTACCCTTGAACTAATAACATTTCTTCGTGATGCTTTTCAAACAATTGTCCCGTCAAGGGCTTTGTGAGTGGATCATCAGCATTATCTGCAGAGGCGACTCTTTCGACTGATATATATCCTCTTCCCACAGTCTCTCGGATGATGTGGAATTTACTCGATATATGTTTGGACAGTTGATGAGACTTTGTTTATTTTGCTTGTGCAATCGCACTAGTGTTATCAGAGTACATGGGACTTGATCAACTCCATTAGGAATAACGCCCAACTCTTGGACGAAATTTCTCATCCAAACTGCCTCATTTTCTACAGCAGATGTTGTAATATATTTAGTTTCAGTGGTGGAATCCGCAACGATGTCTTGCTTGGAACTCTTCCAAGAGACATCCGCATCATTGAGCATAAATACAAAACCAGAGGTCGATTTCGAATCATCTATGTCACTTTGGAAGCTGGAATCAGTGTAGCCTTCCAATTTTAATTCTCCACCCCATATAACATGAAAAAGTTCTTAGACCTCCTTAGGTACTTAAGAATATCTTTCACAGCCTTCCAATGCATTAGACCAGGGTTCGCCTGATATTTGCTTGTAACACTGAGAGCGTAAGAAACATCAGGGTGTGTGGATATCATATCATACATGATACTACCAATGGCTGACGCATATAGAATACGTGTTATCATCTCTATCTCTTCATCAGCCTTGAGACACATTGCTTTAGATAGAGCAACACCACGACACATTGATAAGTATATTGTCTTGTACTCTTTCATAGACAATCTCTTCAGAATGGTATCTATATAAGTCGCTTGGGTGAGCCTCGTCATCCTCTTTGATCTATCTCTATAGATTTGAGTTCCCAATACATAAGATGCTTCACCCATGCCTTTCATGGAGAATTTACTCGCTAACCATACTTTAGTTGATAGCAGTAATCCTGCATCATTCCAAATGAGAAATATATCATCAACATAAAGTAATAGGAATGTCACTGCACTTCCAATAACTTTCTTGTACACACATGGTTACACAGAAATTCTTGGCAAAACCAAATTCCTTGATAGTTTTGTCGAATCCGACGTTCCAACTTCTGAACGCATGATTGAGACCATATATTGATCTTTGAAGTTTGTATACCTTATGCTCACTTTTCACTGATGTGTATCCCTCAGGTTGAGACATATAAATGTCTTCTTTAATGTCTCTATTGAGAAATGCAGTCTTTACATCCATTTTTCATATGTCATATTCATACCATACTGCTATGGCCAGTAGTATTCTAATGGACTTAAACATAACTACTGGTGAAAAGTTTCCTCATAGTCAATTCCTTGCCTTTGAATATAACATTTTGCAACCAGTCTTGCTTCGAAGGTCAATACCTTCCCATCTGCCACAAGCTTTCTTTTATAGATCTATTTGCATCATATAGGAACGATTCCCTCAGGTGGATCCACCCCCAGACTTGGTTTGAATACGTATAGTCCATTTCAGACTGCATGGCTTCAATCCATTTGGATGAATCAGTATTGCTCCTTTAAAGTTCATTGGATCACATCCAACACAAGGCTCATCATGGAATTTTTCATGAAGAAGTATATATCTAGCAGGTGGTCTCATAATCCTATCAGACCATCTAGGTGCGTGTACTTCAACTACTGGTTGTTGGGGATTAGGTCTAACTTCTCCAGCTGAGGGAGTATCTTTAATTTTTTCAAGTTCTATCATCACATCTTTTCTATATAATAGAAACTCCTTCTCCAGGAAGGTGACATTTCTTGAGACAAATACTTTTGCTTCATTGAGATAATAGAAATAATATACAACAAATTTTTTTGAATATTCCACAAAGTAGCACAAAATTGATCGACTATCCAATTTGTCTTCCACTGTCTCCTTTATGTAAGCAGGACATCTCAATATTCTTAAGTAAGAATATTTGGGAGTTTTTCACATCCATATCTCATATGGTGTTTTATCCACTACTTTTGTATGTACATTATTTAACAACATTGCCGCACTTTTAAACGCAAAGCCCCAAAACGATGTAGGCAATTCAGTTAATCCTATCATAGATCAAACCATATCCATCAAAGTTCGATTACAACGTTCAGAAACACCAGTCAATTATAGTGTGATTTGTGGAGTCTACTATGAAAGAATCTCATTCTATTTTCGATAATCCAATAATTAAGTACTCAAGTATGCTTCACCTCGATCAGATCAAAGTGTCTTAATACTTCTTTCTAGTTGTTTTTCCACTTGTGATATGAATTCTTTGAACTTTTCAAATGTTTCAGATTTGTGTCTCATCAAATAGAAATACCCATGCCTCGAATAGTCTTTAGTAAAGGTAATGAAGCAGGATTGCCCATATTTTGTGCTAACACTTAGCGAGCCAGAAACGTCTGTGTAGATCAAATCCAGTAGACCATGTGCACATTCCACGTTTCCTTTAAAGGGAGCCTTGATCATTTTTCATTTTAGACATGACTCACAAGTAGATAGAAAATTTATGTCTGACAAGTCAAACATGCCTTCTTCCACTAGTTTGTTCATCCTTCTTTGGAAAATGTGACATAGTCTAGCATGCGATATTTATGCGGGATTTGAATTATTTAATTTTTTTGTTGTTGTTGTTTTCTTTTGTGCTTGGATATTTTTCAACGGAATATATTTCATTTTTAAGTTATAGAGATCGTTCAATAATTCACCGGTTCCTATTAAACATTTATTTTTGTAAATATTGCAAACACCTTTAGCAAAAACATAAGAATAATCATCTCTATCAAACATAGAAATAGAAAAAATGTTTTTATCCAATTCAGGAACATATAAAACGTCTATCAAAAGTAATTTAAAATTATGGTTCAAAATCTAAGTATTGTCTCCAATAGCAGTTGCAACAACCTTTGCTCCATTCCCCAATCTTAGAAATGTCTCGTCATCTCTAAGTCTCCTGCTTCCTGCCATCACCTGCAAATCATTGTACAGATGAGAACCACATCCGGTATCTAATACCCAATATGAGGAATTAATTGAGACATTTACGGTAAGGTCCAAAATTAAGACGACGTAACCCAACAGCATGCAAATCTAGGAAATCTGAAAAAAAAAGATTAATAAAATTATTTTAATTGCTTACTTGATTATGTGATATGCATGCCTATATGTTAAATAGGATTTTATTGTCATTATGCATAAAATTGTCCTTTTAAGGATTTTTCAAGTTGCGATCGAGGAACGGAAACCGATAGCTGAAAAATAGAAAATGTTTTTTTATTAAATAATTATTTTAAATTATTTAAAATATGAGTGATGCTTTTATTTATTTTTGAAAATAAGGAGTTTCGAGGTGATTTTATACGCCGGGACGTAAATTTTATCGGTGTTGGTTTTTCAACTAAAATACGATCTTTTTTGCAACCTGGCTAATAAATTCACAAATTTATTCAAACAAAAAACTTTGTTAATATTTTATTAAATCCTAATTAAGACTAATGGGCTTAATTTAAAGGCTTAATAGGCCTAAAGCCTAGATAGTAATTTAATTAGTGTATTTATACTAAATTAAAGCACCTAAAACCCTACCTCTTGCAAACAACTCTCGGCCACACCTTTTAAAAATTCAGAAACTCTCCCCAAGACACACAACACACACGGCACTACACACACAACATATTGAAGGGATTATCGAAGGATTCAAGGAAAAGCTAGCCAAGGTTTCACTCCATTCTTCAATCGCCAACATTAATTCGTGCATATAAAACGCAAAGGCACGCCATATTCTCCCTTTACTCATCATCACACCATATTATGCCTTTATATTTGAAATTGCATGAAAAATAAAGGACACTTTGTTTTATTTTCGTTCATGCATCAAATGGGATTTTTAAGGCTTGATTTTTGTACCAAAAACATGTTTATACGGTTGCCTAAGGGGCTGTCATGGCTAGGATATAATTAAGGATGATTTACACAAGTTTTACAGTCATAGAAATCCACCCAAAACGTTTTACAAAACAATAACAAGAAGCTGGAACCAGAAAACCGTAACTTGCTGTTTGAGGCTTAGGTGATCGGGTTTCTTGTTGTATGGTGCATGGCTTGGCTTGGTTGCATCCAAGGCTGGGCTAGAGTCTGGATGGGGCAGGGGTCGAGTTCTAGCCAGGCTAGAACTCGAGGGTTACGGTTGGGGAGGAGTCCTAGCAAGTTAGGACTCCACCCAAGATCACCCGAGAAGCTCCGCTGGTACAACAGCTGGTGCAAGGGAAGGATGGCTCGTCCTGGGGGCTCTGGGCTGGGGTAGGTCAAGTGGTTAAGGTCCTAGGAGAGTACTTTAGGGGCTGGTTCAAGGGGTGGCTCAGTGGTTAGGGCCCTGGCAGCAAAAACGTGAAGCACACTGGATGTGCAACTCCCGCATGCGGCTGTACGTTAAGGGCAAAGGCTTGCTGCGGCTTTGTGCGATGGCTCAGGGTGCAAGCTGGTCTAGGCTGGGTCAGAGTGTGGTCTAGGGGCAGTAAGGGTCATGGGTGGTCGGTGGTTTAGGGCTGGAAGAAGTCGTAGACTAGTTAGGAGTCCAATGGTTCATGGAAGTCTCACGCATAAATCATGCAGAAATTGGGTCATTTTCCAGGTGAGTTTGAGTAAGCCTGCTCTAGGTTCAGGGGCTTGGGCTTTGTCAGTAGGGTCCTAGGTGAGTTGGTTAGGTTTTGGTTCAAGGTGGCTCGGGCGCGGCTCGAGTAAATTAGGAGATGGCTCGGTGCGTTCGTTAGGGTATCAAAAACGAAAATTAAAAGACTAAAAATGAATCCATGGGTCCACGGGTGTGGCGCATGACTTGGAAGGGTAGAATAAATCACAAAAATGTTATGTTAAAAATTTGGGGTCAAAATAACGAGTTTTGAATTTAATCAGGATTTAATCGACGCACGAAACGTTAGTTAGCGAATTAATTGAAACGCCTAGTTTTAAGCTTTATAAAATTATGAAATATTAGGTTTAAGCTTAAATAATTATTATAAGTCTAAGTTTTTAATTTTATAATTTTATATTAAGGTTTGGTTTAATTCGGGATTAAAACACATTAATACGTTATATTTAAAGATTAATTTTAAAGTCATCGAATTAAGTTAAACAAAAATATGAGAAAATTCATGTAAGCTTAAATAATTATTTGGGACATGTTAGAGTTAATGAAATTAATAAAATGTCAAAAACGTGAAATTTTACGTCTAGGGGTAAAACGGTCTTTTTACACCTAGAAATTAGTAAACGTCATGGCAGTGTCCTAAATGCTGATTTATGTGCTAATATGACTATTTTTAATGGTTATCGATGTTTATGGAATTTTATATGTTAAAAGGATTATTTTAATGTTTATGGATTTTTATGTTTATGGATTTTTATTTTAAAATGTTTAGTTTAAATGTTTATTTTAAACATTTATGATTTTAATATGATTATTTTAAATGTTCATGGTTATTTATATGTTAAAATGTTATTTTTAAAATGTATATGGATTTTATGATTTAACGTGAACATTTAAAAGAAATGTTGCATGCTTGGTTTAAAAGAAAAACGTTATATGCATGTTTAAATTTTATAAAGTGATGAGAATATGAAACATTGAAAGAAGTGAAGTAATTGTGACTAATACAATGATATGTTGGAAATTTCGTGAGGGTTATGGTCCCAGTGGGAGCCCGACGATCGTATTTTTTTGGATACGGACATGTAGATGTATACGATGATATGTTAATACATAAGGCCAAGGCCCAGTTGACCGGTGATGAGTGTTGCTGGTGTCTCCGCCACCCAGTACTGTGGTTACATGTAGATGGATCCATCGCCCAACACGTAGACGTAGACGTAGATGAACACGAAAGTCACAATTAACGATCTGAATTCAACGAAAGTAAAAAAGAATACGTATATGTTGATGATAATATGAATATGAATATGTTGAGGATGATATAATTAAGTTTACGAAAATGTTATTGTTTAAAGTTTTATGCATCATGAAAATATTTATGAAAATATTTATGTTTATGCATCTTCATGAAAATGATATTTTAAATATAAGTATTTTTCACTGTTATATGTTAACTGTATTACGTATTACTCGTTATGAAGAATATGACGTGTTGAGTCTTTAGACTCACTAGGTGTGTATGATGTAGGTGATATAAATAACTATGATATTGGAGGTCTTAACGAGTGACTTGCTGGACTGTCGGTGCACATAACCCGAGGACCAGCGCTTCTATTTCCGCATTTAAGTTTATGATTTTAAGTTAAAGATTTCTACGACATTTTATTTTATGCTTTTTGAGAGATTTTGAGAGGTTTAATATGGGCTACACTTTTCAACATTTATTGTTTTTTAGGTTTGGTAAAACATGTGACGATTTCATTTTTATGACTATTTCACTTGATTTTTAAAATGCTAGTTGGATGATGCTTTATTTTAAAGGGCAAGATATTTTAAAAAAATATTTTCATGAGGTTTATTAGTATGGCTGAAAACTGAGTGTTTTTTTTTAAAAAAAATTTAGCACGTTTTAAGGAAACGACTAAGCAGACGTTTCAGTTGGTATCAGAGCCAACCTCTCTTAGTATGGTGTGGTTCGGGGACGAACCAAGCGGAAGCTGGTGGGCATATGAGGCCCGGGGCCGAAGAGGGCGGGGGGTGATCGCCGGTGCCATCAGTTGCAAGGACAATGAGCGGCTCCTGGAAGGCTTCTAGGTGGAGGGAACATGAATGAACCGACCCACACGAGAATGAGAGAGATTTCGAGACTGTTCAATGTAATGGACTGTATAGTTGAAGAGGGCTTAAAAGATTTGATTGGTACTACTCATATCAAGAAGGTACATCTTCTTTTCGGTAGCTCATCACATAAGAACTCCAAAGTGAAGCGTTCTTGACTTGGGGTAATTTTTGGATGGGTGACCTTCTGGGAAGTTTCCCAGGGTGCGTGTGAGTGAGGACATAAGCACGCTGGAAAGACCCGTCTTGATACAGTGAGGACAGTCGTCGAATCTGGGGCGTTACATTTACTGCTATGTAAAACATATCATGTCCAGAAAGCTTCTGGGAAAGATACTTCGAGCAGTTACGCCTCCAATGTCCAGGTTTGTTGCAGTGAAAACAGACATGTTCTGACTTGCCGGGCGTTGTGGGCCCCGTAGTGGGATTCTTGTATGGCTTCTTGTTGGGCTTGTTCTTCTTTAAAGTAGCAGAACGCTTCTTGCCTTTATTTTGGGCTGCATTTTTCTACCAGACGATGAGCCCACTAGAAGAACATGTTTTTCTTTCTTGATTGTGCCCTCATAAGTAGTAAGCATGTGGACCAATTCTTCAAGGGTGACCTCGTGCTTATTCATATTAAAATTAACCATAAATCCATCGAATGAGGAGGACAGTGACAACAAGAGAATATCAATCGAGAGCTCACTAGGAATAACCATGTCGCGTCCCACCAACTTCTCAATGAGCTCAATCATCCTATCACCATGATCATGGACCGAAGTCCTATCTCGCAAGCGTGTAGTCATGAGTTATTTAATAGTAGCATGTCTCTCTGAACAAGTTTTTATAGCATACAATTCTTTCAGATGAAGGTGAATGTCAGCAGCATTCACTGCCTCCTCAAACCTCCTCTGAAGTTCATTCGACATAGAAGCCAACATGTAGCTCTTAGCTTGAATGAAGATCATGGTCCAACAATTTCTCAAGCTTAGCCAACTCAGTCTGACGGACGTGCAAAGGTGCTTCCTTTGGTGGCTTCTTACGAAGCACATACACAATCTTTTCCGAGTTCAGAACAATCTTTAAATTTTGAAATCAGTCGTTATAGTTAGGGCCAGTCAACTTGTTTTGATCGAGAATGATTGAAAGAGGGTTACGAGTAGTCATCGTAAATATAATGAAAATGAAAACAGATAATGGTTACTGATTATTTTAAAATAATTCTAAGATATAAAATATGGATTTTTATTTTATAAATTTTCCTCCCACTATTTTGGCATTTCCACCATACTCTGATAAAAAAAGAAAATCGTATTTCTTTAGTGGGCACGTAGAGCCCAATTACAAAATTATGATCACGAATAATATCAGCCAATTATAATTTGAAAAAGGTATAATCTAATTACATCCTTATGCAACCTCTCTTCGTGTTTCGCCTCACATTTAATAAGGATCTAATAATATGACGTCGTTTATTTTCATTTGTCAAACCGACCCATCAATATTGGATTGGAGTGGACGGTCGCCATGAGTTCTCTCAATATATGAACCGAAGCCATGGGAATTCCACTCAATTTAAAACATATGTCCGGTGGAAGTCACAGCTTTCCGGTGTCTAGTCCTCCCCAATAATATGAGTCGGACACTGTCCGCGGGTAGCGTTCAACATGCAACAACGGTTGATGGAAGGCAAGAATAAATTAAACTCTTTTAATTTTTACATTTTTAGTTTGATATATATATATATATATATATATATATATATATATATATATATATATATATATATATATATATATATTCAACAATAAATAAGAATGATCGATCACCATTCAACAATAAATAAGAATGATCGATCACCAACACTATTAGATACATGTGAGCTATACATGGATCTTGGTCCAAAACCTAGGTTAATGCAGGGATGCAAATGCAACTTATTATAAGAGCTTCCAATATTTTATATGTCTTCATCTTGTGCAGTGATCGACCAAAACTTGCACAGTGAATAGTCCCAAAATTTATTTTATAAATGAAAGCTCGATTTAAATATCGCAAGTGCACGATAGTCAAGTTATAATAAACGTAAGTGAATACGAGTTTCGATCCACAAGGACTGCGTCACACTCTTTTTATTTTCAAGTAAAATTTCTTTAGCGACGATAGAATGAGTTGATGATTAAACTAATGTATATCAAATAACTAAATTAATTAAAATGCAAAGAAAACGTTTCAAAGAAAGCAATGATTAATTTGGATTAAAATCAAATGAAAAACGAATCTTTTGGGAATTTTCAGTTCACCTACCGCTCGTGTTTAAATAATTACACTCGACTTTTAATCGTGCATTCGACGGAATTCCCTAGATTAATTAATATACTCTGTCGAGCTATATTAATACTAATCATAAACATGCAGTAATCAAGTATCCTCAATTATTTAACAGTTCAAGATTGCATTACGTTCCATGGAGTCCACTAGCTTTCATCCGGGTGAATTATCACTATCGACACGTATCCAATTCCGTATATCTACTAAAATTGTAAATCCGTGGTCTATACTATTCGATCCTATTGTTAATTATTCTATCGAAATCATTAACAACTTGAAATAATCAAAGGAAGTTAGCTAGGCTTCGATTGAAACAAGAAAGAACAATAGCATAAACAAATCACTAATAAAACCGTCGATAAATAATGTTAAACAACGAGTACGGGGTAGGATCCCCTCAAATCCCAACAAATCTAGAGTTTAGCTACTAAAATTAATAATAAAAACCAACAACAATCTAAGAATTAAAAACTGAATAATGAAAATACTAAAGATGACGACGGATGACGGCCACGACGCGTGGAAATCTCGAGGTCTTCGAAATCTCCTTTGCTCCTAGCCTTTTCTCCAAGAAAATATTATGAAAATAATGATATAAAGTCTGATAAAGTCTGAAAAAACGGCTGCTGATCTCGTGTGTTAGGTTTAGGTGTGGGATAGAGTCCCTCAAAATTTGGAAACAAATCTTTCTCAATCTCGCGGCTCGCTAGGGCGGTCAAAAGTGTCCGCCCTAGCGAGAGGTTCTCGCAGAAAATTCCTCGGCCATGTCCCTGGGTTCGCTGGGGAGGTCACTTTTGACCGCCCTAGCGAGACGCTTGCGCAACAACTCCTCGGCCAGACCAACATGCTCGCTGGGGCGGTCAATTTTGACCGCCCTAGCAAGTCCTTCTCGATGCTTTGGCAAATATTCTCCCACTTTTTCGTTCAATTCCTACAAAATAACCACCAACTACACGAGATCAGTCATATGCTAAATAATGCTAGAAAAATGCTAAATTAAACTAAAACAAACTAATATGATGCATGAATGCGACTCAAAACCAACACTAAAAACACGTAAAAACGAGTCCTATCAACCCCCTCATACTAACCTTTTGCTCGCCCTCGAGTAAAATAGGTTAAAGCACGAGATACTAAACAAACTCAACAACCACAAAATTACTCAAACAAGAAATAACTAACACAAGTAAATGTCAATGGTAAGTTAACAACGTTTATGTTCATGCCCCAGTTTACTTTCCCACTACCAATCATAATCAAGTCAAATCGCAACCGAATACTCATTCTCATCTACACATAAATCTCGACACTAATTTGAACGTGTGTGTGTGTCATGATGGGTCTAGTCATTCGTACTTCAAATAGATCAATTATCAAATCATGCGAGTCACTCAATTAACACTTCAATACAAGTCTCACTAGCATGCATCCCCGTGTCCATTTATCACTAGCCATAAATTGAACTTTATTCAACTTTTAAGTGCAGATAAGGGTGTCGAAAAGAAGGAAAATAAGCTCAAGTGGCTAAAAGTTGGGAGTACACCGATCATTTTCATTGTGCAATCGTCAAGACTTTTCGTCTGACTTTCCTCGTCTCCTTACATCTCCAACTTTTAGCCTAGGAATAGAATTTCATTCCTTTTATTTCGGCTCCCCCTCACCTTACATCTCCTTCTTTCTTCTCTTTTTCTTTTTTTTTTAAATGCACAATTTTCACACATGTACTCCCTAGGCTAAGAATATAATACTTTAGATTACAGCTGGTTAGGAGTATGACATTTTAATTCAGTGCATTGGAAAGGAGGTAAATGTAAAGTTCAAGGCAAATCAAATTTTCTCATTCAAGGTCCCAATTAGCAACTTATTTTCACGGGTTTATATGCTAAATCAACTCATAAATGGTGCCTTTCAAGTTAACCACACAAAACTTTCAAATTTCACCATTATTCCTACCAAATTCTAGTCCCCACACATATGTGCTCAAAAAGTTCAAATTTTGTACCAAAATTCAGGCTTTAACAATCAAGAGTACCATTCACGAAGTGACCCAATCAACACTTTTGTAAATTATCAATTTAACATCATCATTGGCTCATAAACTATGTCTTCTCACCATAAACGACACCAAACAAAAGAAATGCAACGAAACTAAACCAATTAACTAAACAACCAAAACAATCTACCCCCCCTCATACTAGAGTTGTGTAATGCCCTCAGTGCACAAAACGAAACAAACACTAAAAACATAAAAAAAACTCATGAATGTAAATGCAAAGATAGAATATGCAAAACAAAAAGAAAGGGGAAACAGTAAACTCCCCTAATCAGAAATCGTTCTCCTCCTCATTCTCAGGCGGTGGGACTCCCTCTTCAGCCGCTGGGGGCATAGGATAATGGTATTGAAACTAGAAGGGTGGCGGGTATGCTGGTGTAGGTGGCCGGCCGGACGTGTCGATGACCAAATGAGTTGAGATCCCCTGCACCAGGTATTCGATATTCTGAATGTGGGCTTGATTAACGGCCTCGTACTCAGTCTGATAAGTGGCCCAAGCGCCCAATCGTTATTGCGATCTCGCATGGCCCGGCGGCGTGGCTGCGGAGGTGGTGGTGCATGTCCTAAGGCCGGAGGTGGTTGAGCTGCTCCCCCATAATCGAAAAATACCTCCTCGGGCAGCTCAGCCTGTCTTTTCTCCCTCTTGGATCTATAAAGAGCCTCATCAATGGCTCTCATCGGCGGTAACCACTCATCATCATCTGCAAATATCACCCCCGCTCGGGCACACAGCTCAGTCACGATCGTCGGAAAGTAAAAAGCCAAATTGCTGCTGTTTATACACATGTTGAGCTGTCCGAAAATGAGCCTGCCCACATCAATCACCATCCCAGTATAGATGGCATAAAGAGCAACCGCCCGCTCACGCTGCACATCACTCGTATGACCGACTGGCATCAATCTCTTAGACAAAAACGCATACCACAATGACGCATCCACTTTCAAAAATTTTTCAAGAAAAACTGTATACGTCCCCGGTTGTTTCCACGTGGTGCCCGGATAACAGAGTGTGCGAATAATCAAATCATAATCCGGGTTAAGCACCCACGCCCGAAACACCGAATCATCCACCGACGGTAAACCCAACATGTCATTGATCGTATGGGAATCATACGGGACTAGATGTCCCCTCACAAATGCCTTGTGCTCATTCCCCTCCGGAGCATTGGCATAAAATTCATGCACAACCGGAACCACTGCTGCGTTCGGTTGTGCCACAAAGGCATTCCACCCTCTTCCTGCTACTAGGAACTCCGCAAAATAATGGATAATAGACGAGCTAAATCCTCGCTCAGGGATTGGTTTCCTATGTAGTCTAGCATATTCATATCTCTCCCTAGCATTATCATTCACAAACATAGACGGAGTGGACCGAGAGCTAGAAGCACCATGAGTTACCTTAGATCTTTTGGGTGCCATGTAGAGAGTGGAGTGCACAAAGTATCCAGCCGTCGGAAAATTGTTGAAGGTCGCCGGAGAAGCTCGCTGGAATTTGTGGAAGATGACCGGAGTTGAAAAAAAATTGTAGTCTAAATGCTTCCGGGTGGATTGTAGAAAGCAAGATTGAGTCTTTGCCCTGAAAAATCAACAAATAAAGGTCTTTAGCACAAAAGAGCAAGGGAGGCCGCCGATTATTTGAGGAGGAGGAGTAGGGTTCGAAGTGGGGAAGAAAGGGGAAAAAAAATTTTTTTTATAGTCTGCGCGACTCGCTAGGGCGGTCAAAAGTGTCCGCCCTAGCGAGTGGTTTTCGGTGACAAATTATTTGAAACATACGAGTGCTCGTTGGGGCGGTCAAAGGGGTTCTCGCCTCGAACTTATTTGAAAAATACGAGTTCTCGCTGGGGCGGTCAAAACTGACCGCCCTAGCGAGTGGTTCTCGCCATAAAACCATTTTTTTAAAAAAAATCGCTCGCGGGGGCGAGACATTCTCGAAAAAAAATAAATAAAAAAATAAAAACAATGAATGCTATGCCATGCAACTACCTAAATGCAAATGATGCGATTAATGAATAAAGGAAAACGATAAAATCAACATAGGGAGTAGAAGTAGTTCTCAATTTACAGTCTAGAGCTCGACTTTTCACCCATGTCCTCAATGACTGTCATGGAGCCGAGTGACTCCAATTTGTGGCTCAATTGTGCCACCGATATAGTGCTTCAATCTTTGAGCGTTCACAGTGAACGTCCCTTCCTTGCCATCATGCAACACCACTGCACCTGGTGGGAACACTTTGGCTATAGTGAAAGGTCCTGACCACCTTGACTTTAGCTTGCCCAGAAAGAGTCGTAAGCGAGAATTGTATAACAACACCGCTTCACCCACTTTGAATTCCCTTCTTATGATGCGTTTATCATGGGCTCGTTTGGTGCGTTCCTTGTAAGATAGTGCCAGATCATAAGCGTTTCCTCGAAACTCATCCAACTGCAGAAATCGTTTCTCACCTGCAAGAGCAAAATCAAAGTTTAGTGCTTTGGTCGCCCAATATGCTCTATGCTCTAATTCTACTGGTAGATGACATGCTTTACCAAAAAGTAGCCTATATGGTGTAGTGCCTATAGGTGTTTTAAAAGCAGTACGATAAGCCCACAAAGCATCATCTAACCGAATGGACCAGTCCTTCCTATTCACATTGACCGTCTTCTCTAGAATCCTTTTAATCTCTCGATTGGACACTTCAACTTGTGCACTAGTTTGGGGATGGTATGGAGTGGAAACCTTGTGGGTGACACCATATTTGCCCAACAGTTTATCAAAAATTTTGTTGCAAAAATGGGTGCCACCATCACTTATGATTGCACGTGGTGCACCGAATCGATTAAAAATATGTTTCTTCAAAAATTTTAACACCACTTGTGCATCATTAGTGGCACAAGCCTCCGCCTCCACCCATTTCGATACATACTCCACTGCCACCAAAATAAATTTCTTTGTAAACGATGCAGGAAAAGGACCCATAAAATCAATCCCCCACACATCAAATATCTCACACTCAACAATATTATTTAAGGGCATCTCATGACGGTTGGAAATATTACCTGTGCATTGGCATCTATCACAATTGAGAACATACAAACGAGCATCCTTAAAAAGAGTTGGCCAATAGAAGCCACATTCAAGTACCTTAGATGCCGTCCGTATGGGTCCAAAGTGACCACCTACCTCACGGTCATGAAAATGGTTCAGAATTTGATTGGTTTCCTCCTCTACCACACATCTTCGTATCATGGAATCTGCACATAACTTAAACAGAAACGGTTCCTCCCAAAAATAATATTTCACGTCTGAAAAGAATTTCTTTCTTTGGTGAAACAATAGATTAGGTGGAGGTGTGCCAGTGACAAGAAAATTTGCAAAATTGGCATACCAAGGGCACGCCTTTACCTCAAGCAATTGTTCATCACGAAACCAGTCATCTATATCATCATCAACGCCCTTAATTCTAACATGCTCAAGCCTAGACAGATGATCAGCAACTACATTTTCCACACCCTTTTTATCTCGAATCTCGAGATCAAATTCTTGCAATAATAAAATCCACCTAATTAACCTAGGTTTCGCATCTTTCTTAGCAAGCAAGTATTTGAGGGCAGAATGATCTGTATACACAGTTACTTTAGACAGAACAAGGTATGAATGAAATTTGTCGAAAGCAAATACTATAGCAAGTAACTCCTTTTCAGTAGTAGCGTAATTCAATTGAGCATCATTTAGAGTCTTACTTGCATAGTAGATGGTATGAAATACCTTGTTCTTCCTTTGACCCAGCACCGCACCAACAGCTGTATCACTAGCATCGCACATCACCTCAAACGGTAACTCCCAATCAGGGACAGTCAGAACATGTGCTGTCACCAAGCTTTCCTTGAGTATCTCGAATGCATGCAGACAAGTAGAATCAAAATTAAATTCAGCATCTTTCATCAACAAAGAGGATAAAGGTTTAGCAATTTTGGAAAAATCTTTAATGAAACGCCTATAAAAACCAGCATGCCCTAGGAAACTTCTAACTCCTTTTATTGATGAAGGTGGGGGTAAGTTTTTGATTTCTTCCACCTTGGCTTTGTCAACCTCAATTCCATTCTCCGATACCTTGTGTCCTAACACAATCCCCACTTGAACCATAAAATGACACTCCCAATTCAACACCAAATTGCTCTCCTCGCATCTAACTAACACCAAGTTCAAATTCTCTAAACATTCATTAAATGAGGAGCCAAAAATAGAGAAGTCATCCATAAAGATTTCAAGAAAATTTTCGGTCATGTCATGAAAGATAGCGGTCATGCATCTTTGAAATGTTGCAGGTGCATTGCATAAACCAAAGGGCATACGCCTAAACGCAAAAGTACCATAAGGGCAAGTGAAAGTAGTTTTCTCTTGGTCCTCAGGTGCAATTGTGATTTGATTGTATACCGAATATCCATCTAAAAAGCAATAAAATTCATGACCTGCTAATCGTTCAATCATTTGATCGATAAATGGCAAGGGAAAGTGATCTTTACGGGTTGCATCATTCAATTTCCTATAATCTATGCACACACGCCAACCCGTAACAGTTCTAGTGGGAATCAACTCATTTTTTTCATTAGTAATAACAGTAATCCCACCCTTTTTTGGCACACATTGCACAGGGCTTACCCACGCACTATCAGAGATAGGATAGATAATACCTGCATCCAGAAGTTTAATGGTTTCAGCTTTTACTACCTCTTGCATCTTTGGATTTAGTCTCCTTTGTGGTTGTGCTAGAGGTGAGTATTTATCATCCATCAGAATTTTGTGCATGCAGATCGAAGGACTTATCTCTTTTATGTCCGACACCTTCCAAGCGAATGCTCCTTTATGCTCCTTAAGGACTCCCATGAACTTACTCTCCATATCATCTGTCAAAGAAGAGGAAATAATAACAGGCAATTTATTATCTTCTCCTAAATATACGTACTTGAGATGTGGAGGTAGTGGTTTGAGCTCCAAAGTAGGTGGCTCCTCTAGGCTTGACTTTTGAGGCATTAAATCTTTTCTGTCTCCCAATTCCTCTAGTCTAAGCCTCAATTGCTTTCTCCAAGGTGGAATGTCATTCAAATGAGCTACCATCTCCATCTTTTCCTCGTCTAGCTCGTCCTCCTGCTTTTCAGTAGTGAGAGTGGCCTCCAATGGTTCTTTCAATCCATCCTGCACAAAATCACAAACAAGAGAATCCAAGACATCAATACGAAAGCAACTATCATTGTGCATTGTGTGCTTGAGAGTATTGAAAAACATCAAAAATAATTTCTTCTTCTCCAACTCTCAGTCTCAATTTCCCCTCCTCAACATCAATCAGTGCTTTCCCTGTAGCCAGAAACGGTCTCCCTAGGATTAAAGGCATCTCTAAATCTTCCTCCATGTCAAGTACCACAAAGTCTGCAGGAAAAATAAACTTATCCACTTTCACCAGAACATCTTCGATAATCCCACGTGGATACTTGACAGATCTGTCAGCCAGCTGCAACGACATCATAGTTGGCTTGGGCTCGCCTAATCCCAGTCTCCTAAACACAGAAAAATGCATCAGATTAATACTCGCACCAAGACCACATAGAGCTTTATGAAAATTAATGTCACCAATAATGCAAGGTATAGAGAAACTCCTTGGATCTTTTTGCTTAGGTGGCATCTTGTTTTGAACTAAAGCAGAGCAATTTTCGGTCAAATTCACCGTCATATGATCTTCTAGATTCCGCTTATTTGCTAAGATATCTTTCAAGAATTTTGCATAACTTGGCATATTCAATAAAGCATCAGCAAAAGGAATGTTAATATGCAATTTTTTAAATATCTCAAGAAATTTACCAAATTGTGCATCTAATTTAGCTTTCTTCATTGCTGCAGGAAAAGGTGGAGGGATAACAATTTTATTTTGTGCAATAGGTGTAGATGTAGAGTTAGAAGACTTACCTCCTCGATTTTCCACCTCATCCTCACCGTGCTTGGTCTTTTCCTCATTAGACTCGAGTGCTTTTCCACTACGCAATTCCACCGCCTTCACATGTTCTCTTGGGTTAGTTTCCGTGTTGCTTGGCAAAGCTCCTTGCTCCCTATTAGCAATCAACTTAGCCAATTGTCCAATTTGATTCTCTAACCCCTTTATGGATGCATTTGATTCTGAAATCTCGTCTCTGTTGCAGAAATAAATTTAGTCATCATTTGCTCTAAATTGAACTTCTCCTCCCGAGGCGGTTCTAGCTTGAATCCTTGGTGCATCCCATATGGTGGACCTCTTTGTTGGCGATTTTGGTTTTTTTGACCTCCCCATGAAAAGTTTGGGTGATTCCTCCATCCCGGATTATATGTGTTTGAATAAGGGTCATTTCTAGGACGGTTCTGGAATCCCACTTGTTTTACCGGTACTCCCTCAGGCACATAGAATGGATTGCCATCTTGGCAATCCTGCACATCATGCTCACCCCCACACTTATCACAGAAAATTTCTTGCAGACGCATAGCCGACCCACTCATGCTCATTTTATCAATCTTTTTATTCAACGCCTCTAACTGTGCTGAAACCGCCGCCAGATCATTAACTTGATTAACTCCAGCACCTCGTCTCTGTCTATCAGACTGAGGATGATAGCTACTAGCAGCCATCTCCTCCAATAACTCATATCCTTCCTCCGCCGTCTTTCTCAGTAGGTTACCACAGGCAGCAGCATCTATCATAGTACGGTTAGGAGTAAGCAGATCGTAGTAGAAAGTTTGAACAACTAACCCAAGAGGCAGCTCATGGTGTGGACATCTCCTCAACAAGTCCTTGTAGCGCTCCCATGCCTCGTAAAGTGACTCTTGCTCATATTGGGCAAAAGTAGTAATGTCGGCTCTAAGCTTCATAGTCTTCGACGGAGGAAAGTACTTGATTAGGAATGCCTTTGCCATATCCTCCCATTTAGTAATAGACCCTACAGGCAAACAGTTTAACCACGACTTAGCTTTATCTCTCAGTGAAAATGGAAATAAACGCAAACGAACAGCATCATCAGACACGCAATTAAACTTAAAAGTATCACAAATATCAAGAAAGTCAGCTATATGAGAGTTAGGGTCGTCAAGTGCACTTCCCCCAAATTGGACAGTGTTCTGAATCATCTGAATGATAGCTGGCTTGATCTCAAACTGATTGACTCGGATGACTGGTCTAACGATGCTTGGACGTGCTCCATCAAGAGACGGCTGTGCATAATCCAACATCGGTATACGCCTTGGCTCCTCTCTTTGTTGATCGCCTTCCATTCTTTCCTTCGCTCTTTGCTGCTGTAGTCGACGTCTAGCTGTGCGTTCGATCTCGGGGTCAAAAGGCTCAATCTTACACTCGAGTGATCTTCGCATGCACCACAAGAAAAATCTGAAACACAATGAGAGTATCAAATAACAATAAAATAAATAATACTAAAGAATTTAAATGAAAAATAAAAATTTGTGAATCAACAGTCCCCGGCAACGGCGCCAAAAACTTGATCGAGCAAAACTTGCACAATGAATAGTCCCAAAATTTATTTTATAAATGAAAGCTCGATTTAAATATCGCAAGTGCACGATAGTCAAGTTATAATAAACGTAAGTGAATACGAGTATCGATCCACAAGGACTGCGTCACACTCTTTTTATTTTCAAGTAAAATTTCTTTAGCGACGATAGAATGAGTTGATGATTAAACTAATGTATATCAAATAACTAAATTAATTAAAATGCAAAGAAAACGTTTCAAAGAAAGCAATGATTAATTTGGATTAAAATCAAATGGGAAACGAACCTGTTGGGAATTTTCAGTTCACCTACCGCTCGTGTTTAAATAATTACACTCGACTTTTAATCGTGCATTCGACGGAATTCCCTAGACTAATTAATATACTCTGTCGAGCTATATTAATACTAATCATAAACATGCAGTAATCAAGTATCCTCAATTATTTAACAGTTCAAGATTGCATTACGTTCCATGGAGTCCACTAGCTTTCATCCGGGTGAATTATCGCTATCGACACGTATCCAATTCCGTATATCTACTAAAATTGTAAATCCGTGGTCTATACTATTCGATCCTATTGTTAATTATTCTAAGGAATTATTAACAACATGAAATAATCAAAGGAAGTTAGCTAGGCTTCGATTGAAACAAGAAAGAACAATAGCATAAACAAATCACTAATAAAACCTTCGATAGATAATGTTAAACAACGAGTACGGGGTAGGATCCCCTAAAATCCCAACAAATCTAGAGTTTAGCTACTAAAATTCATAATAAAAACCAACAACAATCTAAGAATTAAAAACTGAATAATGAAAATACTAAAGATGACGACGGATGACGGCCACGATGCGTGGAAATATCGAGGTCTTCGAAATCTCCTTTGCTCCTAGCCTTTTCTCCAAGAAAATATGATGAAAATAATGATGTAAAGTCTGATAAATCTGAAAAACGGCTGCTGATCTCGTGTGTTAGGTTTAGGTGTGGGATAGAGTCCCTCAAAATTTGGAAACAAATCTTTCTCAATCTCGCGGCTCGCTAGGGCGGTCAAAAGTGTCCGCCCTAGCGAGAGGTTCTCGCAGAAAATTCCTCGGCCATGTCCCTGGGTTCGCTGGGGCGGTCACTTTTGACCGCCCTAGCGAGACGCTTGCGCAACAACTCCTCGGCCAGACCAACATGCTCGCTGGGGCGGTCAATTTTGACCGCCCTAGCGAGTCCTTCTCGATGCTTTGGCAAATATTCTCCCACTTTTTGGTTCAATTCCTACAAAATAACCACCAACTACACGAGATCAGTCATATGCAAAATAATGCTAGAAAAATGCTAAATTAAACTAAAACAAACTAATATGATGCATTCAAAACCAACACTAAAAACACGTAAAAACGAGTCCTATCATGCAGCGGGTCCACCATCTTCTAGTCTTGATCTCCCACTATTTCTAATAACTACATTTAAATAGTCATGGCACATAACAGATACATCTCGTAGGGTGGGAACTGACCATAAACCAGGCCCACTTTAATAATATCAAGTATTAACAAAATGAATTCACATTGGTCAAGGCTCTCGATTATACTTCATTCATTTAATATCACATATTAACATCAATTAATTAAAAAAATTAATTAATTGATTAAATTATGCATCTAATATTTTTACTACTAACCATCATAATTATTAAAGAATTTATTAAATAAAAGAAACAACTTTTATTTAATGTCTAATTTTATTCAGTAATAATTGATTTCTTGTAAAAAAAAATATTTTTACTATAAATAATAAAAATCACATTTTATTTACATTACAAGAAAATTATCAATTTAGCAAAATTTTATTTTAAAGAAAAATTGAACAATTTTTATAAAATATCAATTTTATCCAAAATTTTGTAAAATCCGAAAATTGCACCCTAGGTTCGAAAATTCTTTCTTTTTGCTTCTGAGAAGAATAACTCTTGTTTATATACACACACACACACATATATATACATGCGTTTCATACGAGAGACCAAGTGTCGAGTTGTTGTTTTGCATGCCTCGCGCATATGTGCGCCCCAGCCCCGTGCATATGCGCGAGACCTATTGTCTCGGTGCATTACAACTCACGCATATGCGCGCCTCCATCCGACGCATATGCGCCAACTTCTCTGCCATGCTCGCGCATATGCGCCCATCCATGTCGCGCATATGCGCCAACTACTCTGGATTTCCCCTTCGCTTCTCGCATAGCTCGCGCATATGCGCGCACACTTCTCGCGCATATGCGCGAGGTCTTCTTCCACTCACGCGCATATGCGCGGATCCTCGTCGCGCATATGCACGAGGTGTTCTGCCCTCGCACATAATTCGTCTTTTCTTCCGTCTTTTCCGGTCTAATTATTTTCGTCTATAACCACATCAATTATCCACAAATCATTTCAGATTATGATAATCAAATTCTCAGGCCTTACATTTCTCCCCCCCTAAGATACGATTTCGTCCCTGAAATCACAAGCAATCAACTCGTATATCACAGGTAATCGTATCAGATACCAAATCAGATACAAGAAGGAGATATATACAAAAGCTAAAAGAAAACTCACCTCAATAAAACAATTCTAGAATCTTTATTTCATCTCGGATTCTATCTTCCAAATAGATTCTTCGATATTCTAACCACTCTATTGAATTTTCAACAACAGAATAGTCTCCATTCTGAATTAGCTTTCTTTTACTCATCCTGATTTCAATCTAGAATAATACTTCAAGAAATATAATATCATGATATAACTCGAAGTAACGCTGATAAAATCAATCACAAAATACTGGCTATAAAACATCCCTATATACCAATGAATAGCTCATAACAAATCAACATCAACAGCTATTATCAATCCGTTTAATTCCAGTTAATTCAATATTCAGTCTTCTGCCTCAAATATCAATGGTCATCTTCTGACGTTGGCATATTTAATCTGTTATTCTGAGTTGTCTCCATTTCTTCTAAATCAGCTTCATTTTTAAGTCACATCTCTAATCATATCAGGTCCAATCTCAGGAACTTCAGAGATATCATCTCGATAAAGAGGGAATATGCACTTCTTACAGTACAACATTTCAAATAATGCCATCTCAATACTTGCTGATAGCTGTTGTTGTACGAAAACTCACGACATGACAATAAATCCTGCTAACTGGTGCTAAAATCAAGCACTACAACTCTAAGCATATTCTCCAAAAACTGGATAATCCACTCTGACTGTCCGTCAGTCGGTGAATGATATGCAGTATTCAGATATAATCTTGTACCCAACTCTTGCTGTATACTCTGCCAAATGCTCAAAGTCAACCAAAATCACGGTCTGATATAATCAACTTTTGACACTATGTGTAATCTAATCACTTTTCTGACAGAATCTCAGTAATATAATCATATCCGTATGTCTTCATGTACGAGCTAGCACTCGCAGACTAGGCCAGTCTGTCACTCCTAACTCAATCAATTCTCAATTCCGAGAGGAATGCGATAGTTTCATCATGATATCCCTGGAAATATAATCCCATTTCCATTCAGGAATCGATAAGCTATATAACCAATCTCCTGGTTTCATTCTTTCAGTCTTCATCTGTCGGCAATTTAGACATTTCAATACAAATTCTGCCATAACTGGTTTCATCTATTTTCCTAAAATCTGTCTTTTCAAATTATCATACATTTTTCTATCATCAGAATAAATGTTGAATCAAAAATTGTGCATTTCTGATAATACTTGTCGTTTCACATCCGAAAAATCTGGCACAACAATTCAGTTATTCATATGCAGTACAGTATCACATACCTGATATCTGATTGATACTATGCTCTAATCATCGAAATAAAGTTATGAACATTCTGATCAATTTTCTGGACTGCTTTAATTCTCGAAATCAGTTCTGGTTCAAATCGCACTGTATAGAGTCTCAACAGTATACAATCTGTATCAAGTATTAATTCAGAAAAACAGAAACTTCAAATCAAATTCAAAACATCGGTAATCGATAATAGCATGCTAAACTCATAGGACTGTAAATCTCTGACACTGATGTCGATCTCGACCAACTGATCAACGTCTCAACTGTGCTAGAATCAATTGATATACTATCTTCGAATATCAGCTACCCTGAATACCATCTGTCTCAGTCAAAATTCACAATTCAACAGTTTCTATGTACAACTTTCCAGTTCTCAGAATATTCAATACAGTACTCAGATATTTAACAAAATCAGTCATATTCTTCGAATATACCAGAATATCATAGATAAACAAATCAGAAAATCATCAAAATATTCTGAACACAGAGTTTATCAACTCATAAACATAACTGAAGCATCCCAAAGAGAAACATTCACTCCCATGTAACTCTCAGGCCGTAAATCCTTCAACTTATCTTTCAATTCTTTCAATTCAATCAGTATGATTCGGCACAAAGTTCTAGAAATAATAACAGTACCTGATATCGAGTCAAGGCTGAAATCAATATTCCTGATGAACGGAAAACTCGGAAGCTCATCTGGGATGACTTTAGCAACTCTCCTGTCACTGGAAAATCAGTCAATGATACGTTCCATCTCAGTAAATCAACTGAATACATAAGGAATTACTCTGTTCCTTTCGACAATCATCGAGTCATGAACATCGCATATATTAAAGGTATTCTAAATCCAGAATCCTTACCGTACCATGTTCATTCTTCGGCCATTTCAGGTCCGAATCTTACCATTTCCTGTAAATAATCTGCAATAGCTCTATACTTGGCCAACACATCAATATCAATAATGCAGTTAGAATCAGATAACCCCAAGTAAAACACTCCTTGGCATTGCTCTGTGAGATGTCTTCCTCCACAGGTTCTACAATAAACCCCGGTATAACTCGGGCTAGAACTACTGGAGCTAGATGAACCGCTCCCTAACTTCTTGAACTGCTTCTTTCGAGCTTTCAACTGTTCTTTCTTCCCAATACTATTACTACCAACCTCCAATTTCAAAGGGGATTGCAGGAATTGGACTGGAGCTTGTTGCTGTTTCTGAGATTGGATCACATACAGCCTTTCTTGCTGTCGAATCAAACTTGCATCGGCTCTCTTTGCTCTATTCAAGGCGTCAAAAAAAGTATAGGGTCGCTCCACATTTACCAATGCAAGTATTCCAGGATTCAATCCATTAATAAACCGGTCAGTTACAACTTCATCATTCCCAGCCACGTGAGGTGCAAAACGTAGCAAAGTAGAGAATTTAGCAACATATTCTTCAATGTTTAGCTGACCCTGTTTCAAATTTTCAAACTCTGTCCTCTTGTCCTCTCGGTATGAACTTGGGAAAAACGTTTTATAGAATTCAACTTTAAAGATTTTCCATGTAATCACTGTACCATGCTGTTCTAGGGCTTCTTTGGTTGCGATCCACCAACTCTTTGCGACTTCCCGTAACTGGTGCCCAATCAGTTTAACTCTCCGTTCATATGGGTAATCGAGTGAATCAAATAGCATCTCGATATCGTCGAGCCAACTCTCACAATCACTCGTCGTCTCAATACCCCTCAGAATCGGCAGTTGAAATGACTGAAACCTCATCAACTGTGTTTTCATCAGAGTTTCTGACACATCCATCTGATTAGTCACCCTACTACTTCGTTCTGGAATTCTTCGAGGAGGTATATCTGATGATCACAAGAGTTAGCAATCACATGAGACAAATTCGTCTCAGTCCCTTTCTGATCAGCTTACCTCTGATCAAGAATTGGTTCTGATTCATTCTCAAATAATCCACATTACGAAATCAACTCAGATATTCAGGTAACATATATCTTCAAAAAAGTAAACACATGCTGCAATATTAGAATATACCATGTAATTCAACATTATAATAAATCACATGCTAGCAATCACATGCAAAGAAAGAAAACTCATTCTACCCCGCTCACTAGCTTCTATCACAGTCTGAAGAACCTAGAGTTCTAGACCTATTGCTCTGATACCACCTGCTGTGGGGACCTTGACGCTAATTCATTTCTTAATCATCTTTGGGAGTAATTAGATCAATAAAATAAACAGGGTCTAAATTTTTTTATTTTTAAAATACAAAAGCGGAAACGTATGAAATAAATCTTATTTCATTTACAAGATCATTAGCCAGATCTAAGTACAAGTCCTGTACGAAAGTAATTCATAACAACTACGGTTCATTCACTACATGTCAGATAATGAAATAGATCTACTTCTGGGTCCGAATCTCGACGCTAAACTAGTCCTCTCTCGTCCTCGTCTTGACCCTGATCTTGTCCCACCTGTTGTCATGCACACATACAAACAAGACAACAGCCGGATAACTCCGGTGAGAAATATATCCCAGTATAAATCAACGAAACATGCAATAATATAACAATGTAAAAGCATGTAAGAAATATCAATAACATGTATCAAAATCTGAAACATAATCAATATAAAATCATTAATCAGACTCGTAACTTCACATCTAAGACTAGACTCAATCCTAGTCTAGGGATCCCGATTTCCTGACGTTGGCATTCCTATATCAAACATTAGTAATATAAGAAAGTCCAATTCTATCCACTTCGATATAACTAAACATCTGGTGTCTTGACCTATCCGTCACAGACTTTGGCACTATCGCCAATTCACTATCTTGTGACAATGTGCAATGTGCCAGTGATGATTCCATCACTATTGTCACTTATGTCACTAGATCACTCGTCTAATACTCGTCTAATACATGCTTTCTATAAATCAAATAGAACAAACATATCAATTCAAATCAATGTACATAATAACAATAAGTATGTGCTTTAGGGAAACTCAAGTATATCCTACTCGAGTCGTTCTCCTGGTACCACATTGACTTATATCTTTGTCTTCTCGATCTGACGAAGTTGAAGTCTCGAAGTCAAATATGTCCATATCAAATCTAAAATGACAATATCGAATAGACTGTGTCAATATACGGCTCAATTCACGGCCTGTTCTGATCAATATGCAAATCAAGACATAAGCTGATCAATGTCAACGATACAACGATACAATCTCAATCAAACGAATCTGATTAATATCAATCTACTGATGTTTCGACGGCATAACAATACAATCTCAATAACCGTGTCAATTTCAACATCACAGATAAAATAACACGACTCATAATCAATATCAGTACAACCCGAAATCTTAACAATAACATATCATAATCTCAACTCTGTACAATCTCGCAATACCAGCGATACAATCTTAGTATATACGAATCAACAACTCATCTGAACCAAGTATGAATAATATCAATATACCCAGCGATACAGTATCAATCAAATATCAATCCCAACATCTCATGATCGATAACAACATAATTCGGATATCAAATCGGTCTAATCATAATCAAATCAACTCTGAAAATTCATAACAATTATATGAACAGTCCGTTCTTCGATCTGACTTCAATTATATACTGATCAATATACCTAGAACACAATATATCAGTCAAATCATAATTACCCCAATATCATAATTTCAAAACATGTCAAAACGTAACAAAACTTATGCCCAGTTGTAGCTCTCGTCGAGAGGAGTACGGTACTGTGTTCGGATTTAAAATCTAACAGACGGATCTTTCGTAACTCACAATCAAAATCAGAACTTGAGCTTCCTTCGTCCCTTCTTTCTTTTTGCTTCTGAGAAGAATAACTCTTGTTCTTTATATATATATATATATATTTATATATATATATATATATATATATATATATATATATATATATATATATATACACATACGTTGCATACGAGAGACCAAGTGTCGAGTTGTTGTTTTGCATGCCTCGCGCATTTGCGCGAGACCTATTGTCTCAGTGCATTACAACTCGCGCATATGCGCGCCTCCATCCTGCGCATATGCGCCAACTTCTCTGCCATGCTCGTGCACATGCGCCCATCCATGTCGCGCATATGCGCCAACTACTCTGGATTTCCCCTTGGCTTCTTGCATATTCGCGCACCCTTCTCGCGCATATGCGCGAGGTCTTCTGTCCTCGCACATAATTCTTGTTTTCTTCCGTCTTTTCCGGTCTAATCATTTCCGTCTATAATCACATCAATTATCCACAAATCATTTCAGATTATGATAATCAAATTCTCGGGCCTTACAGACATTTTGCGAAAGTATGTCCACAATGAGGTTCCCGAAGATTCCAGGAAGCAGAGGAATCTGGTTGCAGTGACCGAGGAACAGACCTGGGATCCACCTGACTCTATAGTGGCAGGTAACTGTTCATTTATGGTTATTTCGTGTACGTATTGAGAGATACTCATACATTATATATGATTTCTGAATGATTTGCATTGATATATGCTTTATCTGTTGAGTCCGTATCTGCTGTAGTATTTGTCTCATTACCTTTTGGGGAGAGTTTTGACATCAGTGAATTCTGTGAAACATCGGATACGGCAGTAGGATAAGAATGAGATTGAGTTAGTTTGTGTTGTATTGGTGTTATCTGATTCTGACCGCATTAGTGATACAGATGTGTTGTCTGAGTATGACTGCATTATTGATATTGATATACTGATCAAGTACAGAGTTACCATAGACTGATACCGGAAGATGGTAAGATTCGGACCTGAAATGGCCGAAGAATGAATATTGTACGATAAGGATTCTAGATTGAGAATTTCTTTGATATCCGTAATATCTATGACTAGATCACTACAAAAAGAAGCAGAGGGACTCCTTATGTATTCACTTGACTTACTGAAATTGAGTCCATCATTGGTCGATTTTCCAGTGACATGAGAGTTATTGATGTTTTCCCCAGACGAGACTCCAAGTTTGATTCTAGCCAGGGAGATTGATTTCCGCCTTGACTTGATACCAGGTACTGTTTTATTTTAAAACATCGTACCAAATGATACTGATTGAATTGAAGGATTTGAAATATCAGATAGCAGATTTACGGCCTGAGAGTTACATCTGATTAAGTGTTTCTCGTTAGGGATGTATCAGCTATATTGGTGAGTTGATAAACTCTATGTTCAGAATATTTTGATGATTTTCTGATTTGTGGATCTATGATATTTTGGTACATTCGAAGAATATGACTTATTCTGTTAAATATCTGAGTACTGTATTGAATATTCTGAGAACTGGAAAGTGGTACACAGAAACTGTTGAATTGTGAATCTTGACTGAGATATATTGTAATCAGGGTAGTTGATATTCGGAGATTGTATACCGATTGATTCTAGCACAGTTGAGACCGCAATCAGTTTGCCGAGATCGACATCAGTGTCAAAGATTTACAGTCCTATGAGTTTAGCAGGCTATTATCGATGACCGGTGTTTGAATTTGATTTGAAATTTCTGTTTTTCTGAATTAATACTTGATACAGATTGTATACTGTTGAGACTCTATAGAGTGCAAGTTGAACCAGAACTGATTTCGAGAATTAAAGCAGTCCAGAAATTTGATCAGAATGTTCAGGACTTGATTTCGATGATTAGAGCAGAGTATCAATCAGATATCAGGTATGTAATACTGTACTGCAGATAAATAACTGAATTGTTGTGCCAGATTTTTTTTCGGATGTGGAACGACAAGTATTATCAGAAATGCACAATTTTTGATTCAACATTTATTCTGATAATAGAAAAATGTATGACAATTTGAAAAGACGGTTTCAGAGAAACAGATGAGATCAGAGGTGGCAGAGTTTGTACTGAAATGTCTGAATTGCTGACATATGAAGACAGAAAGAATGAAACCAGGAGATTGGTTATATAGCTTATCGATTCCTGAATGAAAATGGAATTATATTTCCAGGGATATCGTGATGAAGCAACCGCATTCCTCTCGGAATTGAGCATTGATTGAGTTAGGAGTGACAGACTGGCCCAGTCTGCGAGTGATAGCTCGTACATGAAGACGTACGGATATGATTATATTATTGAGATTCTGTTAGAAAAGTGATTAGATTACACATAGTGTCGAAAGTTGATTATATCAGACCGTTATTTTGGTTGACTTTGCGAATTTGGCAGAGTATACAGCAAGAGTTGGGTACACGATTATATCTGAATACTGCATATCATTCACCGACTGACGGACCGTTAGAGTGGATTATCCAGATTTTGGAGAATATGCTTAGAGTTGTAGTGCTTGATTTTTGCACAAGTTGGCAGGATTTAATGTCATGTCGTGAGTTTTCGTACAACAACAGCTATCGGACGAGTATCGAGATGGCACCCTTTGAAACATTGTACGGTAAGAAGTGTAGATTCCCTCTTTATCGAGATAATATCTCTGAGGTTCCTGAGATTGGACCTGATATGATTAGAGATGTGACTGAAAAATGAAGCTGATTTAGAAGAAATGAAGACAGCTCAGAATAGACAGATTAAATATGCCAACGTCAGAAGATGACCATTGATATTTGAGGCAGAAGACTGAATATTTAATTATCTGGAAATAAACGGATTGATAATAGCTATTGATGTTGATTTGTTATGAGCTATTGATTGGTATATATGGATGTTTTATAGCCAGTTTTTTGAGATTGATTTTATCAGAGTTACTTCAATATATATCATGATATTATATTTCTTGAAGTATTATTCTAGATTGAAATCAGGATGAGTAAAAGAAAGCTAATTCAGAATGAAGACTATTCTGCTGTTGAAAATTCAATAGAGTGGTTAGAATATCAAAGAAGCTATTTGGAAGACAGAATCCGAGATGAAATAAAGATTCTAGAATTGTGTTATTGAGGTGAGTTTTCTTTTAGCTTTTGTATATATCTCCTTCTTGTATCTGATTTGGTATCTGATATGATTACCTGTGATATACGAGTTGATTGCCTGTGATTTCGGGGACGAAATCGTATCTTCGGGGGAAGGGGGGGAGAAATGTAAGGCCCGAGAATTTGATTTTCATAATCTGAAATGATTTGGTAATAATTGAGGTGATTATAGACAGAACGGATTAGACCGAGGAAGCTAGAAATAAGTTGGAAATATGTGCGAGGAAAAGACCTCGCGCATATGCGCGACCCTGCCGGACGCATATGCGCGAGGCAGGCAGAGGACCTCGCGCATATGCGCGAGGGTGGCAGAAACTTGTGAAGAATGGAAAAAGGGCCTCGCGCATATGCGCCGAATGATGGTGCACATATGATCGAGTCACCGTGATGCTACGCGCCGAGATAAGATCTCGCGCATATGCGCCGAGTAGTGTCACACATATGCGCGAGACGTGTATTGCAAAGGAGTGAGCCACGTTTTTATACATGCATGGGATATATATATACACATTACTTCCTTCATTCAGAATTGAGGAAGAAAAAGGAAAAACGAGGGGAAGAAGCTCCAAGTCCTTACGTGCGAAAGGTTGAAGGTTACGCAGAATCCGTCCGTCAAAATTTCAATCCGACTTCAGCAGCGAGTTCCTAGCGACGACAGCTACAACAGGACATAAGTTTTGTTACGTTTTGACATGCTTTGAAATTATGATATTGGGGGAATTGTGATTTGACTGATATTATGTGTTCTGAATATACTGATCAGTATATAATTGAAGTGAGATCGAAGAACGGACTGTTTATATAATTGTTTTGATTTTCTGAAGCGATATGATTGAGATTGTACAGATTTGATATTATGACCTGTTATTATTGAAGATTATGATTCGTATTTATATCGATTATGAGTTGAGGTATTATATCTGTGATGTTGAGATTGACGGGGTTATCAAGACTGTATTGTTATGCCATCGAAACATCAGTAGATTGATTTTGATCAGATTCAATATTGATTGAGATGGTATCATGATATCGTTGATATGGATCAGATTATGTTTGATTTGAGTATTGATCAGAACATGTCTTGAATTGAGTTATGCATTGATACAGTGTATTCGATATTGTTATTGCCTGATTGATTTGACAGGCAGAGAGTTCGAGACTTCGACAGAGTCAGATCGACATAACGACACGAAAGTTATAAATTGATGTTGATGTGGGATTACACAACTCGAGTTTGATTTGACTTGAGTTTCCCAAAATCACATACTTTACCTTATTACATCGATATTTGCAATGGAATGAAATGGATATCTTTGATTTATTGATTTATGTGTTGAGTCATAGGCGGATACGCCTAGTCGTAGACGATTGATCTCGTGAAATGGGTGCCTTATAGTGATGGAATCGTCACTGGCACATTGCACATTGTCACAGGATAGTGATTTGGCGAAAGTGCCAAAGTCTGTGACGAATAGGTTAAGACATCGGATGTTTGGTCATATCGAAGTGGATAGAATTGAAGTTTCTTCTATTACTGATATTCGATATGGAAAGGGCCAAAGTCCGTGAATAAAAAAGTACCACCACCCCGATCGGGAGTGTAGGTGGTTGTATGTTCTTATTCAGATCGGGATCCCTAGATTAGGATGAGTCGAGTAAGAGTCTAGGAATCACGGAGTGTGATCCAGAGTTTGTATTGATTCATGTTTCTGATTTTGATATATGTTATGAATATCTATTTCATGCTTTTATATTTGTTTATATGAAATGCATGTATACATAATTTATACTGGGAATGTAATTATCACCAGAGTTATCCGGCTGTTGTCTTGTTTGTATGTATGCTTGACAACAGGTAGGACAGGATCAGGATCGAGAAAAGGATGAGAGATTATAGTTAGCATGGAGATCCGGGCCCATAAGCAGAGTATGATTCAGCACTTGATGTATAGATGTTGAACCTAGTTGAGATAGAGACATTTAGTTCATGACTTGTACTTTTATATTGACATGTATATCAGATAGATTACTATTACGTTTCCGTATTTATATTTAAGCAAAATTTAGTCCCACTTTTCTTAATTGTTATATTTGACATTAATAATGATTAAGACATGAATTAGCATCCGGGTCCCCACATGCCCGATCAGGTCAGGTGCCAACGGGCGCGCTGTTCGTGCCTTGCGCACAGGCGCGGACATGCAACGTGCAGGCCCCGCACACAGTCTACTTAGAACAGTTCCAAGCATATTCGAACGTTTTTTGATAAATTTAAAAATTTTAATGGTGCATCAATTTTCTGAAAAATTTTCTTGTATGGGTAGAAATATTATTCAACATGATTTAAACCATATGATAAAGAGAACCTGGCTCTGGGCTATTGTTTTTCACGTATCCAAATCGCAGCAGAAGTTTCTAATTTTTTTTGACAATCAAGAACTCTTCCTCAAAAAGCTCTTTTCTTCTTCATCTTCCTCATTTTGAAGCTAGACTTGCATTCTCCGTCACAAGAACATCCTAGGGGTGTAAGTTTTCATCTCTTTTGATTGTTATACATGTAGAGGACAATAAAGGAGTAACTTTCACCTAGTATAGACATAGTGATTGGTTTATTGATGTATTTGACAGCATAGGAGTGAGAAACATCGTCTCAACCCAGTATTCGTACGATTCGACTGTAAGTTGGCATGTTCTTGAAGTAATACATGAGTAATATTATGTATTTCAAATGCTTTCCATTGATTATTGCTATATGTACATTGTTAGTATGTTTATTGATGAGAACATAACATCATATTCCATCGTTATGTAATAAAAATGAAAGAAATTCATGAATATTGAAGATGATTGCTATGTCATGAACATGAACATGAAAGAAAAGGAAAATGACTGATTTTTATATGATATATGAGCTTGTTGACATCATTGTTGGTTTTAAGTCCACCAAACATATTCGCCAATATATGTTCATGGGGCGTGGGTTGTCAAAGGTGCTCCCTGACGTCCAACACAGTAGTAGCTATATAATAAAGCAAGCACGGTAGTACATGTCAACTAATGAGGCTCAAGTACAAAAATGAATATGAATATATGCTATGGTATGACATGGTTTAAAGATCCATTTTTTTATCACGACATAATATGTATGTTCTTTCTACGCATATTGATACGTATAACTGCCAATGTATTGAGTTTTATAAACTCGCGAAGCTCGTGTATTATAGGATCAGGTAATGAAAATACATAGGATGCCAGTTCGCTAATGATTGCTCTTGACGTGCCTTACCTCGACAAGAACCTGGACGTCTTACTGTATAGCTTCCGCATATGTATTGTAGTTGATTTTATGTCAGAGTTTGAAACTAGTTTCACGACGTTTATGACTATATGTATAACGATACAATGTATGTTTGGGTATGAAAATATGATTCTACATATGCATAGATATTATTGCTTGAGTTTCACTTTCACAAAATGTAGGGACATCATGCCAAAAATTTTATAAACCTTCAAGTTGATATCCCTTGTTTGAATTACTTCATAATATAGGTATATCATTCAAATCCTATTTTGACTATGAGTATAAATATCATTAATCTTGTCAAGTATAGAAGAAGGGTGTTACACTTTACATGGTATCAGAGCCCAAGGTTCTTCGAGAGGGAAGACACCACACTTCATCCATACATGGGGAACTCGGCAAGTAAGTATCTTTGTATCTCATAGTTTTATGCTAAGTTTTGTGCTTCTATGTGACCTACATGTAGGATAAAAGACGATGCCACCTAAACGCAAGGTGCATGAGGGAGAGTCATCTAAGGGAAAGGCCCCAGCAGTAGAAGGTGAAGGCAGTGTGTCACGGCCTATAGGCGATTTTGCTCAGCTGCTCCAACAACAAGCAAAATTCCATGGGGAGCAGATACAACAATTACTTGAAATTCATCGGACGACACACGAGCAGGCACAAGCACAAACCATGCTACCCAGACAAGGCCCTATTCAAACAGATGTATATGATCGTTTTAAACGTCTGAATCCTCTTGAATTCATGGGAAGCACCAACCTAGAAGTAGCAGAAGAATGTATTAAGTCATTGGGGTCCATCTTCTCCTACCTCCATATGGAAGATATTGACAAAGTAACTTGTGCCATCTTTTTGTTAACGAAACAAGCAAGAATATGGTAAAAGAGTGAAAAAGTAGCATTACCCGTGAGACCATTGACATGGGATACATTTAAGTCCACGTTTTACAACAAATATTTGCAAAGATGTACGAGCCAAGAAAACCAGTGATTTCCTCAATTTGAATCAAGGAACCATGTCAATGACTGAATATATACAACAATTCGAGGCTGGAGTTCAATATATACCATATATTGCACAGGATGACACAAGTAAGGGCGAAAACTTCATGCGGGGACTTTGGTCTGAAATTAAAAGAGATGTACGAATGCCAAAAGTTGTTACATATAGGGAGATAGTGGAAAGAGCACTTATGGTAGAACAGGATGAACAAGACATTGATAGAGACAGGCAACAGCGAAGGCAGCCGTATTTTCAAAAGAGCCAAGGAACAGGGCAAGACAAAAAGACTGATAGCAAAGGTACTCGACATGTGGCAAAACCCATGGCGGGGACAGAACAGGACAGAACACCTTGTCCTAAATGAGGCAAAACCCATGGCGGGGAATGTATACAAGGTACCAATGTTTGTTATCGTTGCAAAAATACAGGGCATCTCGCTAGAAATTATCCAAGGAGTTCTGATAAAGTACATGGAGCCTCTTCTCGATGACCAAAGAGGAAGTGGATGCTGATACATCGATGAATACTGATATGTTCTTGATTTCTGGTATCATTGCGATTGTTTTACTAGATTCAAGGGCCACACATTCCTTTATTTCGTATTCATTTGTATGGAGACTGGGCATTATAGCAAATACAACAGAGACACAACTCTCCATAACTTTACCCTCCGGGCAAGAATTACAGACATATCAGATTGTGCGAGGGTGTCCAATATATGTCCAAGGTCGTGAGATGTATGCCGATTTGATAGTTCTGAAAATGACTGATTTTGATGTAATACTGGGAATGGATTGGCTCTCAAAGTATAGAGTTACGATTGACTGTGGCATAAAAATGATCAAGTTTGCGCCAGTAGGAGCTGAACCATTCACAGTAGCAAGTGCAGGTATATCCTTACCTCTTCCAATAATCTCTTGTATGAAGGCATGTAAATTACTAAATAAGGGGTGTCAAGGATATTTAGCATCTGTTCTAACCATTGATACACATGTTCGTAAGTTAAAAGATACATATGTTGTTTGTGAATTTCTAGAGGTAATTCCCGATGATATAACAGGCTTAACCCCAAATAGAGAGATTGAATTTGTTATTGATGTTATAGCAGGAACCCATCCGATGTCGAAAGCTCCTTATCGATTAGCTCCTACCGAAATGAAGGAATTGAAATAACAATTACAGGAGTTACTTGATAAAGGGTTTATTAGACCGAGGTTTTCACCGTGGGCATCACCTGTTTTGTTTGTGAAGAAGAAAGACGGTTCCCTTCATATCTGTATTGATTATAGGGAGTTGAAAAAAGTGACAATCAAAAATAGATATCCACTTCCCAGAAATGATGATTTGTTTGATCAATTACAAGGAGCTTCTATCTTCTCGAAAATTGATTTACGAGAAGGCTATCATCAACTAAAAGTAAATATATATGCTATCTCAAAGACTGCCTTCCGAACCATGTATGGGCATTATGAATTTCTTGTCATGCCATTTGGACTAACGAATGTACCAGCTGCTTTTATGGATTTGATGAACAAAATTTTCAAGCCATTTTTAGACAAGTTCGTGATTGTATCCATTGATGATATTCTCATCTACTCACAAACTATAGAGCATCATCGAGAAAATCTGAAACTAGTTCTGCAAACTTTGAAAGATAAACATTTATATGCCAAATGGAAGAAATGTGAATTTTGACTTGAACAAATAGCATTCTTGCGTCATATCATCTCCAAAGAAGACGTTTCAGTTGATCCAATAAAGATTGAAGCTGTTAATAACTGGACACGACCAACTATTGTTGCTGAAATACGTATCTTTCTTGGTTTGGCTGGTTATTACTGTCGTTTTATAGAAGGATTCTCAAAAATATCATTTCTCTTAACTTCTTTGACAAGAAAAGATGAGAAATTTGTATGGAACGAAGCATGTGATCGCAGTTTCCAAAAGCTAAAGACAAAATTGACATAAGCTCTAATAGCCAAGCCTGGTGAACGGTACGGTCTAAGATTTCATATGATTATTGACTATTTGATTGAGTTTAGTATGGTTTGGATGTTAAGGATCTTGATTTATGGTTTATAGGGTTGATGTTTATAGTTGTTGTGTGGCGATCATTGTAGCGTCGTTACGATTTAATTTATGGTAATTAGCATGTTGAGCCAAATGGTATGAGGCCAATTGGGGTGGTTAGATAAGTTTTAGATGTGCAACTTTGTTGTTTGGAGTGTTTCCAAATTATGAAGAGAAGTGGCTTTACGATTCGATTTTAGTTGCATAGAGTTTGTTGTTGGCTTAAGGTGACAGTGCACCCGCGCTCAAGAGAAGACCGCACCCGCGGTCTTTAATTCAGATTTTTGATGAGATCTCCAAAGACACACCGCACCCGCGGCCAACATTTTTGGACTTTTGGTTGAGGTGCCGTAGGCACACCGCACCCGCGGTGAAGAAGGTAGCGCACCCGCGGTGCGTGAACAGTAGAAACGTGTTTTCGCGATTTAAGTGTTTAAATGCAAGAGTTGGCTCACTTTTTTCTCATTTCTTCTCCTCCATTCTCGATTTCAGCTTTTGGGAGACTAGGGTTTCTACATTTCTTTCATTTCCTTTCTTTGATTCAAGCTTGTGGTTGGATTGTTGGTGTGAGAGAAAGGTTCTTGTTGGTTCTAGGAGCTAAGGTAAGCTTGTGGCTTTGATTATTTCTTGGTTTTGATGTTGGGGGAAGTATTGGGTTTGTGATGGTGTTGGTTTTATGGATTAATTGATATGGGTTTATGATTATTGAGATGTTGATGGTGCAGTATATGGTTATTGTTGTAGGATTGCTACCAAGGGTTTAGATTCAAGGTTCCAAGTGTAGTAAGTGTAATTTCATTCCTTGTGCTCACATGATATTATATGTATGGTGTTTCAAAGGTTTTAATGTGCTATTCCCTTCATTTGATTCATGTTATGTATTGATACACTTTGTTGTATATTATGGAGGCATTTTATGTCTCAATTGTGAAAAAGAGAATACAAGAGAAAAGAGTCTTCAAAGTGTTTGATTTAATGCCAAAGAGAGAGTTTAAATGATTTATTGGATTGATAGATACATAGTCAGAGATTGCATGCAATTAGTTGATCAACGACCATAGGCTTGTATCCCTCAGAGTTATCGATTTATATCGATGGGATATAGGTAGAGAGACAGAGATACTATATAGATCTCAATCCAAGAGAGAAAAGAGAAATACCATCTTATTGTTATATTGCTATGTTATTATGTTTCAAGAGTTGATGGTATTTATTGATTTCAAAGCTATGTTTTACAGAGTATGATATATATCCATTGCTATGTAAGAGTTCCACTTGCTGAGTTTCATACTCATTTTAGTTATTTCATGTGATGCAGATAAGAGTGACGGGCCGGGACGTTGATTGTGGGCCGGAGTCATATGAATATAGAAGAGATGGAAGGAAGAAAATCTTTTGCTAGCATTTTGGACATGATCACAAGAATGATATTTTGTTTTTTTGTTGTGGTATCATTTTATTGATCATGTGTATACTTTTGATTATATATGAAATGTAATTTTAATCCTTCCTCCCTCTAAAGAAAATTTTTATTTCCGCTGTTATTTTATAAAAACCGGTCAGAGGTGTCACATTTAGTGGTATTAGAGCACCGTTCTTCGGACCAATGCATATGAATTCGTCTACTTTCATCGGTCCGGGTATGTCTTCTTCTACATCTATTCATCGTTATCTATTGATATGTATTGTGTAAGCACATTGTAGGAGTATGCCTCCTAAGAGAAAAGCTACAGAGGGTGAGGATAGTTCTGCATCTAGAGTTGTCGACGAGTTCGGCAAGTTATTGAAGACCAAGCCAAGGTCCATAGTGAGAGATCCAACAGTTGCTACGTTTTCAAGGAACAGTCCAAGGTAGAGGTCAAGTGAGAGGTCAAGTGGCTCAAGCAGTTGGTACTGATGGAATCTTTACTGCTTTCAATAGGATGGATCCTCCTGAATTTGCAGGAAGCACTGATCCGGTGGCTGTAGAGTCGATCAAAGCTCTTGAGGCAATTTTTGATCATCTCAACTATGAAGACAAGGACAGAATCAGTTTTGCAGTGTTCATGTTAGTCAAAGCTACACGCATTTGGTGGAATGCTACCAAGGTTAGTGTGGATGTTCCGGCATTGAAGTGGCAAGAGTTCACTGATCTTTTCTATGACAAGTACTTCCCAGATGCACTTCGAGCTCGGAAGGTGACTGAGTTTTTGGAACATCGTCAAGGAGGTATGAATGTCGATGAGTATATTCTGAAGTTTGAGGAGGGCTGTTTGTTTACCTCGTATATTGCTTCAAACGATAAAGACAAGGGTGCTCATTTCATTAGAGGCCTTAGAGCAGAGATCAGAAGAGACATCAACATGTCTAAGGCGGTGACATTCAAAGAGATTGTGGCTAAGGCTTTGTTGGCCGAGCAAGATGAGAAAGACATTGCCACAGAGAGACAGGCGAGGCAGTAGGCTATTGTTCAGAGAGGTCAGGGTTCGAGCCAAAGAGGAAAGGGCATTTTTAAGGGGAAGGGCAAGATAGAGTCGAGCCCGAAAGCACCGAGAGTTCCATCTGATCCAGAGAAGCCATTGTGTCCCAAGTGCGGTAGGAATCATCGGGGAGAGTGCAGATTTGGTACTCATACTTGCTACCGATGTGGCACTGCAGGCCATATTGCCAAAGACTGTCCAAGAGGAGCAAGTAAAGAGAAGGTGCAGGGTCGCATCTTCACCATGATGAAGGATGGTATAAACCAAGATTCTTCTGTGATCTTTAGCACTATTTTAATTTCAGGCAGAGTAGCTACGACATTGATTAATACAGGTGCTACTCATTCTTTTATGTCTTAACTATTTTTGAGATCTTTGGGTTTAGCTCCTTCTGTTCTTCCCCTCCAGTTTAATGTTGTTTTGCCTTCGGGAGATGTGTTGTGCCCGACATCTATTGTGTATGCGTGCTCTGTTCAAATTGATGAGCGAGTTGTTTATGCCGATTTGATTGTTATTCCAATGGTTGCATTTGATATTATACTTGGCATGGATTGACTATCAACCTATCGTGCAGTGATTGATTGCGTTGCTAAGACGGTGAAATTTGCAGATGATGGCAATAGGGAAGGTATGCTCGCCAGTGCAGGTACTTCGCTGGTCCTTCCTTTTATTTCGTGTCTTGAGGCTAAGAAGTTGTTGTTTAGAGGTTGTGATAGGTTTTTGGCTTCGATTGTTGATATAGATAGAATGGTTAAGTTAAATATTGATGATATTGATGTGGTGAGAGAGTTCCCTGATGTTTTTGAGGATGATGTGCCGGGCTTGCCGCCAGACAGAGATGTGGAGTTTGTGATTGACCTAGTTCCGGGTACGGTTCCTATTTCAAGGCTCCGTATAGAATGGCCCCTACAGAGATGAAAGAGTTGAAGACGCAGTTGCAGGATCTTTTGGATAAAGGTTTTATTCGGCCGAGTTCTTCGCCTTGGGGAGCTCCGGTTCTTTTTGTCAAAAAGAAAGATGGGTCTTTGCGGCTTTGCATCGACTACAGAGAGATCAACAAAGGGACTATCAAGAATAAATATACGTTGCCGCGAATAGACGATCTTTTTGATCAATTGCATGGGGCTACCGTGTTTTCGAATATTGATCTGCGATCTGGCTATTATCAATTGAAGGTTAGGGAGTCTGATATCCCTAAGACGGTGTTTCGGACCAGGTACAGTCATTATGAATTTCTTGTGATGTCATTCGGTCTGACTAATGCTCCTTCAGTCTTCATGGATCTTATGCACCGAGTGTTCAAGCCGTATTTGGATAGCTTTGTCATTGTTTTCATCGACGACATACTGATTTATTCCAAGACCAGAGAGCTTCATGCAGAGCACCTCATAGTTGTTCTTCAGTTGTTGAAAGAAAAGAGGTTGTTTGCTAAATTGAAGAAATATGATTTCTGGTTGGACCAGATTTCTTTCTTAGGCCATGTTGTCTCGAAGGATGGTATAGCTGTTGATCCAGTGAAAATCGAGGCGATTCAGAAGTGGCCTATCCCTACCACTGTATCAGAGGTACGCAGTTTTCTTGGTTTGGCGGGTTATTATCGTCGTTTCATTGCAGACTTTCTAAGATTGCGCTGCCGTTTACCAATCTGACGAGGAAGACTGTGAAGTTTGAGTGGTCCAATGATTGCCAAAGTGGATTTCAAGAGTTGAAGGATAAGTTGACTACAGCTCCTGTACTTGCACTACCCAGTGGTACCGAAGACTTTGTTGTTTACACCGATGCGTCCAAGAAAGGTCTTGGTGCAGTGCTGATGCAACGTGGGAAAGTTATAGCTTATGCTTCTCGCCAGTTGAAGGACTATGAAAAGAATTATCCTACGCACAATCTAGAGCTGGCAACTGTGGTTTTCGCCCTGAAAATCTGGAGACATTACTTATATGGCGAAAAGTGTGAAATTTTCACAGACCACAAGAGTTTGAAGTATTTGTTTTTTCAGAAAGACTCAATATGCGACAGAGACGGTGGTTAGAACTTGTCAAAGATTATGATGTGACGATTAGTTATCACTTAGGGAAAGCGAATGTTGTAGCAGATGCTTTGAGCCGTAAGTCGAGTTCTTCTTTGAGTCCTATGATTCAGAAGCCATTGTTGTTAGATTTGCAGCGAGAGGAGATAGCCTTAGTAGTACCGGGAACCATTGCTCGCTTTTCAGCGTTGGTCATTCGGGCTACATTGACGGACAGGATCCGTAGAGAGCAGGTCAATGATATACACTTGACAGAGTTGAGAGCCAGAGCAGAGGAGAGAGGTAATTCAGAGTTTGGGTTGAATGGAGATCGTTTGGTGACATTCAGAGGCCGTATTTGTATTCCTGTTGGTGATGATATTCGGCGAGACGTTTTGACAGAAGCACATACCGCGCCATACTCGATACATCCAGGCAGCACCAAGATGTATCAGGATCTTCGTAGACTCTATTGGTGGCCAGATATGAATAAAGATATTGTCATGTTTATTTCTCAGTGCCTAACTTGTCAGCAGGTGAAGATCGAGCACCAGAGACCTACTGGGACATTGCATTCATTGCCGATTCCTCAATGGAAATGGGAGCATATTACGATGGACTTCGTGACTGGTATTCCCAGAACTAGAAAGGTTTTAACTCTATTTGGGTTATTGTTGATCGGTTGACCAAATCGGCGCATTTTCTTCCAGTAAAGACGACGTATTCCATGAACCAGTATGCCGAAGATTACATAGCAGTGATTGTGAGACTTCATGGTGTTCCTGTGTCGATCGTGTCTGATCGTGACCCTAGATTTACTTCAGAGTTTTGGAAGAGTTTGCACAGAGCTATGGGTTCACGGTTAGCATTCAGTACAGCATATCATCCCCAGAGCGACGGCCAATCAGAGAGAGTTATTCAGATTCTAGAGGATATGCTCAGAGCTTGTACTATCGATTATCCTGGTAGCTGGGATTCCAAATTGTCTCTTGTTGAGTTCACGTATAATAATAGCTACCAAGCGACGATTGGCGTGGCACCGTATGAAGCACTTTATGGCAGAAAGTGTAGATCGCCCTTGTATTGGGACGAGATTGGCGAGAGGAAGATGTTGAGTCCAGAGTTGGTCCAAGAGACAGCTGATGTTGTTGCTGTCATTCGAGAGAGGATGAAGACAGCACAGTCAAGACAGAAGAGTTATGCTGATGTGCGTCGTAGGCCGTTGAAGTTTGAGGTTGGCGACCATGTGTTCTTGAAGATAGCACCTCTTAAGGGTGTGATGCGGTTTGGCAAGAAGGGAAAGTTGAGTCCGAGATTTATTGGTCCATTCGAGATTTTGGACAGAGTTGGCGATCGAGCTTACAGGTTAGCCCTACCGCCAGATCTTGACAGAGTTCATAATGTTTTTCATGTCTCCATGCTCAGGAAGTATATTGCGAATCCTTCCCATGTTCTTCGCCACGAGCCATTGGATTTGACGCCGAATTTGACTTATCAAGAGATTCCAGTCCAGATTTTGGATCAGAAAGTTAAAGTATTGAGAAACAAAGAGATCGGCATTGTTAAAGTCCTTTGGAGGAATCATTTGATTGAAGCGGCCATGTGGGAACCAGAGGACGAGATGAAAGAGAACTATCCTGAGTTGTTTGCGCAGTGACGTCAATTTCAAGGACGAAATTCCTCTAAGGAGAGGAGATTGTAATAGCCAAGCCTGGTGAACGGTACGGTCTAAGATTTCATATGATTATTGACTATTTGGTTGAGTTTAGTATGGTTTGGATGTTAATGATCTTGATTTATGGTTTATAGTGTTGATATTTATAGTTTTTGTGTGGCGATCATTGTAGCGTCATTACGATTTAATTTATGGTAATTAGTATGTTGAGCCAAATGGTATGAGGCCAATTGGGGTGGTTAGATAAGTTTTAGATGTGCAACTTTCTTGTTGGGAGTGTTTCCAAATTATTAAGAGAAGTGGCTTTACGATTCGATTTTAGTTGCATAGAGTTTGTTGTTGGCTTCAGGTGACAGTGCACCCGCGCTCAAGAGAAGACCGCACCCGTGGTCTTTAATTCAGATTTTTGATGAGATTGCCGAAGACACACCGCACCCACGGTGTAAAGGTTACCGCACCCGCGGTCGACATTTTTGGACTTTTGGTTGAGGTGCCGTAGGCACACCGCACCCGCGGTGAAGAAGGTAGCGCACCCGCGGTGCGTGAACAGTAGAAACGTGTTTTCGCGATTTAAGTGTTTAAATGCAAGAGTTGGCTCACTTTTTCTCATTTCTTCTCCTCCATTCTCGATTTCAGCTTTTGGGAGACTAGGGTTTCTACATTTCTTTCATTTCCTTTCTTTGATTCAAGCTTGTGGTTGGATTGTTGGTGTGAGAGCAAGGTTCTTGTTTGTTCTAGGAGCTAAGGTAAGCTTGTGGCTTTGATTATTTCTTGGTTTTGATGTTGGGGGAAGTATTGGGTTTGTGATGGTGTTGGTTTTATGGATTAATTGATATGGGTTTATGATTATTGAGATGTTGATGGTGAAATATATGGTTTATTGTTGTAGGATTGCTACCAAGGGTTTAGATTCAAGGTTCCAAGTGTAGTAAGTGGAATTTCATTCCTTGTGCTCACATGATATTATATGTATGGTGTTTCAATGGTTTTAATGTGCTATTCCCTTCATTTGATTCATGTTATGTATTGATACACTTTGTTGTATATTATGGAGGTATTTTATGTCTCAATTGTGGAAAAGGAAATACAAGAGAAAAGAGTCTTCAAAGTATTTGATTTAATGCCAAAGAGAGAGTTTAAATGATTTATTGGATTGATAGATACATAGTCAGAGATTGCATGCAATTAGTTGATCAACGACCATAGGCTTATATCCCTCAGAGTTATCGATTTATATCGATGGGATATAGGTAGATAGACAGAGATACTATATAGATCTCAATCCAAGAGAGAAAAGAGAAATACCATCTTATTGTTATATTGCTATGTTATTATGTTTCAAGAGTTGATGGTATTTATTGATTTCAAAGCTATGTTTTACAGAGTATGATATATATCCATTGCTATGTAAGAGTTACACTTGTTGAGTTTCATACTCATTTCAGTTATTTCATGTGATGCAGATAAGAGTGACGGGCCGGGACGTTGATTGTGGGCCGGAGTCATATGCATATAGAAGAGATGGAAGGAAGAAAATCTTTTGCTAGCATTTTGGACATGATCACAAGAATGATATTTTGTTTTTTTGTTGTTGTATCATTTTATTGATCACGTGTATACTTTTGATTATATATGAAATATAATTTTAATCCTTCCTCCCTCTAAAGAAAATTTTAAATTCCGCTGTTATTTTATTAAAACCGGTCAGAGGTGTCACATAAGCACCGGTTCTTGCGATTCCAGAAGGACCGGGAGGATTTTTAGTGTACAGTGATGCTGTAAGGTCCAAAATTAAGACGACGTAATCCAACTACATGCGAATCTAAGAAATATGAAAAATGAGTGATTAACTGATTTTAATTGCTATTTGATTATGTGACATACATGTTTACATGTTAAATATGATTTTATTATCATCATGCATTAAATTGTATTTTTAAGGAATATTCAAATGAAGATCGAGGAACGGGTACCGAGGGCTGAAAATGTAAAATATTTTTATTAAATAATTATTCTTAATTATTTAAAATATGGTTGTTGGATATTCATATTTTTGAAAAATAAAGGTTTTGAGGTGATTTTATACGTCGGGACGTAAATTTAATCGGTGTTGGTTTTTCAACTAAAATACGAGCTTTTTGGCAACCCGGCTAATAAATTCACAAATTTATTGAAACAAAAATATTGTTAATATTTATTAAATCTTAATTAAGACTAATTGACTTAATTTAAAGGCTTAATAGGCCTAAAGCCTAGTTAGTAATTTTAAATAGTGTATTTAATGTATTTAAAAACTTAAAACCCTACAATTTGCAACATAAGTCACGGCCGGACACCCCACATATTCTTAAAAAACTCTCCCACCACCCCCATACACGATACACACATACACAACTCAAGGTAGAAGGGTTTTCGAAGATTCAAAGGGATACAAGCTAAGGTTTCGATCTGTTCTTCATCATCTACGTGAATTCGTGCGTATAAAACGCAAAGGCGCGCCATACATCTCCTTTTCTCATCCATTATATCATATTATTGTTTGAATTATTGTATGCACAAGGAACATGATTGATAGTTTTTATAATTTTCGGATATAGCATGCACACATGAGAAAACTTGGATTTTGATGCAAATTCATGATTGTTTTTATGATAAGGGGCTGCCATGATCATAGGTGATGAAGAAGTGAAGCTTAGGAACGAATTTAAGGTGTCCTAGGACCACTCAAACACTGCAACTTGAATTGGAACAAGCAAGAACGATTCTTGCTATCTTGTGGCTTAGGGGATCGGGCTTCTTGATCAAGGGGGAGGGCTGGCCTTGGCTTGGGTTCAGGGCTGGATAGGGGCTTGGTTGAGTCTAGAGTAGAGTCTTAGCCAAGCTAGGACTCGGGTTTGAGGGCTAGGAGGAGTCCTGATACACAAGGACTCCTACCCAAGAGCGAGCACAGTTTTGTGCATGGAGTGCGCAGCTTGCTGGAAGGGAAGGGCTCGGTCCAAGGCTCAGAGGTTGGGCTAGGGTGAGTCCTAAGGGTCTTAGAGAAGTGCACAATGAGTTGGTTCAGGGGCTGGGCTTGTTGGTTAGGTCCTAGACTCATGAAACTAGACTCCTCGCTGTTGGGGACTCTCGGCCAGCATAGGGATCACTTGGGGCTGCTCGTTTTTGGGTTGGGGTTGGGTTTCTTAGTGAACTTAGGGTCCACTAGGGTACTTTAGGATGTTGGTCAAGTTTTGGATCAACATGGTACGGGGGTAACTCGTGAAAATCGAAATTTGGTTCGGGGTCGAAGTTTAGGTGTCAAATTAGGGTGTTTAACTAAGAAAAAAAATTGAAAAAGGGCTCATGGGGGTCGAGTCGTGGTTCATAAGGGCTAAAATAATATAAAAAGACTAAATTTTGAATTTAGGAATTTTATATTAAAGTTTGGGATTTTTCGGGATTAAAACACCGTCAAAACAATTATTTAAAGATAAATGAAAAATTCTAATATTTAAGCTAAATAAAATTATGGAAAAATTCATGTAAGCTTAAATAATTATTTGGGACATGTTAGAGTCAAGAAATCAAGGAAAAAAAGTCAAAATCGTAAAATGTCAAGTCCAGGGGTAAAACGGTCTTTTTACACCTAGAAATTAGTAAACGTCATGGCAGTGCCCTAAATGCTGTTTTATGATATTATGATTATTTTTAAATGTTTATGAAATATTCATGATTAAATTAAGATTTTTAAATGTCTAAGGGATTTTTATGATTTAAGGAAGACATTTAAAAGACATGTTGCATGATTGGTTTCAAAAACAAAAATGTTATGTTATGTATGATTTTTATAAAGTGATGAGAATAAGAAACGTTGAAGTAAGGGAGGTAATTGTGACTATTACGTGGTTACATTGGAAGATATTGTGAGGGTTATGGTCCCAATAGGAGCCCGACGATCGTACTTCTATGTTACCATTGAGGATATGGGGATATGAGGTTTAAGGTAAGAATGGGAATATCGTGAGGGGAGAAGGCCCCAGACGGAGCCCATTATGGGAGAAGGCTCCAGAGGGAACCCCGACGATCGTATTTCTATTCGAAAGAGGATAGGCCAAGGCCAAGGCTCAGTTGACCAGTGACAGTGTCGCTGATGTCTCCGCCACCCAGTACTGTGGTTACATGTAGATGGATCCATCGACTTTTGAGGTTTATGTCATGATGAGGAAAGTCACAATTAACGATCTGAATTCAACAAAAAGGAAAAGGAAAAGGAAAAAAGAAAAATGTTTATGAACATGAAAAATGTTTATGTTATGTCATGATGAGGAAAAAGGAATGTTAAAGTTTATGTTTGCATGTCATGAAATGTTATGTTTACGTCAAAGTATTTTCACTGTTGCATGTGGTTTTATAAATATTATTTGTTATAAAGATTATGGTGTGTTTAGTCTTTCGACTCACTAGGTGTGATGGATGCAGGTGAGGTTGAGGGAGGGCTTGACGGATGATTTGACTGAACTGAAGGCGCACACAACCCGAGGACCAACGCTTTTACTTTTTCCGCATTCCGATTTATGTTAAAGATTTTAAGACTATTAATTTATGCTTTTTGAGAGATTTTTGAGAGGTTTAGTATGGGCTATATTTTCAAATTTATTGCTTTTAGGTTTGGTAAAACATGCGACAATTTCATTTTATGACTGTTTCACTTGATTTTTAAAATGCTAGTTGGATGATGTTTTATTTTAAAAGGTAAAATATTTTATAAAAATATTTTCATGAGGTTTATGTATAATTGAGTGTTTTATAAAATTACAATAAGTGTATTTTTAAAGCAATAAAAAGGGCAGACGTTTCAGTTGGTATCAGAGCAAAAGTTCTGTAAAGGGTTGTGCTACCATCAGCGCCGGGAAGATCTGTCGTCAAGCCTCAAGTTGTAAGTTTTTACATGCTTTATATGATTCAGTATGATGTTACCAGCATGACTTTATGAAAATTATGCTTATTGGACATGTTTATGAGCTTTTTAAGTATTTATGTTTTGCATGCTTAAATTGCTAAATGGGATAGGATATGTCGCATGATTAGAGAAACTTAGATTTAAATGCATGTTGGTTGCGTTAGAATTTGGAAAACGTTCAGATAAAATGCCTCCTAGACGCTCTCCCGTTATTGAGAACCAAGAAGATAACAGTGTTAATCGTCGAGGGAATATTCAAACGAATGCACCACCACCACCAGATGCTGCTACTCGTGCTCTTGAGGGGATGGCTTGTCTCTTCGAGCAGCAGATACAGCAGCAGCAGTTACAACAGCAGCAGCTACAACAGCAGTTACAGCAGTTGCAACAGGAGCCTAGGCCACATCACGACATTTATGATCAGTTCTGGAGGCTAGGGCCGAAGGAATTTCCTGGCACTACTGACCCTTTTGTTGCAGAGGGATGGATTCGTTTTCTTGAGGTACACTTTCGCTATTTAGATATTGGAGATGCGGACCGTGTGAGGTGTACCACTTATCTGCTGAGGGATGACGCTTCCTTATGGTGGGAAGGAGCTGAGCAGGGTGTTAACCTTGCTATACTTACTTGGGCTCAATTTAAAACGATATTCTATGAGAAGTATTTTACGGCTGCTGTTAGAGGACAGCTGAAGAGAGTTTATGAGCCTCCGTCAAGGAGACTCGTCTGTTGCTGATTTTGTCAAGAAATTTGATAGGGTTTGTCACTTTGTACCCCTTATTGCCAGGGATGCTAAAGAGAAGCTTAGACACTTTATGGATGGTCTGCGGCCTACCATACGAGATAAGGTTATGATGATGCATCCTGTGGACCATGCTACAGCAGTTACCTATGCATATCAGGCTAAGCAATCCTTGAAAGACATTGACTTTGAGCTACAGCGCAAGAGGCAACTACACCAAAGTAACAATCAGCCGAATAAGAAACCATATACGGGTCCTCCTAGACCTCAAGGGCCTCAAAAGCCCCAAGGTCCAGTCAAGAAGCCAGCACCACCAAAGCCACAAAATCCTGGAGCACCGAAGCCTGCTGAAAGGCAACCATGCAAAGAGTGCAACTGTTTTCATCTTAGCAAATGTGAATGGGGATCATTCAAATGTTTCTACTACAAGGAAGCTGGACACAAAGCTAACGATTGCCCAAAGAGGAAAGTAGCTACTACTGCAGGAGCTTATGTTATGAATGCCGAGGAAGCTGAGGAAAAGGCAGACACTACACTCATTACGGGTAACCAAGTCGTTTAACATTTTTATATTGCTTATTATTGCATGAAATTTTAAATTGGTTATTAGAAATGATTTGGGAACAAGATCTATGTAGTGACCCGTTCCAGAATCACCTACTAATGAAGAACTAAGCATGCAATTAACTTAATTAATAATAATCAGAGATAACAGCGGAAATATGGCTAACGACAATAGTTATACAACCCAATCGAAATCAGAACAACTCAAAATATATTCGGTACAACCATATCGAATAGAATAGTACTGAAAACTAAACCAACCAGCTACTCACGTCCTCCTCCTCCTCCTCCTGAGCTGTCCAACCTGAGGCCTGCCCCGTGGGAATGGGGTGTCCAAGATAAACAAAACCGAGGACGTGAGCGATAAGAACGCCCAGTACAAAAGCATGAGTATACAAACCTATATGAAATGCACATGCTATGATATGATACCAGGGTAGTCAAGAAACAGGAGTAACAAAGGATCTCAATATGCTCAGTCTAGAGGCGCCAAGTGGATAGTGCCGCGCGGTACTCCTCTGGGTCACTGCATCCACTACAAGAACAGACGTGGACCTAAAATGTCCCGGATCACCGAAGCCCTCCGGACCCGTCGGCCACTGTGTACTCTCGGTGTCCATGCGTCCACAAGACAAGACAGGGCTGAGCGGCCCCACAAGATATAGCTTATCTCGAAAGAGATACAGCTCAACAGTAAAGGCTATCTCGAAGGAGATACGGCTCAACATGAAATGCAACATGCATCATAAAACGTGACATAATAGCATGCATCATATGACATATATCAATGCACCACATAATCATGCAACACATATAAGGATGTATACTCGACCAGGATATCTCGGATAGTACTTTCGTACCTCTATCACAGCAAGCCTAGCCTTACGCAACACCGCTAATCAGGTCTAGAACAAGCCTACGCATCAAAAGCATACCCAATGAACAATACTACCATGCTCGACTAGCAAAACCAGTACTACCAAAGGTTTAGGGTTTACCTTCGTCCGTCGACAGCCCTTTGATGTCGATTGCCTCGTAACTCAGGCGTCGCTACGCTACCAATCCTGGCAGCTCTTGGCTATCGCTCGACCGACAACTAACCCTAGAAACCTTCCAAACTTCTCAAATATGAGACACAACTCAAGAATTTGCAATGCAAAATGAGGAAATCCGAGCACTATTTATAGGCTATGTTCGGATCCACCGAACCCACTTCGGAACGTCCGAACTCCTACGTGTCTATCGGCTCTTGACACCTCATGATCGGATCCACCGAACCTACACTTCGGATCATCCGAACTTGCATGCAAACTGACGTGTCGATCAACTCTTGACACCTCATGATCGGATCCACCGAACCCACTTCGGATCGTCCGAACTCTTCGGTGCTACCGAACCATCTTCGGTCCGTCCGATCATGACCACGGTCAAAATTACACATTAAACCTTCTTAATCACCATTAATCCGTTAATTACCCAATTTGGAATTCGGGCTACTACATTCTCCCCCCCTTAAAAGATTTCGTCCTCGAAATCAGGCTTAGAGGATGAACAAAACGAAATAACAACATCGTTATTACATCTCAATGGTTGTTGAATACAACTGATATTTCGATTACAACTGAAAACACAAACATATACAAAGCATAACTCAAAAGAGCTCTGGATGCTCCGAACGCATACGACTCTCTAGCTCCCAAGTGGCTTCTTCAGTGCCTCTGCGCTGCCACTGAACTAAGACAAGAGGAATGATCTTATTCCGCAACACCTTGTCTTTGCGATCGAGGATCCGCACTGGTCGTTCCACGTAAGACAAATCTGAATTTAGTTGAACTTCAGAGGGATGCAAAATGTGAGACTCATCTGCTACGTATCGTCTCAACAAAGATACGTGGAACACATCATGAATACTTGATAGGTACGGCGGCAAAGCAAGTCTGTAAGCCAAATCTCCCACGCTTTCCAATATTTCAAATGGACCAATAAATCTTGGAGACAGCTTACCCTTGAGACCAAATCTCAAAATCCTGCGAAAAGGCGAAACTCGGAGAAACACTTTCTCACCTGGCTGAAAATAAAGAGGTCGCCGCTTGGTGTTCGCATAACTAGCTTGTCGATCCTGAGCGATCTTAATCCGTTTCTTGATTACTGCAACCTTATCAATAGCCTGCTGGACTAACTCCGGTCCCTCAACATGTCGTTCCCCAACTTCATCCCAAAATAATGGAGTACGACAACGTCGCCCATACAACGCCTCAAATGGTGCCATACCAATACTACGATGATAGCTGTTGTTGTACGCGAACTCAATCAAAGGCAAATGATCCTGCCAAGCGGTTCCGAAATCCATCACACAAGCTCGCATCATATCCTCAAGTGTACGGATAGTCCTCTCCGTCTGACCGTCGGTCTCTGGATGATAAGCTGTACTTAAACTTAGGGACGTACCCAATACCGCCTGGAAACTACCCCAAAATCGTGAGGTAAAACGAGGATCTCTGTCACTGACAATACTAACTGGCACCCCATGCAAACGTACAATCTCTTGAATGTACAATCGAGCCATACGATCGAAAGTGAAATCACGGTTATATGGCAGAAAATGAGCAGACTTGGTGAGTCGATCCACCACTACCCAAATAGCATCACTATTCCTCGAAGACAATGGTAAGTGAGTAATGAAATCCATCGCGATATGCTCCCACTTCCATTCGGGAATAGGTAAGTTCAACAATAATCCTCCCGGTCGACGGTGCTCTGCCTTAACCTGCTGACAAACAAGACACTTGGAAACAAACTGATAAACGCTGCGCTTCATCCCTTTCCACCAAAATCGTGTCCTCAAATCTTTATACATCTTGTTGCTTCCTGGATGGACACTCAACTTGCTTCGATGAGCCTGAGCCAAGATCTCTTCCCTCAAAGTATCATCCTCTGGTACCACAACCCGATTAGACAAACACAGAAGACCATTAGACTGATAATGGAAATTGCTATCTCCACCAACCAACCGAGCTAATCTCTGAGTCTTGAGATCAGACATCTGAGCATCTCGAATCCGAGCGAACAAAGCTGGCTCAGATAAAATGGTAGCAACACGAATGCTCTCCATACCTTTCCGATGTTTGAAATTAAAACCCAACGAACAACAATCCTGGATAGTACTAATCATAGCACTGGTCTGAAGTGCAGAGACTCTCACCTTGCGACTAAGAGCATCGGCTATGAGATTCGCAGAACCTGGATGGTATTTGATCTCGCAGTCATAATCTTTAAGTAGATCCATCCAACGACGTTGTCTCATGTTCAACTCAGCCTGAGTGAACAGATACTTCAGACTCTTATGATCAGTAAAAATTTCAAACTTAACCCCGTACAAGTAATGACGCCAGATCTTCAGCGCGAACACAATAGCAGCTAATTCTAGATCATGAATAGGATAATTTTCCTCGTGAGGTTTCAACTGTCTGGATGCGTAAGCGATCACATGATCATTCTGCGTCAACACACACCCTAAGCCTTGAAAAGAGGCATCGGTGTAAACACTGAAACCATCAGATCCTGACGGTAACGCCAAAACAGGTGCAGAAGTCAGAAGTCGACGAAGCTCTCTGAAACTATCTTCGCACTCAGATGACCACTCAAATGGAACATCCTTCCGAGTAAGTTGCGTCAATGGTCTAGCTACCTGAGAGAAATTCACGATGAAGCGACGATAATACCCTGCCAGACCTAGAAAACTACGGATCTCAGCCACCGTCGTCGGACGTGACCAATTCAGCACTGCTTCGATCTTGCTGGGATCCACAGAAATTCCTTCCTTGGAAATCACATGACCAAGGAATACTACACAATCAATCCAGAACTCGCACTTACTCAGCTTAGCATACAATTGCTTCTCGCGAAGAATCTGCAACACAATCCTCAAGTGCTGGATGTGCTCTTCCACACTGTGAGAATAAATCAAGATATCGTCGATGAAAACCACAACAAACTGATCTAGAAAATCCCGAAAGACTCGATTCATCAGATCCATGAACACTGCTGGCGCATTCGTCAATCCAAATGGCATAACTAGAAACTCGTAATTCCCATATCGAGTACGAAATGCAGTCTTGGAAATATCATCATCTCTAACTCTCATCTGATGATAACCCGATCGCAAGTCAATCTTGGAGTAAACAGAGGTACCCTGGAGCTGATCGAACAAATCATCGATACGAGGTAATGGATACTTGTTTTTGATCGTCACACGATTCAGCTGGCGATAATCAATGCACAATCGCATAGATCCATCTTTCTTCTTGACAAACAATACTGGAGCTCCCCAAGGTGAAACACTCGGGCGAATATAACCTTTATTAAGAAGATCCTGCAATTGCTGCTTCAATTCTCTCATCTCTGACGGAGCAAGACGATAGGGGGCACGAGAAATCGGTGCAGTCCCTGGCATTAACTCAATGCCAAATTCCACCTCTCTAACCGGAGGAAAACCAGGAATCTCATCTGGGAAAACATCAGGAAATTCACAAACCACTGGAATATCCTCTATACCAACACTACCTGTGGATGAATCAATCGCATAGATGAGGTAGCCTTCCCCGCCCGCCTCTAAAGCACGACAGGCTTTCAGAGCAGATACCACTGGCATCGGAGGTCGCGCTCCCTCACCATAGAAAAACCAACTAGAGCTCTCAGTCGTACGAAACTGAACAAGCTTCTGGTAACAATCCACGGTAGCTCGGTAGGTAGTCAATAGGTCTATACCTAGAATACAATCAAAATCTTCCATCTCTAGGATCATAAGATTCGCAATCAATTCGTTACCCTCAAAATCTAAGGGACAACCCATCACTAGACGCTTCGCTAACACCGAATGACCCATCGGAGTAGAAACAGAAAGAATGACGTCTAGAGAAACATACGGTAACTTATGACGCTTAACAAATCGTGCAGAAATGAATGAATGTGATGCTCCGGTATCAATAAGAACAAAAGCAGGAATACCGCATAAACGAAAAGTACCTGCTATGACTCTCTCCGTTTCATCTGCAGCCTGATCTTGGTTCAGCGCAAAAACCTGACCTTGGGCACGAGGTCGAAGATTTGAACTACCCACTGCCTGACCCTGCCTCCTCTGCTGAACAGTCGTCTGAGATCCGGAACCAGATCCTGCTCCACCTCGCAACTGAGGACAATTCTTCTTGAGATGACCCATCTCTCCGCACTGAAAACAAGCTCCCGCGGCTGATCGGCATTGCTCCGATGGATGGTTCTTCCCACAATGCACACAAGAAACCTTCTTCTTACCAAAGCGGAAAACACCGCTAGACCGTGATCCAGATCCAGAAGAAGAAGAACCAGATTTCTTGAAAGACTGAGATCGAGGGCTCAAAGTACTCGGAGGTCTAGAGGAAAGAATAGCCCTACCACGCTGGAGACTGATCTCTGCCTGGCGACACCGGTTCACTAACCCATCATACGAAGTAGGATTATCACAGACAGTGACTCGATCAAAAATCTCCTGGTTAAGACCCTGAAGGAAATGGTCATTCTTGGCCTCAGAACTGCCACTGATATGAGGAGCAAAAGGTAACAACTCAAAGAACTTCTGCTGATATTCATCAACAGACATACTCCCCTGCTTAAGATTCAGGAGCTCAATCGTCTTTTCCTGGCGAAGGGCTGGAGGAAAATACAGCTGCATGAAAGCTGCACGGAAATCGGCCCAAGTCACCCTACCCTGGGACTGGACTATCGGCGCAGAAGTCGATCGCCACCACTTGCGCGCACGGCCTTCGAGAAGAAAACCAAGGGTCTCCATCCTCTGCTCCTCGGTGCACTGGAATGCACGGAAACAGCTCTCCATGCGCTCTAACCAATCCTCAGCATCATCGGGAGTCTCACCGCCGACTAAAGGCTTAGGCCCCATCTGAATGAAACGGTGCAAATCAAAACGCCTAGGACCATCCCGACGATGACGATGTTCACGATGACGCCTACGATCGTCCTGGTCACCCCAACGACCTACACTTCCCTGACTACTCTCATCACCAAAGTGGTCAGCCATCGCTACAAGATAGAATGGGGAAAATGGTAAAATGGTCAACGAAAATCCCAAAACAGAATCTATATTCCAAAATCGTAAGCATGCTCTGATACCATAAATGTAGTGACCCGTTCCAGAATCACCTACTAATGAAGAACTAAGCATGCAATTAACTTAATTAATAATAATCAGAGATAACAGCGGAAATATGGCTAACGACAATAGTTATACAACCCAATCGAAATCAGAACAACTCAAAATATATTCGGTACAACCATATCGAATAGAATAGTACTGAAAACTAAACCAACCAGCTACTCACGTCCTCCTCCTCCTCCTGAGCTGTCCAACCTGAGGCCTGCCCCGTGGGAATGGGGTGTCCAAGATAAACAAAACCGAGGACGTGAGCGATAAGAACGCCCAGTACAAAAGCATGAGTATACAAACCTATATGAAATGCACATGCTATGATATGATACCAGGGTAGTCAAGAAACAGGAGTAACAAAGGATCTCAATATGCTCAGTCTAGAGGCGCCAAGTGGATAGTGCCGCGCGGTACTCCTCTGGGTCACTGCATCCACTACAAGAACAGACGTGGACCTAAAATGTCCCGGATCACCGAAGCCCTCCGGACCCGTCGGCCACTGTGTACTCTCGGTGTCCATGCGTCCACAAGACAAGACAGGGCTGAGCGGCCCCACAAGATATAGCTTATCTCGAAAGAGATACAGCTCAACAGTAAAGGCTATCTCGAAGGAGATACGGCTCAACATGAAATGCAACATGCATCATAAAACGTGACATAATAGCATGCATCATATGACATATATCAATGCACCACATAATCATGCAACACATATAAGGATGTATACTCGACCAGGATATCTCGGATAGTACTTTCGTACCTCTATCACAGCAAGCCTAGCCTTACGCAACACCGCTAATCAGGTCTAGAACAAGCCTACGCATCAAAAGCATACCCAATGAACAATACTACCATGCTCGACTAGCAAAACCAGTACTACCAAAGGTTTAGGGTTTACCTTCGTCCGTCGACAGCCCTTTGATGTCGATTGCCTCGTAACTCAGGCGTCGCTACGCTACCAATCCTGGCAGCTCTTGGCTATCGCTCGACCGACAACTAACCCTAGAAACCTTCCAAACTTCTCAAATATGAGACACAACTCAAGAATTTGCAATGCAAAATGAGGAAATCCGAGCACTATTTATAGGCTATGTTCGGATCCACCGAACCCACTTCGGAACGTCCGAACTCCTACGTGTCTATCGGCTCTTGACACCTCATGATCGGATCCACCGAACCTACACTTCGGATCATCCGAACTTGCATGCAAACTGACGTGTCGATCAACTCTTGACACCTCATGATCGGATCCACCGAACCCACTTCGGATCGTCCGAACTCTTCGGTGCTACCGAACCATCTTCGGTCCGTCCGATCATGACCACGGTCAAAATTACACATTAAACCTTCTTAATCACCATTAATCCGTTAATTACCCAATTTGGAATTCAGGCTACTACAATCTAACCTAGCGGAAATTAGGTTGCATGTTCTACATAGTTGAATTTAAGTTATAATTTTAAGAACCATAGAAATGATATTAATTTTGTGCCACATTTTATGTAAAGGATGATTTATTTCCAAATAAAAAGTTAAGGGACCAAAATGCAATTACCGAATTCTTGAAGGGCCATGAACGTAATTTTCGAAACCTTCAAGGGCTACAATGAAAAATTTAGAAAAATATAAGGGTCATAATGCAAATATCCGAATTTTTGGGGACTGAAGTGCAAATTTCGAAAAATTGCGGGCTAAAATGCAATTTTTCAAGAAATGCTTAAGTTCAACGAGCAATCTACATATAAATTTGGGAATTAATGATAGCAAATCCTTAAGTTTCAACACGGAAAGATATAAAAGATATTTTCACTGCAGGGAGGATCATCATTCTAGGTGTAGCTACCTATGCATTGCTAGATTCAGGAGCTACACATTCTTTTATATCTGAAACATTCATCAAAAGACTGAAAATTTCTCCTCAAGATATGGGTTTGGGTTTCAAAGTTTCTATTCCATACGGTGACCAAATGTTCACGTCTAAGATCGTTAAGAATCTGGAGCTTCGGTTATTCAAAGATATTGTTCGGGCAGACCTTATTGTGCTTCCTATGCCCGAATTCGATATTATACATGGGATGGATTGGTTATCAGTGAATGGAGCTTCGATTGATTTTCGTCAGCGATCAGTATCTATTAGGCCACCTAGTGGTAAATCTTTTGTCTTCGAGACGGCAAGAAACAAGCAAATGCCGCACATTATCTCTTGTCTATGTGCGAGGAAGCTTATTAAGCAGGGATGCCAAGCTTTTCTAGCATGTGTCACTACTGCACATGAATGTATCAGTCAGAAGTTAGAATATGTTGATATTGTGAGATATTTTCCGAGCGTCTTTCCCGAGGACGTTTCTGGCATTCCGCCCGACCGCGAAGTGGAATTCTTTATCGATCTAATGGTGGGCACAGTTACTATATCAAAAGCACATTTTCGTCTAGCACCTGCCGAAATGAAAGAGCTAAAAGATCAAATCTAAGAATTACTAGACAAGGGTTTCATTCGCCCTAGTTACTCTCCATGGGGCGCTCCAGTATTATTTGTGAAAAATAAAGATGGTAGTATGCGTCTTTGCATCGATTATTGTCAGCATAATCGGGTTACCATCAAAAATAAGTATTCACTGTCAAGAATTGAAGATTTATTTGATCAGTTGCAAGGAGCATCGGTATTTTCTAAGATTAATCTGCGATCTGGATACCATCAATTGAAAGTAAAAGAGTCAGATGTACACAAGACGGCATTTCGCACGAGATATGGGCACTATGAGTTTATGGTCATGCCATTTGGGTTGACCAATGCGCCAGCGATCTTCATGGATCTCATGAATCGCGTATTTCAGCCGTATCTGGATCAGTTTATTATTTTCTTCATTGATGACATATTGATCTATTTCAAGAGCAGAGAGGAGCATAACCGTCACTTGAGGATCGCACTGCAAGTACTGCAAGACAGAAAGCTATATGCAAAGTTCAGTAAGTGCGAGTTTTGGCTTGATATAGTGGCGTTCTTAGGCCACATTATTTCTAGTGATGGCGTGGAAGTTGATCCAAGTAAAGTGGAAGCAGTGAAAGAATGGCCAGTACCAAAGAGTGTCACCGAGATTCGCAGTTTCTTGGGACTAGCTGGCTACTATCGCAAGTTTATTCAGGAGTTTTCATCTATAGCGGTACCTATGACCGCCTTGACAAAGAAAAATGCAAAGTTTATTTGGGGACCCGAGTGTCAAGACAGTTTTGACAAGTTGAAGCAAGCCTTGATATCCGCACCGGTGTTATCTATGCCATTGGGGCAAGGGGAGTATGTTCTTTATACCAACACTTCTAAACTTAGTTTGGGCGCAGTTCTGATGCAACACGACCGAGTTATCACCTATGTGTCGAGGCACCTGAAAATTCACGAAAAGAACTGCCCTACTCATCATCTTGAGCTTGCAGCAGTAGTCTTTGCACTAAAAATTTTGAGACACTACTTTTATGGGGAGAAGTGCAAGATATTCACCGATCATAAAATTTTAAAATACTTCTTCACCCAAAAGGAGTTGAATATGAGACAGCGCAGATGGCTTGAGTTGGTGAAGGACTATGATTGTGACATTAGCTACCATCCGGGAAAAGCTAATGTAGTGGCTGACGCGTTGAGCAGAAAGGCAGCAGTTATCACTCAATTATCACTCCAAAAATCGTTGTAGTCCGAGATACAGCGGTTTGAGCTTACAGTGTATATTAGGGCGCGGCCCCAAATCTTGCCACATTATCAGTCCAGACGACTTTGAGAGATAGAATTCGGGATGGACAGTCCATTGATGAGCAGTTGAAAAAGTGGAGAGCGAGAGATGAAGCCAAGGGCCAGAATCTATATTCAGTAGTGGATGGTTTAGTTCGTTATCGAGACCATCTATGGGTTCGTAGCGATGATTCTTTGAGAGATCTTATTATGAAGGAAGCCCATAACAGACCATACTCCATCCATTCGGGAAGTACAAAGATGTACAAAGATTTGCCGTTGTTATATTGGTGGCCAGGCATGAAGAGGGACATTTTGAGATTCGTATCCGAGTGTTTGACTTGCCAGCAAGTAAAAGCAGAGCATCAAAGACCAGCGGGGAAATTGAAGACACTCCCTATTCTCGAGTGGAAATGGAAAAATATCACCATGGACTTTGTAGTGGGATTGCCAAAGACCGTTAAGGGTTTGAATGCCATTTGGGTGATAGTAGATCGTCTTACTAAATCAGCGCATTTTATACCTATTAAGACGACATTCACCATGATTCAGTATGCCGACTTGTATATTCGAGAGATAGTTCGTCTGCACGGTAATCCTGTATCGATCGTTTCTGACAGGGATCCGAGATTCACGTCATCTTTTTGGAAAATTCTGCATGCAGCGATGGGGACCAAGTTATTGTTGAGTACAGCGTTCCACCCTCAGACCGATGGCCAGTCGGAGAGAGTTATACAGATTTTGGAAGATCTACTGCGAGCTTGTGTTATTGATTTCCAAGCCAGTTGGGAACCAAAGCTACCTCTAGTGGAGTTCACCTACAATAATAGTTTCCAATCATCAATCGGGATGGCTCCTTTTGAGGCACTTTATGGAAGGAATTGTAGATCTCCTATTCATTGGGACGAGGTTGGGGAAAGAAGAGATATTGGTCCGGATGTGATTGAAGAGACTGCCGCGCTTGTAGTCAAAATTCGTGAGAGAATGAATACTGCACAAAGCCGACAAAAGAGTTATGCGGACAAAAGACGAAGGGAATTAGAATTTGCAGTGAGCGACCATGTATTTGTGAAAATAGCACCTATGAAGGGTTTTATGCTCTTTGGCAAGAAAGGCAAGCTTAGTCCAAGATTTATAGGTCCGTTTGAGATTTTGGAGAGGATTGGGACACGAGCTTATAGAGTAGTGCTGCCATCAGTGCTTGCAGGAGTTCACAATGTATTCCATATTTCAATGCTGCGGAAGTACATGTTGAATCCGTCAATTGTTCTTAATTATGAACCTCTTCAATTAATTCCAAATATGACATATGAAGAAAGACCTGTCCAGATCTTAGCAAGGCAAGAAAGAAGATTGCGAAACAAAGTCATTCTAATGGTCAAGGTCAAGTGGCTGAATCACTTGGAAGAGGAAGCTACTTGGGAAACCGAGAGGGACTTGAAGAGTCGCTATCCTGAACTATTCGGTAAGTTCTAATTTCTAGGACGAAATTTTATTTAAGGGGGGGAGGAATTGTAAGGGCCAAAATTAAGACGCCGTAATACAACTACATGCGAATCTAGGAAATATGAAAAATGAGTAATTAACTGATTTTAATTGCTATTTGATTATGTGACATACATGTTTACATGTTAAATATGATTTTATTATCATCATGCATAAAATTGTATTTTTAAGGAATATTCAAGTGACGATCGAGGAACGGGGAGCAATGGTTCAAAAATGTAAAATATTTTTATTAAATAATTATTCTTAATTATTTAAAATATGGTTGTTGGATATTCATATTTTTGAAAAATAGGGGTTTTGAGGTGATTTTATACGCCGTGACGTAAATTTAATCGGTGTTGGTTTTTCAACTAAAATACGAGCTTTTTGGCAACCCAGCTAATAAATTAACAAATTTATTTAAACAAAAACATTGTTAATATTTTATTAAATCATAATTAAGACTAATGGGCTTAATTTAAAGTTTTAAAAGGCCTAAAGGCTAGTTAGTAATTTAATTAGTGTATTTAATGTATTTAAAAACTTAAAACCCTACAATTTGCAACATAAGTCACGGCCGCACACCCCACATATTCTGAAAAAACTCTCCCCACCACCCCCATACACAATACACACATACTTTCGAAGATTCAAAGGGATACAAGCTAAGGTTTCGATCTGTTCTTCATCGTCAACGTGAATTCGTGTGTATAAAACACAAACGCACGCCATACATCTCCTTTTCTCATCCATTATATCATATTATTGTTTGAATTATTGTATGCACAAGGAACATGATTAATATTTTTTCATAATTTTCGGATATAGCATGCACACATGAGAAAACTTGAATTTTGATGCAAATTCACGACTGTTTTTATGATAAGGGGCTGCCATGATCATAGGTGATGAACAAGTGAAGCTTAGGAACGAATTTAAGGTGCCCTAGGACCAATCAAACACTGCAACTCGAATTGGAACAATCAAGAACGATTCTTGTTGTCTTGTGGCTTAGGGGATCGGGTTTCTTGATCAAGGGGGAGGGCTGGCCTTGGCTTGCGTTCAGGGCTGGCTGGGGGCTTGGTTGAGTCTAGAGTAGAGTCCTAGCCAAGCTAGGACTCGGGTTTGAGGGCTAGGAGGAGTCCTGATACACAAGGACTCCTACTCGAGAGCGAGCATAGTTTTGTGCATGGAGTGCACAGCTTGCTGGAAGGGAAGGTGTGGGGACCGGACCCGGACGCTAATCATCTTCTTAATCATCATTAGGATAATTTAATCAATTATAAAAAACTGGGTCTAAATTTTTTTTTAAAAAAATATAGTATCAAATGCGGAACGTAATGGAATTCTATCTAACATACATAACAATATAAAAGTAAAAATCGTGTACAATAAACATCAACTCAAACTAAGATTCAACAACTAATGTCAAGTGTTGAATCCTATCAATAAAAACGTCAAAGTCCGTGGTCTCCACTCTAATCATGATCTCTCGTCATCTCCTCGACCCTAATCATGTCCCACATGTTGTCATGCACACATACAAACACGACAACAGCCGGATAACTCCGGTTAGAAATATATCCCAGTATAAATCAACGAAACATGCAATTATATAACAATGTAAAAGCATGTAAGAATATCATTAACATGTATCAAAATCTGAAACATAACCAATATAAAATCGTTAATCAGACTCGTGACTCCACGTCTCAAACTAGACTCAATCCTAGTCTAGGGATCCCGGTTTCCAGACGTTGGCATTCCTATATCGAATTCAGTAATAGAAGAAACTCCAATTCTATTCAATCAATATAACCAAACATCCGGTGTCTTGACCTATCCGTCACAGACTGTGGCACTATCGCCAATTCACTATCTTGTGACAATGTGCAATGTGTCAGTGACAATTCCTTCACTATCGACACTTATGTCACAAGATCACTCGTCTAATACTCATCTAATACATGCTTCTATAAATCAATATAATAAGCATATCAATTCAAATCAATGTAAATAATAACAATAAGTATGTGATTTAGGGAAACTCAAGTATATCCTACTCGAGTCGTTCTCCCGGTACCACATTGACTTATACCTTTCTTTTATTGTAGTTCTGACGCCGTTCCTGTCTGGAATTCAAAGTCTGTCAACACTCAATCTGGAAATGACAATATCAATAATATCATATCAATATACTGCTCAAATCAATACCAATCTGATCAATCTGGATTCAACTCAAAATCAATGGCATAACGGCACAATCCTGGTATCCTGGTCAATACAATCTCGACAGATATTAATTACAATACATAACCAATATCCAATACAATCTGTAATCTGTCAATATTATTCGATATACTCTGAAAAATCATAGCAATTCCATAATCAATTCGTTTCTCAATCTGACTTCGATTCTACGATGTCTAACATGTCAAGAACATCATATGTTAAAGATGTTAAGACTATTTATTTATGCTTTTTGAGAGATTTTTGAGAGGTTTAGTATGGGCTATACTTTTCAATTTTATTGCTTTTTAAGTTTGGTAAAACATGCGACGATTTCATTGTATGACTATTTCACTTGATTTTTAAAATGCTAGTTGGATGATGTTTTATTTTAAAGGGTAAAATATTTTATAAAAATATTTTCATGAGGGTTATGTATATGGACGAAAATTGAGTGTTTAAAAAAAATTCTAGTACTTTTAAAGCAATAAAAAGGGTAGACGTTTCAGATGCGTCAAAACATGGCCTAGGAGCAGTTTTAATGCAGCACGAGAAATTAATTGCTTATTCATTAAGACAATTGAAAGAATATGAAAAGAACTATCCTACACATGATTCAGAACTGGCAGCATTGGTATTTGCGTTGAAAATATGGCGCCATTATCTGTATGGTGAGCGGTGTGAAATATACATTGATCACAAGAGTTTGAAATATTTTTTCATGCAAAAAGAAATGAATATGCGACAACGACACTGGTTGGAATTAGAGAAATATTACAATTGTGTTATTAATTATCATCCAGGTAAAGCCAATGTTGTTGCAGATGCATTGAGTCGAAAATCCAGTTCTATTGCAACAATGCATGTACAAGAACAAATTTTATGGGATTTACTAAACTTGCAGATTGAGGTTATTCCAAAGGGAGCTGCAATCTGGTTATCCTCCCTCATGGTTCGACCAACACTTGCAGAAAGAATCAAGGCCGAAAAAAGTGCAGATAGTGAATCACAACAACTGAGACAACGAGATGAGGAAAAATGAAATTTGAACTTTGAATTGAATTGGGAAGAAATGTAGACATATCGAGGTAGATTATGTGTGCCAAAACAAAGAACGATAAGAACCGACATTCTTATAGATGCTCATGCTACACCCTATTCGATTCATCCAGGAGACACAAAAATGTACAAATATTTAAAACCATTATTTTGGTGGCCAGGTATGAAAAAGGACATTTCCCAATTTGTTGCAAAATGTCTAACTTGTCAACATGTCAAGACTGAACATCAAAGACCAGCAGGACTCCTGAAACCATTACCCATTCCTGAGTAGAAATGAGAACATATTATGATGGATTTCATCCTTGGTTTTCCAAGAGCACAAAGAGGATTCAATGCTATATGGGTTATTTGACTTAAAAAATCAGCTCACTTTACTCTAGTGAAGACCACATACACAATGAATCAATATGCAGAAGAATACATCAAAGAGATAGTGAGGCTTCATGGCATCCCAGTGTCCATTGTATCTGATAAAGATCCCAAATTTACGTCTGTATTTTGGAAAAGTTTACATCATGCTATGGGAACTCGATTAACATTTAGTACAGCATTCCACCCTCAAACTGATGGACAAGAAGAACGAGTGAATCAGATATTAGAAAATATTTTGAGGGCTTGTAATATTGACTTTCCAAGCAGTTGGGACAGTAAACTACCATTGGCTGAGTTTACATATAACAATAGTTTTCAGTCAAGTATTGGAATGGCACCATATACGGCATTATATGGTAGAAAATGTCGATCTCCAGTACATTGGGATGAAGTAGGAGAAAGAAAGTTATTAGGCTCAAAATTGGTGCAACAGACAGCATAATTGGTAACCAAGATCAGAGAAAGAAAGCACACGTCCCAGAGCCGATAGAAAAGTTATGCTAATGTGCGACGTCGTCCATGGGAATTTCATGATGGTGACCATGTATTTGTAAAAATATCACCATTGAAAGTCATTTTGCGTTTTGGTAAGAAAGGAAAATTAAGTCCAAGATATATCGGTCCTTTTGAAATCTTGGATAGAATAGGATACAGAGCCTACCAAGTTGTTTTACCGCCGAATTGGTCAAATGTTCACAACGTTTTTCACGTTTCCTTGCTATGGAAGTATTTGGCGAATCCTTCTCACGTTCTTCATTTCGAACCATTGGAGCTTGCATCGAATCTCTCGTATGAAGAACGTGTTAGAGTAGGTGCACGTCGAGCTAAGTGTTGGCCGAGTGTTCACGATAAAACTCTATGTATAAACAGTCTTTATTTTAATAATATTTGAAATTATTATTTTGGCACATCTTTATCTGTATACCCATGCTAGTTGCATAGATAAAGCCCTTGAATATACAAATAGTAGAAAGAATATGAGATGCTCATATGATGAGTATAATGAAACTCGTATTTGGAATTTTGTATATTATAAACAGTTCCTAGTCGATTCAGCCGCCGCTAAGAAGGATATAGGCCGGTAGAGTTTGAGACTAGTATCTGCGATGTGAGTACCATATTTCATTGGTAGGGGACATTGTGATGTCCGAGCATGCAGATAGGTGCTCCTGGTAGAGTGCACTGGACAACCCTCCATAAAGAACTTTCCAAGTGGTTCTCACTTATCGAGTGGAAACGTCCTAGTTTATGGTTGTACACCATTAGTCCTTATGACCCGGGACAACATTGAGACTCTATGTGCTAGCATTACACTTTGACTTGTTTACCGACTCTCAAGGGGTCATCAGGTGGCCAGGTTCGGTGTTTTGTCGAAACATATAGGAGTCGATGCATTGTAGTCGGGGATTCACCGCTTACCTTCGGGTATGGATATCCTATGTGTATGTAGTATGAAATCTCTCGATAAACAAATGGATGTCGATGCAACTACAACATGACTCATAGTATCGATTCATTGACAACTCTCGATAAACCAATGGATGTCGAATCGGTCGGGATATATGAGTTGAAGGGACCGTACTGTACGCTAACCATAATTGAATGGTTCTTGCAAGAACTATCATTTGATACCTAGGGAATCATGTAAGCGATGCTGCTAGGCGTTTAACATGATTGGTTGGGTACTATCAGACTTGAGTTCTGACGTTCTTGTTTCAAGGAGTTGATAAGTAAGAATGGAGCAATTGGGGTATGCTTATATAAGGACATGTTTAGTCCGAATCACATAGAGATGTGAACCCACGACTAGTTGTATCAATGAACCATTTAGGGCCACACAAGTACTAGCTTTCTAGATCCCGTTGAGAAGTTAAAATAGTTCAATGTGTTGAACGGCTAATAAATGAGTTTATAAGCGTAAGGAAAAATAAAAGTATGACTTCTATGAGGGAAATATAACTTTTAATTTGTGGAAGTGTTCTAAATTAAAAGTTGGTCAAATAAATAATGTATTTGAAAATTGTGATTTTCATAAACATTATTATGGACTAAATTAAATTAATTCAAGTGTTGAATTAATTAAACACTAGTGGGCCTAGTAGAGTTCAAATAATTAAATTAATTCAAGTGTTGAATTAATTAAATCATATTGGGACTTGTAGAGCCTAATATTAAAATAATTATTCAACTAGTGACTTGAGTAAATTCAAGTAAAGTTTAATTGGGCTCAAATATGTTTGAGACAATTAAATTAAAGTCCATGGGCCTTGTAATTGTTACAAGCCCAAATAAGAATTCATGCTTGGGAGGTGAAGAGTTGGGGAATACTTTTGGTTAAAAAATTGTCATGGCAAGCAAAAGGTTGTCTCTACTTTTTACAACACCAAGAAAACTCATTCTCCTCCCTCCCTAGATGCTTTGGCCGAAATTCTTGTTCCAATTCTCTCAAAAATTTTCTCTTATTGTGTTCTTCAATTGTTGGAGAAAACACTCTCTTCTCTTTGAAAAATCCTTTTATTTTTCTAGTGCAAAATAAAAGGGGTTCTAGCTAGTTGGTGGTGGGCCTAATTTTGAAGGAAGGAAGCTTGTAGATTTTCTTGCCTTTGAAGAGCCAAGTTGTTTACAACTTGGTTGGAGCCATCATCAACCTCAAGAGGTTGATAGGTATAATTTCTTAACACCCTATGTATGACAAAGGTGTTTAGTATCTTTTACACACTAGTACTAAGGTGCTCGATTTTTCTCTTGCAAAAACCGAAAATTTTGTACCTTCCATTGCGCATTTGAACACCTTAAAACTGATCCCTTTCAAGTGGTATCTTGAGCTAAGGGTACTAGTTTTTGTGTAGCATATACATAATATTATTTTGAGGTCGATTTCTAACCGCATGAGATGAAAATTTGCAACAAAAATCAAGGCATTGCAAGGGGAATTTCGGACAGCAACTTGCTGCCCATTTCGGGCAGCAAGGGTAGCCCGAGGGGCTGAACGAACAGCCCTTTAAAACTAAAAGAAATTTGTTGTTGGCCGGAATCCGGCGACTGCGATGACGACTAGGGTTTTCAAAAGGTGTTTTGAAATATCAAAGTGTCATGGGCCTTGAGTTGTTGAGCCATTGGATGGCTAACATATTTGTGAATTTTAAATGGGCAAAAATGTTTTTGGTGAAAAATGAGTTTTTTGAGCCCTTAAGTTTAAATTTACAAAAGTTGCAAATATTTTCTTATGAAATAAATAATTGAAGTTGGACTTTAATTATTTATAGTAAATTGTGATTTACAAGAAATTCGATTATAAATAAATTAATTAGAAAGTAAACAAAAGTGTTTGTATACTTTGTTAATTTAGTTTATAATCGTGGCAGTTATTGATTGGATCAAGATATACAATAGTGGATCAATTAATTATTGTGATAATTAATTGATGGTGTATGATATGTGATATTATGCATGAAGGATGATCAAAAGCTCAAGCCCAATTTGCTAGGTGTATGCTAGGATATTTTGTGTTGAATGATTGTAATAATTATTAATTTATAAAGTGGGCTTGGTTTATGGCCCGTTCCCACCCCCCATGAGATGTATCCCTATTTTCCATGGATATTTATTTGTAAATATTAGTATAGTAGATGATCAAGATTGGAAGATGGTGGCCATGATGATTATGAAGATCGAAGACATGTAAATATTGGAAGCTAATGTAATAGTTGCATTTGCATCCCATGCATTTCCCTAGGATTGGACCTAGGCCCATGTTTAGCTCACACGGGCCATTAGTTTTTGGGCGATTGATCATCCTTGTTTTGTTTACTGTTTATAATATATGCATGATATGTTATAAATAATGAGTATGTGCGTTATTATTATGATAATAGCAAAGTTACATGAATCCGGCAAACATACGATCAAACATGGCGAGCTTTTAAATAAAATTAATGATGAAAGCTTTCAAAATTAAAAATCATCATTTTGAATAAGATTCAAAATTAATATCAAGCCCGAAAAGGTGAATTATAAATTTGTTTATAATTTCCATGTCTTCCATCAACAATGGGTGCTTGATGAACGCTACCCGTGCTCGGGGCTCGGCTCATATTATTGGGGGTGCCCTGGGTGCCGGAAAGCTGTGACATCCATTGACAAGGTGATGTGAACTACGTGGAACTCCAATGATTTCGGCTCATATTATTGAAGGAACTCATGGCGACCGTCCATTAAGATTCAGCATCGATGGGTAAGGCTTGACACGTAAAGATGAACGACGTCATATTATTGGGTCCTAATTGTGGGGATCCGGACGCTAATCATGTTCTTAATCATCATTGGGACTAATTAATCAATTATAATAAACAGGGTCTAAATTTTTTTTAAAAAAAATAATTCGGAACGTAGTGACATAAAAACATATATGCATCTCAGTATATAAAAGTACAAATCCTGTAACACATACATTTATTCAACTAAGGTTTAACAGCTAATATCAAGTCTCCAACCCTATCTCTAATCCAAGTCCGGAATCTCCACTCTAATCACAATCTCTCTTCATCTCCTCAACCCTGAACCTGTCCCACCTGTTGTCATGTACACATACAGACAAGACAACAACCGGATAACTCCGGTGAGAATAAATCCCAGTATAAATCAACGAAATATGTAATCATATAAACAAATATACAGCATGTAACAGGTAACATCAATATGTATCAAAATCTGAAACATAATCAATCACAGACAGTCGACAATGCTCGTAACTCTACCATTCAGATTAGACTCAATCCTAGTCTAAGGATCCCGATTTCTAGAAGTTTGCATTCCATATAGATCAACAGTAATAGAAGAATTTCCGATTCTATCCACATCGATATATTATCGATCAACAGTAATAAAAGGAGCTCTGATTCTATCCACATCGGCATAGTATCGATCACCAGTAATAGAAGAAACTCTGGTTCTATCAACATCGATATGACATCGATCATCAGTAATAGAAGAAGTTATAATTCTATCCACATCGATACGGTACCGATCACCAGTAATAGAAGAAGCTACAATTCTATCCACATCGATAGCCAATCCTCCAGTGACAGACTTTGGCACAATCGCCAATACACTATCTTATGACATCGTGCAATGTTCCCGTGGCGATCCCGCCACTATCAGGCACTTCTGTCATAAGACTACTCTTCTAATACCTGCTATCTATAAATCAAGAAAACAAGTACATCAATCGAATCAATGCAATATCAATGCAATAAAGTAAAGTATGTAATTTAGGGAAACTCAAGTCTAAACCGACTCAAGTCGATCTCCCAATACCACATTGACTTATACCTTCCGTTTGTAGTCCCGGTCTGAAGCAATATCAGTTCTGAACTCAAGACTGTCTCTGTAAATCTGAAATGACATATTGATAATCATAATATCAATGTTCCATTATCACTTCAACACTGAATCTGATTAATCTGGATTTAATTCAAAATCAACGGCATAATGGTACCATCTCAGTATCCCCGTCAATACAACATCATCAGATAACAGTTACAATCCATAACCCATATCTAATACATTCTATAATCATCTATAATTCAAATATGTCCGATATCAACCGATATATGTCTTAAAATTCATAACAATTCCATAATCAAGTTGTTTCTTAAAACATATCAAGAACATCATATATGAATCCTATTCAATTCTGACAATGACATAATTTCAAAGCATGTCAAAACGTAGCAAAACTTACGTCAAGTTGTAGCCTACGTTGATAGGATTACAGTACTGAAGTCAGATTACAATTCGGACGGACGGATTTCTCACAAAAGGCGTAAGGATTTTCAACACATATACAGGAACCTTTTCTCAATTCTTTTCTTTTCGTTCTACTAAAGGAAACAAAATTATATATGTATATATATATCCTAAGTTGCATGTTTCAGCAACATGTCATTTTTTCTTGAATCTCGGTTGGCGCTCGGGCGGTCATATATTTCCGCCTAGGCGCTTGCTCGGCGCTCGGGCGGTTGAAACTTACCGCCCGGGCGCGAGGTGTTCTGCCTCCCGATTATTCCTTGGCGTCCGGGCGGTCAAAAACTACCGCCCGGGCGCCACATCTTCTGTCCGAAGCATACACTTGTTGCACAATGGCGCTCGGGCGGTCAAACACTACCGCTCGGGCGCCACTAGTTCTGTCAACCACTTGTGTAACTTCATATGCATTGCTCAATCTGGTCTCGGGATAGCCCGGATATAATAACATCAATTCATAATCAATAAATAATATCTGATTAATAGAATCAAAATCTCAGGCATTACACTAATCAAGCGTGAGACAAAAGTTTCCGTAGAGGGTTGCATGGTGATGTAATTGGAAACTACCTTTTAGGAATTGTGATTGGCTGATATTATTCGGGATCATAATTCGCTAATTGGACCTTGCGTACCTACTGAGGAAAGAAGTTTCCCGTTTTCACTAGAGGGTAGTGAAAGATGTCAAAACAGTGGGAGTAAAAATTTATGAAGTAAAAGTCCATACTTCATATCTTACGAAATATTTTAAAATAGTCATTAACATTTATCTGTTTTATTTTTCAATACTTTTTGACAATGTCTTTGATTCGCAATTTGCTATATGTAATACTCGACAAATACATATTAACAAGACCTAATTACCTCAATTGGCTAAGAAATCTAAAAATCGTCTTGAATTCCGAAAGGATAGCGTATACACTTACTAAGTCGTCCCCTGCTGAGGCTCCGACTGACTGCACTCCTGAGGAATTGCTGACTTACAAGGAATGGTGTGACCATGAATTGAAAGCCAAGTGTTATATGCAGGCTTCTATGAATGATGAGAAGTCGGTTCTTTATGTGGGTTCTTCATCTGGTACGAAGATTGACCCAGGTGGGAAGGAAAAGAAGTATTCTTTCCAACGTCCCAAGAAGAACGTGCCCTTGAAGAGGCTAGTTCCGAGTCCCGTTGTGGCAGCCACACCAGTCAAGGCTGACAAGACTGTTGATATTTGTCATCACTGCAAGAAGCCTGGACATTGGAGGCGTAATTGCAGGGAATATCTTGCCCAGAAAAGTTCTGGAAACGGTATGTTCTATATTGAAGTAAACATTTCAATTAACTCTACTTCTTGGGTATTTGATACCGGCTGTGGCTCACATCTCTGTAATGAGTTATAGGTGATGGGAAGAAGTAGGAGACTTAGGGAAGGTGAGACATTCTTGAGGTTGGCCAATGGAGCAAGAGTTGTTGCCAAGGCCGTGGGAAATGTTTACTTATTGTTGAACAATGATTTTAAGTTGATTTTAAGAGATGTTTTGTTTGTACCTGATTTGGTGAAAAACATTATTTCCATTTCTATGCTTAATAAAAATGGATATTCTTGTTTATTTAGCAAAGGTGTTTGCAACATTTACAAGAATGAATGTTTAATTGGTACTGGAGAACTTGAAAACGATCTCTACACCTTAAAATTGAAAGATATTCCACTAAACAATATCCAAGCTATAACAAAAACAAACAAGCGAAAACAAGATACTCTAAATTCGGCACAATTATGACATGCTCGATTAGGACATATTTCCCTAAGAAGGATGAACAAGCTAGTGGGAGTAGGCATGTTTGATATGTCTGATATTAATGCTCTCACGACTTGTGAATCCTGTCTGAAAGGAAAGATGACCAAAATTCCCTTTAAGGGCCATGTGGAGCGAGCCAAAGGGTTATTGGATTTGATCCATACCGATGTGTGCGGTCCGCTTAGCATCACCACTAAGCATGGACATGCCTACTTCATCACCTTTACCGATGACTTTTCGAGGTATGGGTATGTGTATTTCATGAAATACAAGTCTGAAGCCTTTGAAAGGTTCAAAGAATTCAGAAGTGAAGTAGAGAAACAGTTGGGACGAAGCATCAAGATACTTTGATCGGATTGAAGTGGTGAGTACTTGAGTGCCGAGTTCCAAGAGTATCTTAGGGAGAATGGGATTCTCTCGCAGTGGACTCCGCCCGCTACACCACAGTTGAATGGTGTTTCGGAGCGTCGTAACCGGACTTTGATGGACATGGTTCGGTCTATGATGGGGTTCACGGAGTTGCCGCCATCCTTTTGGGGATATGCGCTTGAGACAGCGCCACTGTTGTTGAACAATGTCCATTCAAAGGCAGTTGACAAGACACCATATGAGTTAAGGATGGGTAAGCCACCCAAATATTCTTATCTTAGAATATGGGGGTTCCCTGCATATGTGAAGCAGGTAGTGGGAGATAAATTGGATAGTCGATCCATTTTATGTTACTTTGTGGGATACAAAGAATTTGGTTGGATACTACTTCTATCATCCCAAAGAAACAAAGGTGTTTGTTTCTAGGAATGCACCCTTTTTGGAAAATGAATTTCTATTGGATAGAAAAGACGAGATGATAGAACTCGAAGAGGTTCGAGAGACACGCACAATTATAGAACCCACACCCGAAGAGCCAAGAGAGGAGATACAAGCTCCTAAAAGATCCGAGAGAGTCTCGAGACCACCTATGAGGTATGGTCTGCTTCTTGAAAAGGGCCATGATGATCCTAACCATGGATGTGATCCAAGGACCTTCAAGGAAGCGTTATCTGATGCCGATTCATCCAAGTGTCTTGAAGCAATGGAATCTGAGATGAATTCCATGCATTCGAACCAAGTGTTGAATCTTGTAGATCCACCTGAGGGAATTGTTCCCATAGGGTGTAAATAGATTTACAAGAGGAAACTTGGGGCGGATGGGAAGGTATTGACCTTCAATGCGCGATTGGCAGCAAAAGGATATACTCAAAGACAAGGAGTTGACTTTGAGGAAACCATTTCTCCGGTTGCAATGTTCATGTGGGGACCCGGACGCTAATCATCTTCTAAATCATCATTGGGACTAATCTAATCAATTATAATAAACAGGGTCTAAATTTTTTTTAAAAATGCGGAAGGTAATGGAATTAAACTCCTATACATATCAGTATAAAAGTATAAATCTCATACATCATATAATAATTTACATCTCAGGTTCAACACCTAACTATCAAGTGTTTAAACCCTATCTCTAGTCCAAGTCCGTAGTATCCACTCTAATCTCGATCTTTCTTCATCTCTGTGACCCTGTACCTGTCCCACCTGTTGTCATACACACATACAAACAAGACAACAGCCGGATAACTCCGGTGAGATACAAATATCCCAGTATAAAAATGTATACATGCAATCATATAAAACATATATAAAAGCATAAACAGTCAATAAAACATGTATCCAATCTGACTACATGAACAAATACGAATCTGTATTTAAATCAATGACTTGTTCTCTTTCTTATCTTATTTTTAATCTAGGGATCCCGATCTTAGTTAGACTTTTGGTATGCTGTATCGAGTGTCTACAATAGACGTCGATCTACATCTAAGCTCATCGATACACCGTAAGTCTAGAGTCTTCGCGGTTCTGCCCTAGCTAGGCTGATCTGCCCTAGACTCAAACTCTGACTCTGTTCTAAGTCAATAGATTAACATATCAATCTGATAATCTGCCAACATCAATGCAGTAAAATAAGCTATGTGATTTAGGGAAACTCAAGTCAAACCTAACTCGAGTTGTGCAATCCCGAATCAACATTTATTTATACCTTTCGCGCTGTCGATCTGATACAATCAAAGTCTTGTTCCAAAGTCTGTCACTGTTAGACAAAATCAATATTCTTAATCAATTCACAATATCTCTGTTTTATCAAATTCTGATGGTACAACAGTACAATCTTGCGATACCTGTGATACCAAACCAGTATCTACTAATTCCAACAATGTACAATCAACTACTGTACAAATCTGACATCAATTCTAGTCAATTTCATTCTGAAATTCATAACAATTCCATATTCAGTCCGTTTCTTAATCTGACTTCGATTCTACGATGTCTAACATGTCAAGAATAACATATATGACGTGTATTCAATTCTAACAACATCATAATTTCCAAACATGTTAAAACGTAGTAAAACTTACGTCCAGTAGTAGCCTGCGTTGATATGAATACAGTACCGAAGTCGGATTTAAAATCAGACGGACGGATCTTTCACAAAAGGTGTAAGGATTTTTATCAATCTTTCTCGTTCCTTTTTCTTTCTTCGTTATTCTGAATTCTGAGGGATGAATTCATATATATATTTCCACTTTGCATGCCAAAGCTACGTGTTTACTTTTCGTGAATTCCGGTCGGCGCTCGGGCGGTGATAATATACCGCTCGGGCGCGGCCCTCTCTGCCCAAAGCATTTTTGAATGCACCCTTGGCGCTCGGGCGGTCAAAAACTACCGCCCGGGCGCCAACTCTTCTGCCCGCGACAATTACTTGATGAACACTGGCGCTCGGGCGGTCAAAAACTACCGCTCGGGCTACAGACTCTCTGTCCAAAGTTGTGCAATTTATATGCTTTGTTCAATCTGATCTCGAAATGGCCCGGCTATTATCACATTAATTCAATTTCAATAATCTCAAGTTAATATAATCAAAATCTCGTATTAACAAATCAAGATCTTGGCCTTACATTTCTCCCCCCCAAGATACGATTTCGTCCCCGAAATCACAGGTAATCAATCGTATTTTTAAGGAGTACATATATACAAACTGTATAAGAAATTTACATTATCGAAATAACTCTGGGAATTCCTGTCTCATATCTGATTCAGTTTCCCAGGTTGCTTCTTCAGTACCATGACGAGTCCATTGAACTTTTACAAGTGGAATGGTTTTCGTTCTGAGCTGTTTTTCTTTACGATCAATAATTTGAATCGGTTTTTCAACATAGCTCAACGTCTCATCCAGTTCAGCTTCGTCTGGTTGAATAGCATGTGAAGCATCAGGAAGATATTTCCTTAATAACGATACATGAAAGACATCATGTATCCCAGATAATGAAGGCGGTAAAGCGAGTCGATAGGCACGATCTCCTATCTTCTCGAGAATCTCATAAGGCCCAATGTATCGTGGAGACAGTTTCCCTTTCTTGCCAAATCTGACAACTCCTCTGAAAGGTGAAATCTTTAAAAATACTCGGTCTCCTACCTCAAATACCAACGGTCTACGTCGAACATTGGCATATTTGGTCTGTCTGTCTTGTGCTGCCTTCATTTTCTTTCGAATTAGCTTCACTTTTTCTGTCATATCTCTGATCATATCAGGTCCAATCTCAGGCACTTCAGAGATATCATCCCAATAGAGAGGGGATCTACACTTCTTTCCGTACAACGCTTCAAAGGGTGACATCTCAATACTCGTCTGATAGCTGTTGTTGTACGAAAATTCACAAAGAGGCAATGCATCTTGCCAATTAGTGCTAAAATCAAGAACTATTGCTCTCAGCATATCCTCCAGTGTCTGGATTGTCCGCTCTGACTGTCCGTCGGTCTGTGGATGATATGCGGTACTCAGATGTAACTTCGTACCGAGAGCCTGCTGCAAACTCTGCCAGAAGTGCGAAGTAAATCGAGGATCACAGTTTGATACGATAGACTTCGGTACTCCATGTAATCTGACCACTTCTTTGACATAGATCTCTGCCATCTGGTCAAATCTGTACGTCATCTTGTACGGGATAAAACATGCGGATTTGGTCAATCTGTCAATAACGACCCAAATCGCATCACAACCTCGGGAGGAACGCGGCAACTGCGTCACAAAATCCATGGAATGTGATCCCATTTCCATTCAGGAATGGATAAACTCTGTAATAAACCCCCTGGTTTATTTCTTTCTGCTTTCACCTGCTGGCAATTCAGGCATTTGGAGACAAATTCCGCAATATCATTCTTCATTTGTTTCCACCAGAATGTCTTTTCAAATAGTTATACATCTTTCTGCCACCAGGATGAATACTGAATCGACTGTTGTGCGCTTCTGACAATATCTGTCGTTTCAAATCTGAAACATTCGGCACAACCAGACGATTATTCACATACAAGACGTTATCACGTACCTGATATTCTGATCGATGTCCTGTTCTAACCATCGATACTGATTTCTGTACATTCTGATCAAATTTTTGAGCTGCTTTAATCCTCATAATCATCTCGGGTTCTACTTGTACCGTATAGAATCTCAACGGTTTATAATCTGTTTCAAATGTTAATCCAGACAAACAGCAGTCTTTTATCAAATTTGAAACACCAATCGTCGACAAATATAAAGAACATACCTTTCGACTCAGTGCATCAGCTGCTGCATTAGACTTTCTTGGATAGTATTTGATTTCACAATCAAAATATTTAAGCAAATCAAGCCATCTTCGCTGTCTCATATTCAATTCAGATTGTGAAAACAGATATTTTAAACTCTTATGATCAGAATATATCTCAAACTTTTCACCGTAAAGATAGTGTCGCCATATTTTTAATGCAAAGACAATGGCTACCAATTCAAGGTCATGAATTGGATAACGATTATCATGTGGTTTAAGCTGTCTTGAGGCATAAGCAATCACATTCCCTCGCTGCATCAGAACACATCCCAACCCTCTGTGAGAAGCGTCGCAATAAACCAGAAAATCACCAGTACCGGATAGAATAGTCAACACCGGGGCACTGGTCAATCTCTTCTTTAACTCCAGAAAACTGATCTCGCATTCTTCAGACCAAACAAATGGAGCATTCTTCTGAGTCAGCTGAGTAATTGGTTTAGCTATACTCAAGAAATCTTTAATGAAACGACGGTAATATCCCGCTAAACCCATAAAACTGCGAATTTCGGGCACTGACGTCGGTCTTGGCCAAGAAATCACGACTTCCACCTTACTGGGATCCACTGATATCCCATCTCCAGATATAATATGACCCATAAATACTACCTGTCTTAACCAAAACTCACATTTCGACAATTTAGCATATAACTTCTCAGCCCTTAAAATTCGCAACACAGTTCTTAGATGCTCAGCATGCTCACTCATATTCTTTGAATAAATTGAAATATCATCGATGAAAATAATCACAAAATCATCGAGATATTTCTGGAATACACGGTTCATCAATCCCATAAATACAGCTGGAGCATTCGTCAAACCAAACGGCATGACAATAAATTCATAGTGTCCATATCTGGTTCTGAATGCCGTCTTTGAGATATCAGAATCTCTGACTCTCAGCTGGTGATATCCCGATCTTAAATCAATCTTGGAATATACTGAAGAACCATACAACTGATCGAATAAATCATCAATATGAGGCAAAGGATATTTATTCTTTATCGTTGCCTTGTTCAGTTGCCTATAGTCGATGCAGAGTCTCATCGAACAGTCTTTCTTTCTTACAAACAGTACTGGAGCACCCCAAGGAGAAACACTCGGTCTAATGTACCCCTTGGCCAGTAAATCTTCCAGTTGATTCTTCAATTCTTTCAATTCAACTGGTGCCATTCTGTACGGAGCTCTAGAAATCGGCATTGTACCTGACATCAATTCAATGCTGAAGTCTATCTCTCGAACTGGAGGTAATCCCGAGATCTCATCTGGGAAGACATCAGCAAACTCACGTACCACTGGCAAATCTGCCAATGCTGGACTCGACTTCAGTAAATCTACTGAATATACAAGGAACCCTCTGCTCCTTTCTGTAACAATCGAGTCATAGATATTATGGATATTAAAAGAATTCTCGATCTAGAACCCTTACCGTAAAATTTCCACTCTTCAGCCATATCTGGTCTGAATCTCACTATCTTGTGGAAACAATCAACTGTCGCTCTGTACTTGGTTAGCATATCAATCCCGATAATACAGTCAAAGTCAGACAACCCAAGTACGATGCACTCTAACTCAATCTCATGCCCGTCATACTGTAGTACACAATGTTTTAGAAAATTTACAGATATCAAACCCGTCCCCAAAGGCGAAGAGACAGACACTACAGTAGCTAAAGACTCTACAGGCAATGCATGACTCAGTGCAAATCGTTCAGAAATAAATGTGTGTGAAGCACCGGTATCAATTAATACATAAGCAGAGTAACCACATAAAGAACAGTTACCTGCCACAACATCATCTGGTGCTTCCTGGGCCTGCTCCTCTGTCAAAGCGAAGACTCTGGCCTGCTGTCTAGGAGGCTGGCTAATAGTCTGGCTACCTCCTGGCCTCTGCTGTGACTGAACTGGCGCTGGCTGAAATGTGTGAACAGCAGCTGATCGTCTCTCAGTGTGTGCTGCTGATCCCGATGACTCGGCTCCCTGAGATCTTTGGGAAACTCTCTGGGGACACACTTTAGCAAAGTGTCCCGGCTGTTTACAGATGTTGCAACTACCAGTCACTCTCTGGCATTGCTCGGTTGCATGTCTTCCTCCGCAAGTCTTGCAATAAACTCCAGTGTAACCCTGGCTCTGTCTGGAACCACCGGAGCTGGAAGAACTACTGCCAGATTTCTTGAATTTCTTTCCTCTGGCTTTCAAAAATTCTTTCTTTCCTCAACTGTTGCTGCCACCCTCAAATCTGGGAGGTGGTTGCTGTGGTCTCGGTGCTGGAGGCACAAATGAAGCCCCTTTCTGTCTCATCAGACCGGCTTCTGCTCCCTTAGCTCTGTTTAGGGCATCAGTAAAATTATTTGGTCGCCCTGTGTTCACCAATGTGAAAATATCGGGGTTCAGGCCATTGATGAACTGGTCAGCAGTAGCTTCTTCGCTGTCAGCCACATGTGGAGCAAATTTCAGCAAGGAGGAGAACTTGGACACGTATTCTTCTATGTTCATCTGTCCTTGCTTTAGATTTGCAAATTCCGCCCCTTATCCTTCCGGTACGACACTGGAAAGAATCGTTGATAAAATTCAGTTCTAAATATATTCCAAGTAATAATCGTAACTCTATGCTCCATGGCTCTCTTTCTCGTAATCCACCAGTCCTTGGCAACATCGTGTAACTGGTGTCCAATCAATTTCACTCTCCTCTCGTCTGTATACTCCAAGGATTCGAACAACATTTCAATATCATCAAGCCAACTCTCGCACTCCACAGCGTTCTCTGTTCCTTTCAAAGTCGGCGGATGAAATGACTGAAATCGTTTCAGTAACGTTTCCATTGGAGTCGGAATAACATCCATTGGAGGATTTGATGTACTTCCCTGTTCTGGTACTCGTCTCGGAGGCATATCTGATAATAAAATAGATTAGCCACAAATACCACAATTCTGTTCCAATCCTCCTCTGATCATCTTACTGCTGATCTAGAATCGGTTTTGATCCAGTCTCAATAAAACATATTACTATATCAAATCAGATAAGCAAGTAACATGTATTAAAGCAGTAAGACATGCTAGCATTCAAAAGCAGGAAAGAAAACCTCAATCTACCCCGCTCACTAGCCTCTTCTATCTCAATCTAAAGGATCTATCGCTCTGATACCACCTGATGTGGGGACCCAGACGCTAATCATCTTCTAAATTGTCATTGGGACTAATCTAATCAATTATAATAAACAGGGTCTAAATTTTTTTTTTAAATGCGGAAGGTAATGGAATTAAACTCCTATACATATCAGTATAAAAGTATAAATCTCATACATCATACAATAATTTACATCTCAGGTTCAACACCTAACTATCAAGTGTTTAAACCTTATCTCTAGTCCAAGTCCGTAGTCTCCACTCTAATCTCGATCTTTCTTCATCTCTGTGACCCTGTACCTGTCTCAACTGTTGTCATGCACACATACAAACAAGACAACAGCCGGATAACTCCGGTGATATACAAATATCCCAATATAAACAATGTATACATGCAATCATATAAAACATATATAAAAGCATAAACAGTCAATAAAACATGTATCCAATCTGACTACATGAACAAATACGAATCTGTATTTAAATCAATGACTTGTTCTCTTTCTTATCTTATTTCTAATCTAGGGATCCCGATCTTAGTTAGACTTTTGGTATGCTGTATCGAGTGTCTACAATAGACGTCGATCTACATCTAAGCTCATCGATACACCGTAAGTCTAGAGTCTTCGCAGTTCTGACAAAGACTCGGCGGTTCTGCCCTAGCTAGGCTGATCTGCCCTAGACTCAAACTCTGACTCTGTTCTAAGTCAATAGATCAACATATCAATCTGATAATCTGCAAACATCAATGCAGTAAAATAAAGTATGTGATTTAGGGAAACTCAAGTCAAACCTAACTCGAGTTGTGCAATCCCGAATCAACATTTATTTATACCTTTCGTGTCGTCGATCTGATACAATCAAAGTCTTATTCCAAAGTCTGTCACTGTTAGACAATATCAATATTCTGTATCAATATTCTTAATCAATTCACAATATCTCTGTTTTATCAAATTCTGATGGTACAACAGTACAATCTTGCGATACCTGTGATACCAAACCAGTATCTACTAATTCCAACAATTTACAATCAACTACTGTACAAATCTGATATCGATTCTAGTCAATTTCATTCTGAAATTCATAACAATTCCATATTCAGTCCGTTTCTTAATCTGACTTCGATTCTACGCTGTCTAACATGTCAAGAATAACATATATGACGTGTATTCAATTCTAACAACATCATAATTTCCAAACATGTTAAAACGTAGTAAAACTTATGTCCAGTAGTAGCCTGCGTTGATATGAATACAGTACCGAAGTCGGATTTAAAATCAGACGGACGGATCTTTCACAAAAGGCATAAGGATTTTTATCAATGTTTCTCGTTCCTTTTTCTTTCTTCGTTATTTTGAATTCCGAGGGATGAATTCATATATATATTTCCACTTTGCATGCCAAAGCTACGTGTTTACTTTTCGTGAATTTCGGTCGGAGCTCGGGCGGTGATAATATACCGCTCGGGCGCGGCCCTCTCTGCCCAAAGCATTTTTGAATGCACCCTTGGCACTCGGGCGGTCAAAAACTACCGTCCGGGCGCCAACTCTTCTGCCCGCGACAATTACTTGATGAACACTGGCGCTCGGGCTGTCAAAAACTACCGCTCGTGCTCCAGACTCTCTGTCCAAAGTTGTGCAATTTATATGCTTTGTTCAATCTGATCTCGAAATGACCCGGCTATTATCACATTAATTGAACTTCAATAATCTCAAGTTAATATAATCAAAATCTCATATTAACAAATCAAGATCTTGGCCCTTACAGTTCAAGTCCATAAGGATTTTGCTAGCCATAGCTGCATGGTATGACTATGAGATATGGCAGATGGATGTTAAGACAACCTTTCTTAATGGGGATATTAAGGAAGAGATTTACATGTCTCAACCTGAAGGGTTTACATCTATCGGAAGTGAGCATATGGTATGCAAACTTCAAATATCTATTTATGGTCAAAAGCAGGCATCTAGGAGTTGGAACCTCAGATTCGATAGTACAATCAAAGAGTTTGGTTTTGCTAAGAATCCTGAGGAACCCTGTGTATATAAGAAGGTCAGTGGGAGTGCTGTGACATTCCTTTTGCTTTATGTTGATGACATTCTACTCATTGGGAATGATGTAGGGATGTTGCAATCAACTAAGATATGGTTAGCGAGTAAGTTCTCGATGCAGGACTTGGGTGAAGCATCTTTTGTGTTGGGAATACAGATCTATAGAGATAGATCAAAAAGATTGCTTGGTCTCACCCAGTCCACATACATTGATACCATCGTGAATCGATTCTCGATGGATGTGTCCAAGAGAGGACATCTACCAATGTGTCATGGTGTGTCCCTATCCTAGTCTATGTCTCCCAAGACTGATGCAGAGATAGCGGCGATGACACGCATTCCATATGCATCTGCGATTGGTAGCATCATGTATGGGATGATATCTACACGTCCTGACGTGGCTTTTGCACTAAGTGCAGTGAGTAGATATCAATCGAAACCTGGTCTTCCACATTGGAAAGCTGTGAAAGACATCCTCAAGTATTTGAGAAGGACCAATAAGTTGTTCTTGGTCTATGGGGGTGGAGAACTAAAATTGGGAGGCTATACTGACTCTAGCTTCCAAAGCGATATCGATGACTCGAAGTCAACCTCTGGGTTCATATTCATGCTCAATGGTGCTGCTGTCTCTTGGAAGAGTTCCAAGAAAGTCAGTACTGCAGATTCCACCACTGAGGCAGAATATATTGCTGCATCAGCTGCAGCAAAGGAGACTGTTTGGATAAGGAATTTCGTCCAAGAGTTGGGCGTCATTCCTAATGGAGTTGCTCCTGCCCCGGTTTTTGTGACAACACGGGAGCCGAGGTCTCATCAAAAGTCCAAACACGTATTTAGAAAGTACCACATCCTCCGAGAGATTGTGGAAAGAGGAGAAGTGTCGATCGACAAAGTCGGCTCTACAGATAATGTTGTTGATCCACTAGCTAAGCCTTTACCTGGACCATTATTCGAGAAGCATCGCGAATCGGTGGGTTTGAAGCATATGGGTAGTTGGCTCTAGTGCAAGTGGGAGATTGTTAGAGTAGGTGCACGTCGAGCCAAGTGTTGGCCGAGTGTTTACAATGAAACTCTATGTATAAACAGTCTTTATTTTAATAATATTTGAAATTATTATTTTGGCATGTCTTTATCTGTATACTCATGCTAGTTGCATAGATAAAGCCCTTGAATATACAAATAGTAGAAAGAATATGAGATGCTCATATGATGAGTATCATGAAACTCATATTTGGAATACTGTATATTCTAAACAGTTCCTAGTCGATTCAGCCGCCGCTAAGAAGGATGTAGGCCGCTCGAGTTCGAGACTAGTATCTGCGATGTGAGTACCATATTTCATTGGTAGGGGACATTGTGATGTCCGAGCATGCAGATAGGTGCTCCTTGTAGAGTGCACTGAACAACCCTCCGTAAAGGACTTTCCAAGTGGTTCTCACTTATCGAGTGGAAACGTCCTAGTTTATGGTTGTACACCATTAGTCCTTATGACCCGGGACAACATTGAGACTCTATGTGCTAGCATTACACTTTGACTTGTTTACCGACTCTCAAGGGGTCATCAGGTGACAAGGTTGGGTGTTTTGTCGAAACATATAGGAGTCGATGCATTGTAGTCGGGGATTCACCGCTTACCTTTGGGTATGGATATCCTATGTGTATGTAGTATGAATCTCTGATCAGAGTATGGTGGTAATTATGAAGGGGTTTCATAGATTACACCATCGATGCAAATACAACATGACACATAGTATCGATTCATTGACAACTCTCGATAAACCAATGGTTGTCGAATCGGTCGAGATATATGAGTTGAAGGGACCATATTGTACGCTAACCATAATTGAATGGTTCTTGAAAGCACTATCATTTGATACCTAGGGAATCATGTAAGCGATGCTGCTAGGCGTTTAACATGATTGGTTGGGTGCTATCAGACTTGAGTTCTGACGTTCTTGTTATCAAGGAGTTGATAAGTAAGAATGGAGCAATTGGGGTATGCTCATATAAGTACATGTTTAGTCTGAATCACATGGAGATGTGAACCCACGACTAGTTGTATCAATGAACTATTGAGGGCCACACAAGTACTAGCTTTCTAGATCCCGTTGAGAAGTTAAAATAGTTCAATGTGTTGAACGGCTTATATATGAGTTTATAAGCGTAAAGAAAAATAGAAGTATGACTTCTATGAGGGAAATGTAACTTTTAATTTGTGGAAGTGTTCCTAAATTAAAAAGTTGGTCAAATAAATAATGTATTTGAAAATTGTGATTTTCATAAACATTATTATGGACTAAATTAAATTAATTCAAGTGTTTAATTAATTAAACACTAGTGGGCTTAGTAGAGTCCAAATAATTAAATTAATTCAAGTGTTGAATTAATTAAATCATATTGGGTCTTGTAGAGCCCAATAGTAAAATAATTATTCAACTAGTGACTTGAGTAAATTCAATTAAAGTTTAATTGAGCTCAAATATGTTTGAGACAATTAAATTAAAGTCCATGGGCCTTGTAATTGTTACAAGCCAAATAAGAATGCATGCTTGGGAGGTGAAGAGTTGCGGAATACTTTTGATTAAAAAATTGGCATGGCATGCAAAAGGTTGTCTCTACTTTTTACAACACCAAGAAAACTCATTCTCCTCCCTCCCTAGATGCTTTGGCCGAAATTCTTTTTCCAATTCTCTCAAAATTTTTCTCTCATTGTGTTCTTCAATTGTTGGAGAAAACACTCTCTTCTCTTTGAAAAATCTTTTTATTTTGCTAGTGCAAAATAAAAGGGGTTCTAGCTAGTTGTTGGTGGGCCTAATTTTGAAGGAAGGAAGCTTGTAGATTGTCTTGCCTTTGAAGAGCCAAGTTGATTACAACTTGGTTGGAGCCATCATCAACCTCAAGAGGTTGATAGGTATAATTTCTTAACACCCTATGTATGACAAAGGTGTTTAGTATATGTTACACACTAGTACTAAGGTGCTCGATTTTTCTCTTGCAAAAAACGAAAATTTTGTACCTTCCGTTGCGCATTTGAACACCTTAAAACCGATCCCTTTCAGAACGGCCGGTCCAAATCCTCGACAGGAAATCAAAAGTATCACGAGGCAAGGAAATACCCTTTGTGAAATTGAGATATCCTTAACTATAAGGTACGTCAAATTTTGAGGACGAAATTCTTTGAAGGAGGGGAGAATTGTAATGCCCGGTAACTCGTACAAATGATTAATAATGCGTTTATGCCATTTAATATGTTGTTATTTGGTTCATTATCTTTCATGTGTTGATTGAGTTATCGATAGTGATATTGAATATGATTTATATATTTTCCATGGTGTATTGAGAATGAATATATGTCTAAATAGTGATAGTAAGATGTGTAGGTAAAATAATGTAATGAAAGTTGGTTTGGAACTACAGGAAATGAGATGAAAATATGACATTTCTTACGTGTTTTAGCATAATGACTTGGATATTGATCTAAATTGTGTGAGGCCACAACCATTAGAAAGCTAAGATATAAAGTTACAACTTTCATGTTTTGTCCAAATCATTGTGGAAGACAAGCTAAAGGTGACATGAAACCAATAGGAAATGCAAGCCAAGACATAGGACTACAACTTTTATGTTTACCACTTTTCAGATTATGAAGGGAAGAGACGTTTATTGAGCGATCTTTGATGAAACTGTGCGCAGATGCAGAATGTTTGGCGCCTGAGCGGTAACATAATACCGCCTGAGCGTTGCTGCACATATAAAGTGATAAACTTCGAATTTTCTAGGCATCTTCATCAATCTCTCAGCTTCTTTAATAGTATAAACTCGAAAGAAACCAATAACTCTTCCTCCAAAAGCTCCTTTCTTCTTCTTCTTCTTCCTCATTTTGAACCTAGACTTGCATTCTCCATCACAAGAACATCCTAGGGGTGTAAGTGTAGTGCCCAAATTCAGTACACGTATAACTCATGCAATTAATTAATTATTAAAGCATTTATTTAAATTTAAAATGAGATTTTAGCCATGCATGATTTATTTTAATGCATTATCTCAAATTATTTAAGTTTATGTGATGCACGTTAAAATTGTGTTTCGAGTTTCCTGTTTCAGACGATTATTCGAGGCGGGATCGAGGAATGGAGACCGATGACGATTTGTGGCAATTTTTAAATGCGGTATTTTATTTTTAGTTAAGGATGGGGTATTTTAAATAATATATTTAGTTTAGCATTTTAAAGCCTAAATTATTTATTTAGTGATTTTAGAATTTTTAAAGCCTTTAAAGTTAGCATGGTGTATTTTATTTTGTAAATAAAGGACTAACTTATAAATAACATTTTTAAATTATCATTATGCAAATTATTTCCCTAATTAACACACACACACGTTTTCACACAAAACTCACAAACACACACACTCTTTTACACACACCTATACACGAATTATTCACACACACACACACACATATTTCATTCAGATTTTTTATTATTTTGGAGAGCAAGTATTAGGGTTCTAAGTCTTAGTAGCAGCCGACCCCTTCCTTCTCCATCTTCCAGCAAATTTTCGTGTGTTTTATTCAAGGATTTTAGCCCCACGTTCGTCCCGGATCAACCCTCACTCCATCTCCACTTCGGTATCACCGGTTCGGTAAATTTTAATATCAAAAGGCATGTATATTCTTTCGTTTCTGCATCGATCTTGTCGTAGTAAATATTTTGATGTTTATTGTATGAAAATCATGTGTATGTTATGTAAGAGTTTGAGAAAATATGGTTGGATCACTTTTGAAACGGTTTTTGGATCTGAAAACTCGAATTAGCTCTCTTTTTAATTACTGCGATTTTTAGGTCGGTTTTATGGAAATATTTTCAACATATAAAACGTAGAAATTTTCGATACCTTCAATTTGTCAGTAAATTTGAAATATTGGATAAGAAATGAGTGAGTTATGATTATTTTCGTGGGACTGCTCAAACTGCGATTTTCTGAAAATGCGCTTGACGTGTTCTTGAAGTTTTATTGTTGCAGGCTTCGTTGGGAGTCGATGGGTTATCGTTGTTGCGTTTAGGTGTATCGCGAATGTTATGGGGATGATTGTTGGTGTTTCGTTTTGCTTCATTATGCACTAGGTTGAATTAGAAGTCGTAGGAATGCTTTTGGTGTCAAACGTCGGGCTTACGGATTTGTTGCATGTATGGTGTGCGTCGTCGTTTGGGACGTTTTGTGGAGTCGAGTTAGTGCCATAGCATCCTAGGACGAGTCTCGATGGATTGGGTCAATAATTCGTATGATATAGTTAGGAGTATTAAGCTTCAACTCGCGGAGTCCAGTGCAATCGGCGCCCGAGCGGTAACATTTTACCGCCCGAACGCCACCTTCACTGTCGGGAATATATTTTTATAGGCTCGGCGCCTGAGCGGAAACTTCTTACCGCTCGAGCGCCAGTCTTTCTGTCCGAGATAGGCGTCCAGTAGACCTGGCGCTCGAGCGGTAACATATTACCGCCCGAGCGCGGCCCATTCTGTGAGGGTGTTTGGTTTTCCACTTCTTGTCAAGTTCTAATATTGAGTTTATGTCTTTTATTGTTGGGAAATATTCACACATCACTTTAGCTATTGTTCGGGGTTCGATTTCATGGTTGGTATGATTAAACGAGGTCAAGTCCAGAGTGATCTAAAATGTCATAAGCTATTTATGCACTTCGGTGGTGAGCTCGAGTATCTACGTCTAAGTATTGCAAGTTAAGTGTTGAAATTCATGTTAGTATGTGCAACAACGGCCCCAAATGAAATCCCTCAACGCCAAGTAAGTATGTTGACGTGCAAGAAAATATTTTCAAGTTTTTGAGGAATGCTGAATGTCTTGTGAACAATTTATGTAGGAGGTTGAAAAGCGTTAAAGCATGAACGGGGACCAACCCACCCCGTTAAATCATGAACGGGTTTAGATCAGGATTAGAAAGCGTTAAATCATGAACGGGGACCAATCCACCCGTTAAAGCATGAACGAGGATCTCATGTATGTGACAGTGGATTCTTCCCTGTCAGCCCAGTACCGTGGTTTAGTCTGATCAGGCGATTATGATATGGGTAACTTGCTTTGAAACATGTCTCCACGCAAAAATGATGAAGTTTATGTATGTTCATTTATGTACAAGTACGCAAGCATGTTTGAGAAAAGTTTTATGTTTATGGCACGTCTACGTATGTACGTATGTAAGTTCAAGTTTAAGTGCAAGTTCAAGTTTAAAGTTATGTATGCTCTATTTTGAAGTTGCATGTGGTTTTATTATGTAGTACTTGTTACTCCCAGTTTATACTTGTTGAGTTTTTAGACTCACTAGACTTGATCGATGCAGGTGAGGATGCTTATGAGGAGACAAGGGGTGGGGACCAAGGATCTGGTTTGGAATGAGCAGGAGGCTAGACCCGAGGACCTCTCAAGTTTTTAGTTTTCATGAAAATGTTTAAATACTTTTGTCAAACTTTATTTCTAGATCTTTTGTTGCAACAGCTTTTGGGACGTACAGTTTATTTTAGCGAATTTTGAATGTTTACGATTTATTTAAGAAAATTTTTAAATTTTTCCACAAATTTCAAGTAGTAAAAAATACGGTACGTTACAGTAAGTTTTCATCTCTTTTGATTGTTATACATGTAGAGGACAATAAGTAAAACGATTTTGACTTATTTATTTCCTAATCATAAATCATAAACTCGAAAATACTAACTAAATAAAATAACTTACCATTTCTGACAATCATAATAATTTAACATATGAAATCTCAAGTGCATAAAATAAATTCCTAAATCATCAACTAACCAAAAACTCTAAATCGACCTTCACAAAGATCAAATAACAATAATATAAAGCATAATAATATCTCTAATAAAAATCATGAACATAAATCTTTAAATCATAAATCTATCAAGCTAGTGCGGAACATAAAGACCCTCAGGTGTGTACTGCTGCACTTGATCCACTCAATCATCAGCGCCTCCCATAAATCATCAAATCATGCATCATTCAAAGCTAGTAAGTATAAAGACGCATCATGTTCTAAACATGGATAGCAAATAATACGTATACATTTACATGCATTAAAAATCATAATTTTATTTAAAATAGATTTTAAACATAAATAAACCAGTTAAAATAATTTAAAAATAACTTTAATCATTATCATAATTCATATATTATAAAGTCATTTAAGTTATAAAGCTTTCAATCATATATCATTTTGGGTAAAGTTTGATCCTGGAAAGTGACTAGCTTTTATCCTCTGGTCGACAGATCAATCTTCAGCTCCACATGGCCCATGGGGGTATGCACTAGGCTCCACCATGGAAATACGATCGTCGGGGCTCCCTCGGGGGCCTTCTCCCATAGACGGGCTCCTTCTGAGGCCTTTTCCCAAAAATGGGCTCCCTATGGGCCTTTTTCCCTCACGACATCCCCACAAAATCGTAAGTTCACCGTCCTCACATAAACGGATCCCCCACAAATCATATATCACATGTCATAGTCAATTCACATGCCTCAAAATATTTCCTTTTCTTTTAAAATCATAAAATAGCATAACTTTCCAAAAACAGCATTTTAAAAGTACAATTTGCATAGCTTTACCATAAATCATAAAATAACATATTATCATCAAAATCATCATTTTAAATCATAGAATATCATTTAACATGCATTATGATCCTTCGAGTCGCTGCCAAGCTTTTTACGAAATTCTCAAGTGCAAAATGACCGTTTTGCCCTTGGAAGTAAAAATTCTCGAAGTTATCTTTTTCTCACTTTTTATGACATGTTCTTATTCTAAAAAAATTTTTAAGCTTAAATATAATTTTTCCATAATTTTATAAAGACAAAAACTAGGCTTTTTAATTAATTCTTTAATTAGCATTTCGTGAGGCGATTAAATCCGGATAAATCCAAAACTGAATATTTCGATCCCGAATTTTAAACATACATTTCAATTATTTATTATACCCTTGTGATCCATGAACCACACCCGTGGACCCATGGTTTCAATTTTAGTCTTTTAATTTTTGAATTTGACCCATACTCGAACACACCGAGCCATCTCCCAAATTACTCGAGCCATGGTCAAGCCACCTCGAGCCAAACCCAAGCCAACCAATCTAGGCACCCTCCTGACCAAGCCCAACCCATGTAACCAGCCCTTAACTCGCTCAAACTCTAATAGACAGACCCATAGTTGCGCATGGTTTGTTATTCACGCCTATAGATTCCTAGCCAACCTAGGACACTTCCAGCCAAGCCACCACTGAGCCCACATGACCCTAACCAACCCTGGACCACGCTCAGACCCAACCAAGCCCAGCCCAAACCCCTGAATCCACGCAAAGAGCCCCTGCCCGAAGGTACAAACTGCGCACATGAACCTTCCCTCTCGCCTAGAACTCTTGGCTAACTAGGACTCTCCAAGGCGAGCCACCACTGAGCCCACCTGACCCTAACAATCCCTGGCCACACCCAAACCCAACCAGACCATCCCAAGCCCTAACCAAAGCGGCGAGCCCCCTGAACCAAGGACAGGCTACGCGCGACTCCATGGAGCTTCCCTCACGGTTCTCTCGTTTTGTTCAAGCCAGCAGCGAGCCCAGCCGCTCCAGCCCCTGGCCCGACCCCTGCCCATCCCTGTAGGACCCGGATGTACCACCTAGCACAACCCCAAACCGAGCCACCCGCTGAAACCCTCGGCCACCCTTGATCCTACGCGGGAAAAGTCTCTTCATATTTTATCATGTATTGGCAGCATATCCGTTGGGTTCATAACGTTCTTCAAATAAACGTAAAATCGTCGTGTTTTTGAAATTATATGATCTACCGTAAAAATAATCCAACAATCATAATTTTCATGTGTAATCAATAAACACACACATATTATGATTTGTATAATGTTTTAAAAGAGTTTAGGAAACGTGCCTTTGCATTTATAATGCTCGAATAGACGATCCTTGGCGAGGGTGAGACGTTGGACGATCGGGCGACGAAGAACACAAGCTTTTCTCTTCCTTGAAACTCACGAAAATTGTGTGTGCTGGTGAATGTATTTTTTGGATGATATGATATGAAATTGTAGTGTTTTAAAAGCCTAGGTAACTTATTTATAAATAAATTAACAAGTTAATGTGCTTTGATTTTAGGCTTGCAAACTAAAGGGTAATTGGGCCTACTTTAAATTATTCAATTGGCCCAATAACACTTTTTAATTAAAAAATAAAAGTTTATAAAATTAATATTTTTGATCTTTTAAAACTCTTTGTTTCCCTAAAACCGACTTCCCGGGAAAAATCGATCTCGAATCGTAAAAATAAATTCGAACTCCAACATTTTTAGTAAAATTAAATAAATTTTAAATCATATTAGGAAGCCTTGCCATTATTTAATAAAAAAATATATATGTCGTCCCCGGTCTCCTTCCCCTGCCTATTATCGAATATTCGAGTTAAATCCTTAATTTCATGTAATCATGTTATATTATCATTTAATGATATACTAAACATCATACTAACATTTAAAATCAATTAAAAATAAAACAATTAAGGAATTAAAACAATTTTGCATACATCTGGTTTACATATGTTGGTTTTTCGGACGTTATAATAAGGGAGTGACTTTCACCTAGTATAGACATAGTGATTGGTTTATTGATGTATTTGACAGCATAGGAGCGAAAAACTTCGTCTCAACCCAGTATTCATACGCTTGGACTGTAAGTTGGCATATTCTTGAAATAATACATGAGAAATATTATGTATTTCAAATGCTTCCCATTGATTATTGCTATATGTACATTGTTAGTATGTTTATTGATGAGAATATAACATCATATTTCATTGTTATGTATTAAATACGAAAGACATTCATGAATATTGAAGATGGGTGCTATGTCATGAACATGAACATGATAGAAAAGGAAAATGACTGATTTTTATATGATATATGAGTTTGTTCACATAATTGGTGGTTTTAAGTCCACCAAACCTATTGGCCAATATATGTTCATGAGGCGTGGGGTTGTAAAAGGTACTCCCTGACGTCCAACACACTAATAGCTCTATAATAAATCAAGCACAGTAGTACATGTCAACTAATGAGGCTCAAATACAAAAATGAACATGAATATATGCTATGGTATGACATGGTTTTAAAGATTCATTTTTTTTTTATCACAACTTGATATGTATGTTTCTTCTACGCATATTGGTAAGTATAATTGCCAACTTATTGAGTTTTATAAACTCATGTAATTAATGCATTACAGGATCAAGTAATGAAGATACATAGGATGCCGGTTCGCCAATGGATGCTCGTGACGTCCCTTATCTCGACAAGAACCTGAACGTCTTATTGTATAGCTTCCGCATATGTATTATAGTCAGGGTTTGAAACAAGTTTCACGACGTTTATGACTATAAGTATAACGATACAATGTATGTTTGGGTATGAAAATATGATTCTACATATGCATAGATGTTATTGCTTGAGTTTGGCTTTTACAAAATATAGGGATATCATGCCAAAATTTTTATAAACCGTCAAGTTGATATCCCTTGTTTGAATTAATTCATAATATAGATATATCATTAAAACCCTATTTTGACTATGAGTGTAAGTATCATTAATCTTATCAAGTATAGAAGAAGGGTATTGCAACTATGTGTACGATCATGAAATATTCATACTGTCATCGTATGCACAACTAGAGAACTCTTTCTCTAATGTATATCTCACACTCTGGCCAAATATTTCATGAAGTATTATTTCGTTAGATCACATAGGATATCCACATCCATAGGTGAACGGTGAATTCCCGACTACAATGCACTGGGTCCTACATATGTCGTAATTGCACCCAACCTCACCAGCTTGTGTGTAGTATCCCGATGCCTAATTTGAGTTAATTATTGGATTAATTGTATTTCGGTGGGATCAGAAGGACCGAACCGGGTTCGGATCGTCCGAAGTTGGTTCGGATCGTCCGAAGTTGGTTCGGATCGTCCGTTCTGTTCGGAGTCAGACGAGTCATGTCATGTCAGAGTTCGGATCGTCCGATCAGGGTTCGGATCGTCCGAAGACAGGTGGCTGGACACGTGGAAGACATGCAATGTTCGGATCGTCCGAAGTGGATCGGATCGTCCGAAGTGTACCGGATCGGAGCGTCCGAAGTGGATCGGATCGTCCGATCGTTGTCTATAAATAGAAGCGCGAGGCTTCACTCTTCACTCGCCAATTCCGAGAGTTCCAGAGCGTTTTAGTCGTTTCTGATGGGTTTCTAGTCTTTTACCGAGGTTCGGGCACTAGCGGGGAGCTACTGGTTTTGTAGCGGAGCTGTGCTCTAGTTGGGGGCTAGCGGCATCAGTGGGCTGACTACTGACGCAGGTATAGTTCTGGGTTCCCTTTGAGATTTGGGAGTATCTATTAGTCTAGTTAAGGCTTTTAGATGTGGTTTAGTGATATGGTATCACTTGGATTGTAGGCTTGATTCTAGGGCTGATTGCTAGGATCTACTGGTTTGAGGTACGAAAGTACTATCCGAGATAGCAGGATTGAGTATGCTTTACTATGTGTTGCATGTTTATATGTTGCATTATTATCTGTCATATGATGCATGGTTTATTATGCGGCATTTGCATAATCATGTTGAGCCTGATTATCTTTGAGATAGCCTGTTGAGAGGGTGCTCAGCCCTCATTTGTTGTGGATGGTTGGACCCCGTTGACCGACGGTGGTCAGGTCACCGGTATATCCACAGGTTTATTTTGGTATGGGAGCCACCTCCTGGTGCGACGGCGCAGAGTGCTACATACCTTGACGTCATTTGCCTGAGCAGTATTTCGTTATACCCAGATCCTGGTATCCAGTACATTTTGCATACATGCATGTCATAGTCTTGTATACTCATGCTTTCGGTGCTGAGCGTTTTATGCTCACGTCCTCGGTTTATCTCTGTTTTGGACACCCTATTCGATGGGGCAGGTCTCAGGTTGGACGGTCCAGGAGGGAGTGGACAGGGAGCTGGCAGGGGTTGATTCGTAGTTGTTGGTATTTATTCTTGGATTTAGTTCGATCTGGTTGTTTAAGTATTTTTGTACTTACAGTTTCGATTGGGTTGTATTACTTATTCCGCTGTTTACCTGATTCAGTTTTAAATATAAATTTTGCATGCCTTAGTTCTGATTAGTAGGTGATTCTGGAACGGGTCACTACATTTATGGTATCAGAGCATGCATTAAGATTTTGGGATTTAGAACTGTTCTTTTGGGTTTAATCTCTGGTAACTTTTGTAGCGAGAGATGTCTGGTTATGACGACGATGCTAGTAGTCATGGCAGCGTTGGACGTTGGGGAGACCGCGACGATCGGGAGCGTCGCCGAGAGCATCGAGAACGTCGTCAACACCGTCGTGATGAGCCTCGGAGTTTTAGTATGCATCGGTTCTTGCAGATGGGGCCGAAACCTCTTTCGGACGGTGAGACTCCGGATGTTGCGGAGAACTGGCTTGAGAGGATGGAGAGCTGCTTCAAGACTTTTCAGTGCTCGGCGGAGCAGCAGATTGATACCCTTGATTTCTTGCTGGAGGGTGGTGCGCGCAAGTGGTGGAGGTCTACCTCTGCACCGATAGTTTAGCGACAGGGTCGAGTTCTTTGGGCCGATTTCCGAGCCGCTTTCATGTTGCTTTACTTTCCGCCAGCTCTTCTGCAGACCAAGGCGATTGAGTTGATCAATCTGAAGCAGGGAAGTTTGTCTGTTGATGAGTATCAGCAGAAGTTCTTTGAGTTGCTTCCATATGTTCCGCATGTCAGTGATAATGCTATGGCCAAGTATAACCATTTTCTCCAGGGCCTCAATCAGGAGATTTATGATCGGGTTGTTGTCTGCGATGATCCGACATCGTATGAGGGCCTTGTGAATCGTTGTCGCCAGGCTGAGGGCAGTTTGCTGAGAGGTCGAGCCATGCAGTCTGCTCGTCCTACTAGTTCTTTGGGTCCCCGCGCCCAAGCATTTAAGAAGGCTGGATCTACTTCTTCTTCCTCTGGATCTGGAGGAGTTCACCATTTTGGGAAGAAGAGGGGCCCGTGTCAGCACTGCGGGAAGGATCACCCGACGGAGCGTTGTCGCAGGGTTGCGGGTGCTTGTTACAAGTGCGGTGAGATGGGCCACATGAAGAGAGATTGTCCACAGACGGGCGGAGGATCAGGATCTGGTTCTCAGGCTTCAGTTCATCAGAGGCCACAGCAGGGACAGTCTACTCAGGGTTCTAACCTCCGACCGCGTACTCAAGGGCAGGTCTTTGCTCTTAACCAGGATCAGGCGGCTGAGGAGAACGAGAGAGTTATCGCAGGTGTGTTTTTATTATGTGGATTACCTGCTTACGTTCTCATTGATACTGGTGCATCGCATTCATTCATATCTGCGAGGTTTGCTAAACGTCATAAGTTACCTTTCACTTCTTTGGACGTTGTGGTATCTGTTTCCACACCGATGGGTCATTCGGTGCTAGCTAAACGTCTAGTTTTGGGTTGTCCTCTAGAGTTTGAGGGTAATGTTTTAACTGCTAATTTGATGATTCTTGCGATGGAGGATTTTGATTGCATTCTGGGAATAGATGTGCTGACTGTGTTTAGAGCTACTGTGGACTGTTATCAGAAGTTTGTGCAGTTTCGTCCAGTTGAGGGCGACAGTTGGTTTTTCTATGGAGAGGGAGCGCGACCCCCGATGCCTGTGGTTTCTGCTCTGAAAGCCTGTCGTGCTTTAGAGTCGGGCGGGGAAGGCTACCTTATCTATGCTATTGATTCGTCCGCAGATAGTGTCGGTATCAGTGACATTCCAGTGGTTTGCGATTTTCCGGATGTTTTTCCCGAGGAGATTCCTGGTTTTCCTCCCGTTCGGGAAGTGGATTTCGGCATTGATTTAGTGCCAGGCACGGCACCAATCTCTAGAGCTCCTTATCGTTTAGCTCCATCGGAGATGCAAGAATTGAAACAGCAGTTGCAGGATCTTCTTGACAAGGGGTATATTCGACCCAGTGTGTCCCCGTGGGGAGCACCAGTTCTTTTTGTCAAAAAGAAGGATGGTTCTATGCGGCTCTGCATAGATTATCGGCAGTTGAATCGTGCTACGATAAAGAATAAGTATCCGTTGCCACGGATTGATGATTTATTTGATCAACTGCAAGGTACCTCTGTGTATTCCAAGATTGATTTAAGGTCTGGTTATCATCAGCTTCGAGTTCATCAGGGAGATATATCGAAGACTGCATTCAGGACCCGGTATGGGCATTATGAGTTTCTGGTTATGCCTTTTGGGGTGACGAATGCACCAGCAGTTTTTATGGATCTGATGAATCGGGTATTTCGGGATTTCTTGGATAAGTTTGTTGTGGTGTTTATAGATGATATCTTAATCTATTCGCATGATCAGCAAGAACACGCACAACACTTGAGGATTATTTTACAGACACTTCGCGAGAATCAGCTTTATGCGAAGTTGAGTAAATGTGAGTTTTGGATTGACAGGGTTGTATTCCTTGGTCATGTCATTTCTAGCGAGGGAGTTTCAGTTGACCCGAGCAAAGTGGAAGCGGTATTGAACTGGTCGCGTCCGACGACAGTAGCCGAGATCCGCAGTTTTCTGGGATTGGCTGGGTATTATCGCCGTTTCATTGTCAACTTCTCTCAGATTGCTAAGCCACTCACTCAGCTCACTCGGAAAGATGTTTCATTTGAGTGGACATCAGAGTGCGAAGAGAGTTTCTGGGAACTTCGCAGACTTTTGACATCTGCGCCTGTTTTGGCTTTACCGTCTGGATCTGGTGGTTTCAGTGTCTACACCGATGCTTCTTTGCAGGGACTAGGGTGTGTTCTGATGCAGAATGAGCATGTGATTGCTTATGCGTCGAGGCAGTTGAAGCCTCATGAGGAAAACTATCCTGTTCATGATCTGGAATTAGCAGCGATCGTTTTTGCTTTGAAAATCTGGCGCCATTATCTGTATGGTGAGCGATTTGAGATTTTCACTGATCATAAGAGTTTGAAGTATCTGTTCACTCAGGCTGAGTTGAACATGCGTCAGCGTCGTTGGATGGATCTACTCAAGGATTATGACTGCGAGATCAAGTATCATCCAGGCTCTGCGAATCTCACGGCCGATGCTCTTAGTCGCAAGGTGAGATTGTCTGCTCTTCAGACTTGTGCTGTATCTGGGATTATTCAGGATTTCTGTTCGATGGGATTCAATTGTAAGCATCGGAAGGGAACCGACGGTATCCGTGTAGCTACTATTTTGTCTGAGCCAGTTCTGTATTCTCGGATTAGAGATGCTCAGATGTCTGATTCTAAGGTTCAGAAATTAGCTCGGTTGGCTGATGGAGATAATACTTCTGGATTCCACTATCAGTCCGAGGGTCTTTTGTGTTTATCTGGTCGTGTTGTTGTACCGGAAGATGACACTTTGAGGGAGGAGATTTTATCCCAGGCTCATCGTAGCAAGTTGAGTGTTCATCCGGGGAGCAACAAGATGTATAAGGATTTGAGGACTCGATTTTGGTGGAAAGGTATGAAACGTAATGTTTATCAGTATGTCTCCAAGTGCCTAGTCTGTCAGCAGGTGAAGGCTGAGTATCGACGACCTGGAGGGTTATTGTAGAATCTTCCTATTCCGGAGTGGAAGTGGGAGCATATCACGATGGACTTCGTGACTCACTTGCCTATGTCTGTGGGGAATAGAGATGCTATCTGGGTGGTAGTGGATCGGCTTACTAAGTCTGCCCATTTTCTTCCGTATAACAGAGATTTCACTTTCGATCGGATGGCACGGTTGTACATTCAGGAGATTGTACGGTTTCACGGTGTGCCCGTGAGTATCGTTAGTGACAGAGATCCTCGATTTACATCTAGATTTTGGGGCAGCTTTCAGCAAGCTTTGGGCACTACCTTGAGTTTGAGTACTGCGTATCACCCAGAGACTGACGGTCAGTCAGAGAGGACTATTCGTACTCTTGAAGATATGTTGAGATCTTGTGTGATGGATTTCGGGCCAGCTTGGCAGGATCATCTGCCACTGATAGAGTTTGCATACAACAACAGTTTTCATAGGAGTATTGGTATGTCTCCGTTTGAAGCATTGTATGGTCGACGTTGTCGTACTCCTCTGTTCTGGGAGGAAGTCGGAGAACGACAGGTTGAGGGTCCAGAATTGATTCAGCAAGCCATGGACAAAGTTCTTGTGATCAAACAGCGGATTAAGACTGCTCAGGATCGACAAGCGAGTTATGCGAACACCAAGCGCAGACCTCTTCATTTTGATGCAGGCGAGAAAGTGTTTCTCAAGGTATCACCTTTTCGGAGGATTCTGAGGTTTGGACTCAAGGGTAAGCTATCTCCGAGATTCATTGGCCCTTTTGAGATCTTAGAATGCGTGGGAGATTTGGTCTACAGATTAGCTTTGCCACCGTATCTGTCTAGTGTTCACAATGTGTTTCATGTGTCCTTGTTAAGACGATACGTAGCGGATGAGTCTCATGTTTTGCATCCGACAGAAGTTCAGCTGAATCCGGATTTGTCTTTTGTGGAAAGACCGGTTTCGATCTTAGACCGGAAGGATAAAGTACTGCGGAATAAGACTATTCCTCTTGTCTTAGTGCAGTGGCAGCGACGAGGTACTGAAGAAGCTACCTGGGAACTAGAGAGTCGCATGCGGTCAGAGCATCCAGAGCTGTTCTAGTAGTAGTATTTTCAGTTATGATTGTAATTCCAGTTGTACTTTCAGTTGTAATTCATTCTTAAGTTGAATGTATTGTTGTTCAGAATTGTCATTCTTCAGTTGCGATTTCGAGGACGAAATCCTTTTTAGAGGGAGAGAATGTAGTATCCCGATGCCTAATTTGAGTTAATTATTGGATTAATTGTATTTCGGTGGGATCGGAAGGACCGAACCGGGTTCGGATCGTCCGAAGTTGGTTCGGATCGTCCGAAGTTGGTTCGGATCGTCCGTTCTGTTCGGAGTCAGACGAGTCATGTCATGTCAGAGTTCGGATCGTCCGATCAGGGTTCGGATCGTCCGAAGACAGGTGGCTGGACACGTGGAAGACATGCAATGTTCGGATCGTCCGAAGTGGATCGGATCGTCCGAAGTGTACCGGATCGGAGCGTCCGAAGTGGATCGGATCGTTCGATCGTTGTCTATAAATAGAAGCGCGAGGCTTCACTCTTCACTCGCCAATTCCGAGAGTTCCAGAGCGTTTTAGTCGTTTCTGATGGGTTTCTAGTCTTTTACCGAGGTTCGGGCACTAGCGGGGAGCTACTGGTTTTGTAGCGGAGCTGTGCTCTAGTTGGGGGCTAGCGGCATCAGTGGGCTGACTACGGACGCAGGTATAGTTCTGGGTTCCCTTTGAGATTTGGGAGTATCTATTAGTCTAGTTAAGGCTTTTAGATGTGGTTTAGTGATATGGTATCACTTGGATTGTAGGCTTGATTCTAGGGCTGATTGCTAGGATCTACTGGTTTGAGGTACGAAAGTACTATCCGAGATAGCAGGATTGAGTATGCTTTACTATGTGTTGCATGTTTATATGTTGCATTATTATCTGTCATATGATGCATGGTTTATTATACGGCATTTGCATAATCATGTTGAGCCTGATTATCTTTGAGATAGCCTGTTGAGAGGGTGCTCAGCCCTCATTTGTTGTGGATGGTTGGACCCCGTTGGCCGACGGTGGTCAGGTCACCGGTATATCCACAGGTTTATTTTGGTATGGGAGCCACCTCCTGGTGCGACGGCGCAGAGTGCTACATACCTTGACGTCATTTGCCTGAGCAGTATTTCGTTATACCCAGATCCTGGTATCCAGTACATTTTGCATACATGCATGTCATAGTCTTGTATACTCATGCTTTCGGTGCTGAGCGTTTTATGCTCACGTCCTCGGTTTATCTCTGTTTTGGACACCCTATTCGATGGGGCAGGTCTCAGGTTGGACGGTCCAGGAGGGAGTGGACAGGGAGCTGGCAGGGGTTGATTCGTAGTTGTTGGTATTTATTCTTGGATTTAGTTCGATCTGGTTGTTTAAGTATTTTTGTACTTACAGTTTCGATTGGGTTGTATTACTTATTCCGCTGTTTACCTGATTCAGTTTTAAATATAAATTTTGCATGCCTTAGTTCTGATTAGTAGGTGATTCTGGAACGGGTCACTACATTGTGACCCTCGTGGAGTCGGTAAACGAGTCAAAGCATAATCTCGGGTCGTAAGGACTAATTATGTACAATCATAACTACATACTTTTCCTCTCGATAAATGATAACTACTTGGAAAGTCCGAGAGAGAGATGTTCGGTACAATCATCGTATGATTATCATTTGCATGGTTGGACATCTCTATGCCCTTACCACGAAACAAGGTACACAACATCACATATGCTAGTCTCAACCTCAAACGACCTTTATCCTTATTTTTAGGCGGCTGAATTGACTAGGAACGAATTTAGAATATACCATGTTTGCAAATGAGTTTCAAGATCGCATCACGATTCATTCATATTGGACTTTATCTATGATGATTACATAAGTATACAGATAAAACAAAATGAAACCATAAAAAGTTAAACTATACTAAAATAAAAATTATTTATTAAATTTGAGTCAATAAATTTTCTATCTTACCGTAGACTTGCTGGACACCTATTCTGACATTATCTACAAATGAAATATTTCCAGTATAGAAAATCCACTAAAATGAAGAGCTTTCAAAATTAAATACATTTAATCAGATCATATAAAATATAAAGTACTTTACATTTAAGTCTCCAGTATCCTCGATAGTTCAACGGTCGGTTATCTGTGACCTTGTAAAGTAGGACAAAAACTTATGTGAGACGGTCTCACGGATCATATTTTGTGAGACGGATCTTTATTTGGGTAATCCATAAAAAAATATTATTTTTTATGCTAAGAGTATTACTTTTTATGGTGAATATGAGTAGGATTGATGCGTCTCACAGATTGAGATCCTTGAGACGATCTCACATGAGACCTACTCGTAAAGTAGAAGTATATCGTACGAGATGGATCGTGACATTTATGATTTGAGAACTTTACGGTTTTGCTTCATTGGGCTTGTTAATTATGTCCCAACCAAATCAATTTCCCTTTTTTGTTGCAATATCATGTGATCTCATTCGAACAGAGTGGAGCAAATGCTAGATATCAATCAAGCCGAAAGATAAATTATCAAAAGCACTCTACAAATTATGAACACAGCTCACTCTGAACACAACGACGAACAAATTGATCAAATATGGAATAATTAGCACAGCACCCAATAAAAAACACATCTAACTATTTAATCCATTCACACAAGATACAAAACGCGCACACACACACACACATTCATACATATGTAGATGCATAGATGAAAGAAAACAACACACAACTTATTAGTACCGCACACATTATAATACAAATGCACCAAGTCATATATGGATGGCTGTCAAAGCTATCAGGCAGAACAGAGAGGACAATTTCAAAGAACGACTCGAACCGAAAAGGGCACGACCCTCGTTTGCGAAGCTTCCTCCGGGGGTGCTCGTCGTCAAGACTAAGACTGTCCAATCATCCTCAGTGCCAACTCCCACGCCCGTAAATTTAGTATCGTTCAAATAGCGAGAATTTCGGGACTGTGTATAGTTAGTGAGCACAAGAGTCGAAACGCGCTGGGGCACACAGACAGGCAGGACCACTCCTTCTGTTGTCGTGTTGCCATCGACATTGCATTTCTGTACAACATTGGGGTAGTCGGAAATTATCTGAGATTGCGTGGTTGTCGTGTTGGACGCACACGGCTTGTTCTCTAACTGGTTAGCGATTTCCTCCGCAACACAGTCGGCTTTGTCGTTCTTCGACAGAGCAGGGGCATTTGATGATTGCCGGAAGCTGTTGATTCCAGCGAGTAGATCATCCTCGTCTGTGTGTATCAAAATAGACCAGTGATTTTAATTTTAATAAATAAAATATAGGCAAACACCTATAAAATAGGAAAAATAAAACGTATCTCTCCCTTAGATCCTCGAGAGCTACAATCCCAAAGGCATGCGTATATATAATTATAATACTCGAGGTGTCAATAAAAAACAAATAATTGACAAAATAATATTTCAAAAACTCAATTCTAGAAATTGGGGGAGAAACTACAAATGAAATTACAGTATGAGGGAACTTTAAACTTAAATTCTAGAATCAAAGACACGACAAGAAACAAAATTTGTAAAGAAGATATTATTTTTGTATTTTTCTTTACAAAATCACGCCCAACTTTATGAAAAAAAAATGATAATTGTATTAGTAAAATGGAGTCTAGAAATTAAAATGTTTTCAAATCATTAATACTCAATCCGCCAATAATTCCTAAAAAAATTGTCTACTTTCCTTTCAATTTTAAGTACTTTATGATAGAAAATAAATAAATCTAAAAAATTTCTAAATTATTGGAATTTAATATCATCGAAACACCATCCACATATATTCCAAATGTAACCACAAAAAAATCAAAAATCTAATAATTGTAATCAGGTAGAGATAGAAGGGTAATCAGGTACGTACGTACCATCACAGTACACGGGAATTGACAGTACTGCAAACAAGAGGAACAGCGCGATGAAGATACCAACACAACGATGCGGGCAGCGGTTGGAGTTTTCCATCGAAAGATACAGATACATATAAATTTGTTTGAATGACAAATATTTCTTGTTCATATCCATAAATATATATATACAAACACATATACATACATAAACCGACCAAAAGGCAGCAAATGAAAAGGTAAGGAGACACGTAGCGGCCACGCAAACGAAGCACCTTTAGCACTTATTCCTAACCCCTCACACGTTTCACATCCCTCCCGGGCCAATCATATATTTAAAAGGATAACCTCTTGGATAGGACACGTACGTACGGTTCTGGAATAATTAATAATGCTAAAATATTGGAAGGAATCACAAATTTAAATCTCAACTAGTTTCAAAAGTGTGTGTATTAGGTGACAGTCTTTCTCCAGATCAGCCTAGCAAAAACATAGACATTGGGGAGCTTGCGCTGTTTGCCCAGTTGGTAAGCTCACCTTTCCCCTTGTAATAGGTCCCAAGATCGAGACCCCCCCCCCCTCCCCCTAGAATAGAAAATCAAAAAAAAAGAAAAAAAGAAAAAAAAGAAAAAAAAAGACGTTTGGATTATCAAAAACAAATAAAAGGTGAGCCATTAGCCAGCGCCATTAGCCATTTTATATAAAGTTAAATGATTTTTCTCCATGGAGAGGCGACATGGGGATATTATTATACCTTTCGTGCTTATTCGGACACATATATTATTACTTATGCGATTATATTATATTTTACTTACTTTTTTTTTCAAATTATTAACGCATATTCATATTTCACGTAAAGTGAAAATCTATTACTACAATAAAAATAATTTTCGCAGCGCGTATTGCATATTGCATAATTAAAAGTTATCGAAAGTTATCGGTATATTAACAGCACGCGATGCATGTAATGGAAAATCCCATCGATTTTGTGCACTACATGCCACAAAAAATAGCATCAATTGTTAGAGTTGATGTCATGTAAACTAACGGTTGGTTAGAGAATTTATTGACTCATTTGTAATAAACGATTTTTATTTTAATATAATTCATTATTTCATGGTTTGTTATTTCTTTATCTGTATACATATGTGATCAACATAGATAAAGACATTGATTATATTTTAATACTGTTGTGTACCGCGTTTCTTTGTAAGGCAATAGAGATGTCCAAGTATGCAGATGAGTAGTCATATGATGATTAAACCGAACTACCCTCCCTAAGACTTTCCAAGTGGTTATCATTCATCGAGAGGATAAGTAAGTGGTTATGATTGTACATCATTAGTCTTTACGACCCAGGACAACACTGAGCCTCTATATGATAGAGCTGCGATTCGACTCGTTTACCGACTCGAAGAGGGTCATCATGTAACGCCCCGAAAATTTAAATGTCCACGCAAACCACATGCATTTGAGTTATCAAATTCTTTTGTATTTTAATTAAATGTTTTAATTGTATTAATTACTTATGTTGTGCATATTGACATGTTTAAATATATTTTTCTACATGGTTGCATTAAAATGTATTTTTAAAAATGTTATTCGAGTTGCGATCGAGAAACGGAGACCAATGGCTGAAAAATAGAAAATGTTTTTATTAAGCAATTGTTTTTAGTTATTTAAAATAAAGGGTGATGCTTTTTTTTTTTTAAAAAAAATTAAGGGTTTTGAGGTGATTTTATACGTCGGGTCGTAAATTTTATCGATGTTGGTTTTTCAACAAAAATACAAACTTTTTGGCAACCCGGGTATTAAATTCACAAATTATTTTAATCGAAACTATTTTAATATTTTAATTAAATCTTAATTAAGACTAATGAGCCTTAATTGTTGACTTATTAGGCCTAAGCCTTATTTAGTGAATTAATTAATATTTAAAATGTATTTCTCCCAAACTCTTGACACATTAGTCACGCCTACTTTTCTGAAATTTGGCCTCCCCAAAACACTTCATGCACGAACACACACACACACAAATTCTCAAGGCAAATTTCGGTGGTAGCTTAAGGATTAAAGTTCAAATCCAAGGTCTTGCTCCGTTCTTCGACGTCGTCAACGTATAATCGTGCGTTTAAAACGCAAAGGCACGTCATATTCTTTCTTTCAAACATTTATCACACCATAGTATTTTATTTAATTGAATTTGCATGAAAAACAAATGCATCGTTTTTGTGGCATATGTCAATTTTAAAGCTTGTATTGTGTGGGGACCCGGACGCTAATCAAGTTCTTTATCATAATTGGGACTAATTAATCAATTAAAACAGGGTCTAATAAATTTTTTTTTTTTAAAAATACGGAACGTAGTGAAATTAAAACATATATACATATCAGTATATAAAATACAAGTCCTGTATTACAACACATTTATTCAAACTAGGGTTTGACAACTACTATCAAGTGTTCAACCCTATCTCTAGTCCAAGTCCGGTGCCACCACTCTAATCACGATCTCTCTCTTCATCTCCTGGACCCTGATCCTGTCCCACCTGTTGTCAAGTACACATACAGACAAGACAATAGCCGGATAAACCGGTGAGAATATACTCCCAGTATAAATCAACGAAACATGCAATCATATAAACAATATAAAGCATGTAATCAGGTAACAGATATATGTAACAAAGTCTGAAACATAATCAATATCAAACTGTCGACAATACTCGTAGCTACATCATTCAGACTAGACTCAATCCTAGTCTAGGGATCCCGATTCCATAAGTTGGCATGCGTATATCGACTAGCAGTAATAGAAAAGACTCCAGTTCTATCCACGCCGATATGGTATCGATCAACAGTAATAGAAAAGACTCCAGTTCTATTCACATCGATACGGTATCGATTACCAGTAATAGAGGAAGCTATTATTCTATCCACATCAATATAGTACCGATTAACAGTAATAGAAGCAACTCTAATTCTATCCACATCGATATGACATCGATTAACAGTAATAGAAGAGCTACTAATCTATCCACATCGATACAATACTGATTAACAGTAATAGAAAAAGCCACCATCCTATCCACATCGATAGCCAAACATCCAGTGACAGTCTTTGGCACAACCGCCAATACACCATCTTATGACATCGTGCAATGTGCCCGTGGTGATCCCACCACTAACGGCACTTCTGTCATAAGATTACTCTTCTAATACCTGTAATCTATAACTCAAGAAAACAAGTATATCAATCAATCAATGCAAATATCAATGCAATAAAGTAAAGTATGTGATTTAGGGAAACCCAAGTCTAAACCGACTCAAGTCCATCTCCCAATACCACATTGACTTATACCTTTCTTTCGTCGGTTCCTGGCTCAGTCCAAGTCTTGAACTCAAAGCCTGTCTGGTATTGACAATATCAATGATCCCATATCAATATACCAGTCAATATCATAACAATCTGATCAATCTGGATTTAATTCAAATTAACGGTATAACGGTATAATTTCAATATCCCCGTCAATATCAATTCACCAGATAAAAGTTACAATCTATAACTCATATCCAATACAATCCGTAATCCCGTCATAATTCAAATCTGTCCGGTATAAATCAATATACCCTAAAATTCATAACAATTCCATAATCAGTCCGTTTCTCAATCTGACTTCGATTCTACGATGTCTAACATGTCAAGAACATCATATATGAATCCTATTCAATTCTGACAATAGCATAATTTCAAAGCATGTCAAAACGTAGCAAAACTTACGTCCAGTTGTAGCCTACGTTGATAGGATTACAGTACTGAAGTTAGATTACAATTCAGACGGACGGATTTCTCACAAAAGGCGTAAGGATTTTTCACTCTTATACAGGAACCTTTCTCGAGCTTCTTTCTTCCTTTTTACTGAAGGAACCACGTATAATTACATATATATATCAAGTGGTTCGGTTAATGATACGTGTCTCATTATCATTCAATTCAGGCGGCGCTCGAGCGGTAATAAACTACCGCTCGAGCGCGGCAGTTTCTGTCCGAACTCTTCCGAATTGCACATTGGCGCTCGGGCGGTCATAAATTACCGCCCGGGCGCCATCTCTTCTGCCCGAAGCATTCCCCTACAGAACATTGGCGCTCGGGCGGTCGTAATCTACCGCTCGGGCGCCACTACTTCTGTCCAAAACTTACACAAGTTATATGAACTCTTATTTCGTGTCCCGATTAATCCTTTCATAATCATATCAAATTATAAATCAATAATTATCGATTACTAGGATTAAATTTCCGGGCATTACATTCCTCCCCCCCTAAGATATGATTTCGTCCTCGAAATCATAAGCAGTCTATCATATCAACAAGGAGTATATACAGAAATGTATTCCAAATTTACATTAGTGAAATAATGCTGGGAATTCCTGTCTCATATCAGATTCAGTCTCCCACGTAGCTTCTTCAACACCATGACGAGTCCATTGTACTTTTACCAACGGAATCATCTTCGTTCTGAGCTGTTTTTCTTTACGATCAATAATCCGGATCGGTTACTCGACATAACTCAATGTCTCGTCCAGCTCAGTCTCGTCTGGTTGAATTACGTGCGAGTCATCAGGGAGATATTTCCGCAGCATAGATACATGAAAGACATCATGTATTCCGGATAATGAAGGCGGCAATGCAAGTCGATAGGCTCGATCTCCTATCTTTTCAAGAATCTTATAAGGACCGACGTATCGTGGAGACAACTTCCCTTTCTTTCCAAATCGGACAACACCCCTGAAAGGTGAAATCTTCAGGAACACCCGGTCTCCTGCCTCAAATACCAACGGTCTACGTCGGAGGTTGGCATATTTGGCTTGTCTGTCCTGGGCTGCCTTCATTTTCTTTTGAATCAACTTTACTTTTTCAGTCATATGTCTGATCATATCAGGTCCAGTCTCAGGAACTTCAGAGATATCATCCCAATACAATGGGGATCTGCATTTCTTTCCGTACAACGCTTCAAATGGGGCCATCTCAATACTCGTCTGATAGCTGTTGTTGTACGAAAATTCGCAAAGTGGCAATGCATCTTGCCAACCAGTGCTAAATTCAAGCACTACCGCTCTTAGCATATCTTCCAATGTCTGAATCGTCCGTTCTGACTGTCCGTCGGTCTGTGGATGATATGCGGTACTAAGATGTAACTTTGTACCGAGAGCTTGCTGCAAACTCTGCCAAAAGTGCGATGTAAACTGAGGGTCACGATCTGAAACAATCGACTTTGGCACTCCGTGCAGTCTCACCACTTCTCGAACATAATTATCGGCCATCTGATCATATCTATAGGTCATCTTGTACGGAATAAAGCATGCTGATTTGGTCAATCGATCAATCACGACCCAAATCGCATCAGAACCTCGGGAGGATCTCGGTAATTGTGTCACAAAATCCATGGAAATGTGATCCCATTTCCATTCAGGAATCGACAAACTTTGTAATAATCCTCCTGGTTTCTTTCTTTCAGCTTTCACCTGTTGGCAATTCAGACACTTGGCTACAAATTCAGTCACATCAGATTTCATTTGTTTCCACCAATACTGTGTCTTTAAATCATTATACATTTTCCTGCCGCCAGGATGAATGCTAAAACGACTGTGGTGCGCTTCTGTCAGTATTCGCTGTCTCAAATCCGAAACATTTGGCACAACCAGACGATTATTCACATACAAAATGTCATTTTTCACCTGATATTCCGATTGATGACCAGTTCTGACCATAACAATCGATTTCTGTATATTCTGATCACTTTTCTGAGCTTCTTTAATTTTCAAAAGTAGCTCTGGTTCAGCCCGAATAGCACACAATCTCATAGGCTGACGATTTGTTTCAAAAGCTAATCCAGACAAACAGCAGTCTTCTATCAAATTCGAAACACCTATCGTCGATAAGGATAGTGCACATACCTTTCGACTCAGTGCATCTGCTGCTGCATTGGACTTTCCTGGATAATATTTAATCTCACAATCAAAGTCTTTCAGTAAATCTAGCCATCTTCGCTCTCTCATATTCAATTTAGATTGTGAAAACAGATATTTCAAACTTTTATGATCAGAATAGATTTCGAATTTCTCACCGTATAGATAATGTCGCCATATCTTCAAGGCAAAGACAATGGCTGCCAATTCAAGATCATGAATTGGGTAACGAGTTTCATGGGGTTTCAGCTGTCTCGAGGCATAAGCAATCACATGCCCCCGCTGCATCAAAACACAACCCAATCCTCGGTGAGAGGCATCACAATAAACGACAAAGTCACCAGTACCTGAAGGAATCGTTAACACAGGCGCACTGGTCAATCTCTTTTTCAATTCCAGAAAACTGGATTCACAGTCTTCTGACCAAATAAACGGAGCATTCTTCTGAGTTAGCTGAGTAATTGGTTTGGCAATACTCAAGAAATCTTGAATAAATCGGCGATAATATCCCGCCAAACCCATAAAACTACGAATTTCTGGCACAGATGTAGGTATTGGCCAACTAATCACGGCTTCAACCTTACTGGGATCAACTGATATACCGTCTCCCGATATAATGTGACCCAAAAACACTACCTGTTTCAACCAAAATTCGCATTTTGACAGTTTCGCATACAACTTCTCAGCTCTCAGAATTCTCAACACAGTCCTCAGATGATTAGCATGTTAAATCATATTCCTTGAATAAATCAATATATCATCAATGAATATGATAACAAAATCATCCAAATATTTCTGGAAGACGCGGTTCATCAATCCCATAAATACCGCCGGTGCATTCGTCAAACCAAAAGGCATGACAATAAACTCATAATGTCCATACCTAGTTCTAAATGCTGTCTTTGAGATATCAGAATCCCTGACTCTCAGTTGATGATATCCAGATCTCAAATCGATCTTGGAATACATCGAAGAACCTTGCAATTGATCAAACAAATCGTCAATCCGTGGCAACGGATATTTATTCTTTATTGTTGCTTTGTTCAATTGCCTGTAGTCGATACAAAGTCTCATCGACCCATCTTTCTTCCTTACGAACAGTACTGGAGCACCCCAAGGAGATACACTAGGTCTAATGTAACCCTTGGCCAGTAAATCCTCCAACTGTTCTTTCAACTCTTTTAACTCGATCGGTGCCATCCGGTATGGAGTTCTCGAAATCGGAACTGTTCCTGGCATTAACTCAATGCTGAAGTCTATCTCTCGAATCGGAGGCAATCCAAGAATCTCATCTGGAAAGACATCAGCAAACTCACACACCACTGGCAAATCCGCCAATGATGGGCTCGATTTCAGTAAATCAACTGAATATACCAGGAATCCATCCGCTCCCTTCTGCAATAATCGAGTCATATTCATTGCAGATATCAAAGGAATTTTAGCACGAGAACCCTTACCATAAAATTTCCACTCCTCAGCCATCTCAGGTCTGAATCGAACTATCTTGTGGAAGAAATCGACTGTAGCTCGGTACTTGGTCAACGTATCGATACCGATAATACAATCAAAATCAGATAAACCAAGCACAATACAGTCTAACTCAATCGTATACCCATCGTACTGCAGTCTACAAGGTTTCACAGATTTCACTGATATCAAACCTGTTCCTAACGGAGAAGAAACAGACACTACCGCATACAATGACTCAATAGGTAATGCATGACTCAATGCAAATCTCTCGTAAATAAAAGTATGCGATGCACCAGTGTCAATCAGCACATATGCAGGATAACCAAAAATGAAACAGTTACCTGCCACGACATCATCAGGTGCATCTTGTGCCTGCTCCTCAGTCAAAGCGAATAGTCGGGCCTGCTGTCGAGGAGGCTGGCTCGCTGTCTGGCTCCCTCCTGGCCTCTGCTGTGGCTGAGTAGACGGTGCTGGCTGAAAGGAATGAACGGACGAAGATCGTCTTCCTGTCTGAGCCGCTGATCCAGACGACTCAGCAGCCTGAGATCCCTGGGCACCACGCTGTGGACACACTCGGGCAAAGTGTCCATGCTGCTCACAAATGCGGCAATTGCCGAACACTCCTCTGCACTGCTCTGTGGAAGCCTCCCTCTACAGGTGCTACAGTAGGGTCCTGTATAACTCTGGCCCTGACTAGTCTGTCTAGAGCCACTCGAACTGGATGAACTACTTCCAGCTTTCTTGAATTTCTTCCCCTTAGCTTTCAGGAAGTCTTTCTTCCCACTTCCACTACCACTTTCAAATCGAGGAAATGGTGGAGGCATATGTGAACTCGGTACTGAAGGCACAAACGAAGCCTCTTTCTGTCTTATCAATCCGCTTCGGCTCCCTTAGCTCGATTCAGAGCATCAGTGAAATTGTTTGGCCTTCCAGTGTTCACCAGGGTAAAGATTTCAGGATTTAGACCATTTATGAACTGGTCTGCAACGGCCTCATCACTCCCAGCCACATGAGGGGCAAATCGGAGCAGAGTAGAGAACTTAGCCACATAATCCTCAATGTTTAACTGGCCTTGTTTCAAGTTTGCAAACTCGGCTCCCTTGTCCTTCCTATATGAAACTGGAAAGAACCGTAGATAAAATTCAGTCTTAAACACATTCCAGGTAATGGCCGTACCTCGTAATTCCAAAGCCCGTTTTGTCGTGTTCCACCAGTGTTTAGCAACGTCATGCAACTGGTGTCCGATCAGTTTCACCATCTTTTCCTCAGTATATTCCAAAGAATCGAACAACGATTCAATATCGTCCAACCAACTCTCACATTCTACGGAATTCTCCGTTCCTTTCAAAGTCGGTGGATGGAATGACATGAAATCTTTTCAGCAATTTCTCCATTGCTGTAGGTGTCACATCCATGGGAGGATTTGAGGTACTCCCCTGTTCTGGCATTCTTCTCGGAGGCATATCTGATAACCAAAAAGGTTAGCAATTCCAACAATAATCCTGTTTCAAGCCTCCTCGGATCATCTTACAGCTGATCCATTCCAATAATATACAATACCATATCAATATCAGATAATTCAGGTAGCATATATTAAAACAGGAATCATGCTAGCAATCAAAAGCAGGAAAGAAAATCAATCTACCCCGCTCACTAACTTCTATCTCAGTCTTAGGGATCTATCGCTCTGATACCACCTGTTGTGGGGACCCGGATGCTAATCAAGTTCTTTATCATAATTGGGACTAATTAATCAATTAAAACAGGGTCTAATAATTTTTTTTTTTAAAAATGCGGAGCGTAGTGAAATTAAAACATATATACATATCAGTATATAAAATACAAGTCCTGTATTACAACACATTTATTCAAACTAGGGTTTGACAACTACTATCAAGTGTTCAACCCTATCTCTAGTCCAAGTCCGATGCCACCACTCTAATCACGATCTCTCTCTTCATCTCCTGGACCCTGATCCTGTCCCACCTGTTGTCAAGTACACATACAGACAAGACAACAGCCGGATAAACCGGTGAGAATATACTCCCAGTATAAATCAACGAAACATGCAATCATATAAACAATATAAAGCATGTAAACAGGTAACATATATATGTAACAAAGTCTGAAACATAATCAATATCAAACTGTCGACAATACTCGTAGCTACATCATTCAGACTAGACTCAATCCTAGTCTAGGGATCCCGATTCCAGAAGTTGGCATGCGTATATCGACTAGCAGTAATAGAAAAGACTCCAGTTCTATCCACGCCGATATGGTATCGATCAACAGTAATAGAAAAGACTCCAGTTCTATTCACATCGATACGGTATCGATTACCAGTAATAGAGGAAGCTATTATTCTATCCACATCAATATAGTACCGATTAACAGTAATAGAAGCAACTCTAATTCTATCCACATCGATATGACATCGATTAACAGTAATAGAAGAGCTACTAATCTATCCACATCGATACAATACTGATTAACAGTAATAGAAAAAGCCACCATCCTATCCACATCGATAGCCAAACATCCAGTGACAGTCTTTGGCACAACCGCCAATACACCATCTTATGACATCGTGCAATGTGCCCGTGGTGATCCCACCACTAACGGCACTTCTGTCATAAGATTACTCTTCTAATACCTGTAATCTATAATTCAAGAAAACAAGTATATCAATCAATCAATGCAAATATCAATGCAATAAAGTAAAGTATGTGATTTAGGGAAACCCAAGTCTAAACCGACTCAAGTCCATCTCCCAATACCACATTGACTTATACCTTTCTTTCGTCGGTTCCTGGCTCAGTCCAAGTCTTGAACTCAAAGCCTGTCTGGTATTGACAATATCAATGATCCCATATCAATATACCAGTCAATATCATAACAATCTGATCAATCTGGATTTAATTCAAATTAACGGTATAACGGTATAATTTCAATATCCCCGTCAATACCAATTCACCAGATAACAGTTACAATCTATAACTCATATCCAATACAATCCGTAATCCCGTCATAATTCAAATCTGTCCGGTATAAATCAATATACCCTAAAATTCATAACAATTCCATAATCAGTCCGTTTCTCAATCTGACTTCGATTCTACGATGTCTAACATGTCAAGAACATCATATATGAATCCTATTCAATTCTGACAATAGCATAATTTCAAAGCATGTCAAAACGTAGCAAAACTTACGTCCAGTTGTAGCCTACGTTGATAGGATTACAGTACTGAAGTTAGATTACAATTCAGACGGACGGATTTCTCACAAAAGGCGTAAGGATTTTTCACTCTTATACAGGAACCTTTCTCGAGCTTCTTTCTTCCTTTTTACTGAAGGAACCACGTATAATTACATATATATATCAAGTGGTTCGGTTAATGATACGCGTCTCATTATCATTCAATTCAGGCGGCGCTCGAGCGGTAATAAACTACCGCTCGAGCGCGGCAGTTTCTGTCCGAACTCTTCCGAATTGCACATTGGCGCTCGGGCGGTCATAAATTACCTCCCGGGCGCCATCTCTTCTGCCCGAAGCATTCCCCTACAGAACATTGGCGCTCGGGCGGTCGTAATCTACCGCTCGGGCGCCACTACTTCTGTCCAAAACTTACACAAGTTATATGAACTCTTATTTCGTGTCCCGATTAATCTTTTCATAATCATATCAAATTATAAATCAATAATTATCGATTACTAGGATTAAATTTCCGGGCATTACATATTGTCATCCAAAATCATGTTTAATATTATATAAAGGGGCTGCCATGATTAGGATAGGGTTGAGGGTTGAATTTACTATTAGATTAGATGCCCTGCAAGCCAACGGTTGGGTAGGGAATTTATTGGCTCAAGTGAAATAAAAAATCTTTATTTTAATATAATTTAACTTTTTATGGTCTTGTTATACTTTATATGTATACCCATGCATCGTAATTCGATGTTGAAACTCATTTGTAAACACTGCATATTCTAAATTCGTTCCTAGTCGATTCAGCCGCCTAAAACAGGGATAAAGGCCGCTTGAGCTTGAGACTAGCATATGTGATGTTTTGTACTGCGTTTCTTGGTAAGGGCATGGAGATGTCCAAATATGCAGATGGGTAGTCATATGATGATTATACCGAACAACCCTCCATCGGACTTTCCAAGTGGTTATCATTCATCGAGAGGATAAGTCCGTGGTTATGATTGTACACCATTAGTCCTTACGACTCGGGACAACACTGAGGCTCTATATGCTAGGGCTGTGCTTTGACTCGTTTACCGGCTCTATGAGACTCATCAGGAGGCGAGGTTGGGTACAGTTGCGACATATATAAGAGCTAGTGCATTGTATTCGGGGATTCACCGCTCACCTACAGGTGTGGATATCCTGTGTGATCTGATGAAATAATAGTGCATGGAATCTCTGGCCAGAGTATGAGATGATCGTTAGAGAATGAGTTCTCAAATAGTACACGCAATGCCACTATTATAGTTATCACATAGTTATCGAATTAATATGCAACCCTCGATGAACCAATGATTGCAGATTCGATCGGGATATATGAGATGAAGGGACTGTACTGTACGTTAATCATAATCAGCTGGTTCTTGCAGGCATTATCAGTGATACCTAGGGGATCATGGGGCGATGCTACTAGACGGTCTTACCATGATCCGATGGGTGCAATCAGAAATGAGTTCTGACATTCTTGATCAAAGTGTTGATGAAAAGAATGGGGCTAACAAGGGTAAGGCCGAATAAAGGATTATGTCCTGAATCACAAAGAGTTGTGAACCCACGGCTAGCTGTATCTCTGAACCATTGAGGATCACACAAGCACTGGATCATTTGTTCCCGTTGAGAGAATAAATTCAAGGAGTTGAATTTATATTATGATATAGTAAATTCAAGGAGTTGAATTTATGATAATTAAATTTTGAGAAAATAAATTCAAGGGGTTGAATTTATAAGATAGTAAATTCAAGAAGTTGAATTTATGAAATTTGGAGAGAATAAATTCAAAGAGTTGAATTTATAAAATTTGAGGATTTAATTTATTAAACTCAAAAGTTGAGTTTATTAAATATCAAATTTTGGAGGTGATGAATTCAAGGAGTTGAATTTGTAATATTAAATTCAAATGTTGAATTTATAACATATTTAATTTATTAAACTCAAAAGTTGAGTTTATTAAATATTAAATTAAATATAGTGCGAAGTATGTTTAATGGTCTTGTAGGAGTACAAATCCAACATACTAAATAATTAAAGTTCTTAATCGGATTTGATTAATTAATTAATTAATGAAACTAGTTGGGCTAGCCCAATTAATTAATCAAGCCCATTAATGTTAATTATGGTAATTAGGTCATGTAATTTTTATTTTAAAAATTTTGACCTAAAATCATAGCCTCCTCAAAAATTGGATTATGAGATTTTCGAGACTTATGGGATGCAATTTTTGGAATCATTAATTAACTTAATTAATTAGATTAATTAAGTAAAGAAATGATTAGAAAAATAATAATAAGAATTTGATTCTTATTTAATAACATGCACCCGAGAATTTCATATTTTGGCACCCAAATATTTGTAGAATCTATTGACTTAATTAATCTAATTAATTAAGTAAATTGTAGATTAGACAAAAAAATAAGATTTGATTCTCATTTTTTTAAAAAATAAAGCCTCCCAAAATGATTCTTCTTGGAGCAATATTTTTCGGCCCTTCCCACATGGGTGCTTCTCTCGAAAATTCTTCTTTCTTTTGCAAGAAATTTTCGGCCATTCTAATTAATGGAATTGAATCGATTTCTTCTTTGTGCTCTATCTCTACGCAAAAATCTTCTATAATTTCTAGTGCAAGTTAGAAGAGGAACAAATATTTCAGTCGTGGACCTGATTCGGAGATCGAAGAAAGTTCGAAGGGATTTACAACAAGAGCTACCTCTGCTAATACCAGAGTAGTTGGTGCAAAGTGAATCAATTCACTAAAGGTAAAAACTAAACATCCTATGTATGTTTTTGATAAAATCATACGAGCGCCTAATCAAAATATATTTTGATTGTCAAAATAAACAAAATTTTTAAACTTCCGCTGCGTTTGGGCGTGTAGAAAACCCCGATCCAACAGTGGTATCAGAGCCAAGGTTTTTCTAGATCGTATGGTTTTGATAATGAATAATTTATTTCTAACCAAACAAGAAAATTTTTCAGAAAATTGTAGCACCATTAAAATTTTATTTTTCCAGGGAAAAAAAAATTGTTTCTACCTGGAACTGTTCCGGGCAGCCCGTGCGCGCAAGGTCCTGCACGGGGGCGCGCGGTGTAATGCCCGATAATTAGTCACTGTAATTAATGATGATTGATTTGTAATTTCATGTGATTAGGAAGGGATTAATCGGGACACCGAGAAACGTATTTGAAAACGAAATTATGGAAAAAAAATAGTGGATGCAGGACCGCACCCGCGGTAGGAGAAGCACCGCACCCGCGGTCGTGCTACTGGAATTTTAGGAATTGATACAGTAGACTCACCGCACCCGCGGTAAAAACAAGACCGCACCCGCGGTGTTAGAGCGCATTTGCGGTCCAGCGGTTACCGCACTCGCGGTGCAACGTGTTTTGCAAAAATTGTGCCACCTCGTCGAATTCATGCATTGATATATATATATATATATATATATACATATAAATATATATATATATAACGTTTATTCCTTCGAATTCAGAAGGAAAGAAAGAAAAAGGAACGAGAAAGGCTTGTAAAATCCTTACGCCTTTTGTGAGAAATCCGTCCGTCTGATTTTGAATCCGACTTCGGTATTGAGTTCCTATCGACGTAGGCTACAACTGGACGTAAGTTTTGCAACGTTTTCACATGCTTTGAAATTATGCTATTGTCAGAATTGAATGGAATTCATATATGATGTTCTTGAAATGTTAGACATCGTAGAATCGAAGTCAGATTGAGAAACGGACTGATTGTGGAATTGTTATGAATTTTTAGGGTATATTGATTTATACCGGACAGATTTGATTTACGGTTGAATTAAGGATTGTATTGGATATGGGTTATGGACTATAACTGTTATCTGGTGATATTGTATTGACGGGGATATTGAAATGGTACCGTTATGCCGTTGATTTTGAATTAAATCCAGTTTGATCAGATTGTTATTGATTTGAAAGGTATATTGACATGAGATTATTGATATTGTCATTGCCAGACAAACTGTGAATTCAGGACTTCGACTGAGCCAGAAATCGACGAAAGTAAGGTATAAGTCAATGTGGTATTGGGAGATCGACTGAGTCGGTTTAGACTTGAGTTTCCCTAAATCACATACTTTACTTTATTGCATTGTTATTTGCATTGATTTGACTGATATACTTGTTCTCTTGAGTTATAGATAGCAGGTATTAGACGAGTAATCTTGTGACAGAAGTGCTTGATAGTGGTGGGATCGCCACGGGCACATTGCACGATGTCACAATATAGTATAGAAATCTTGGGACGGAAGTGCCTGACAGTGGCGGGATCGCCACGGGCTCATTGCACGATGTCTCAAGATGGGATATTAGCGATAGAGCTACAGTCCATGACGGTTAGGTCAGGACACCGGATGTTTGGTTATATCGAGTAAATAGAATTGTAATTGTTCTATTACGGAATTCGATATAGGAACACCATATTTGGTTATATCGAGTAATGGAATTACTGTTCCTTCTATTACGGAATTCGATATAGGAACACCACATCTGGAAACCGGGATCCCTAGACTAGGATTGAGTCTAGTCTGAATGATAGAGTTATGAGCATTGTCGACAGCCTATGATTGTTTATGTTTCAGATTTTGATACATATATCTGTTACCTGATTACATGCTTGATATTTGTTGATATGATTGCGTGTTTCATTGATTTATACTGGGATTTATTCTCACCGGAGTTATCCGGCTGTTGTCTTGTCTGTATGTGTACATGACAACAGGTGGGACAGGATCAGGGTCCTGGAGATGAGGAGAGATCGTGATAGAGTGGAGACTTCGGACTTGGATGTATATAGAGTTTTGACACTGGATATTTAGATGTTGAACCTTAGTTTTACTGAATTGTAGACGGTACAGGACTTGTACTTTATTTTATACGGAGTTGTATATTAGTTTGATTTCACTACGTTCCGCATTTAAAAAAAAATATTTAGACCCTGTTTTATAATTGATTAATTAGTACCAATGATGATTAAGAACTTGATTAGCGTCCGGTTCCCCACAACAGGTGGTATCAGAGCGATAGATCCTTGAGATTGAGATAGGAGCTAGTGAGCGGGGTAGAATGTGTTTTCTTTCCCGTTTTGATTGCTAGCATGATTTACTGCTTTATAGTACATGTTTATCCGTGTATCTGACTTGATTTGAAAACATGTATTATTGAGAACGAATCAGAGCCTATTCTGGATCAGCAGTAAGATGATCGGAGGAGGACTGAAATAGAATTTTGGTTTGGGGTTGCTAATCCTTTTGATTTCAGATATGCCTCCGAGAAGAATGCCAGAACAGGGGAGTACCTCGAATCCTCCCATGGATGTGACACCTACACCGATGGAGAAACTGTTGAAAAGGTTTCAGTCATTTCATCCACTGACTTTGAAAGGTACGGAGAATTCCGTGGAATGTGAAAGTTGGTTGGACGATATTGAAATGATGTTCGAATCGTTGGAGTATACTGATGAGAAGAGGGTGAAACTGATCGGACACCAACTGCATGACGTTGCTAAAAATTGGTGGATCACGACGAAACGGGCATTGGAACAACGAGGTACGGCCATTACCTGGAATGTGTTTAAGTCTGAATTTTATCTACGGTTCTTTCCAGTATCTTATAGGAAGGACAAGGGAGCCGAGTTTGCAAACTTGAGACAATGCCAGTTAAACATTGAGGACGATGTGGCTAAGTTCTCTACACTGCTCCGATTTGCTCCCCACGTAGCTGAACATGATGAGGCCGTTGCGGACCAGTTCATAAATGGCTTGAATCCTGAAATCTTTACCTTGGTGAATACCGGGAGGCCAAACAATTTCACTGATGCCTTGAACAGAGCCAAGGGAGCCGAAGTAGGTTTGATGAGACAGAGAGAGGCTTCGTTTGTGCTTCCAGTACCGGGACAACAACAACCACCTCCTCGATTTGAAGGTGGCAGCAGCAGTAGCAAGAAGAAGGATTTCTTGAAGGCTAGAGGGAAGCAATTCAAGAAATCTGGAACTAGCTCGTCCAGTTCGAGTGGCTCTAGACAGATCGGTCAGGGACAGAGTTATACAGGACCGTACTGTGGTACTTGTGGAGGGAGGCATTCCACAGATCAGTGCCGAGGAGGGGTCGGTAGCTGTTGTATCTGTAGACAGCAGGGACACTTTGCCCGAGTATGTCCACAAAGAAGTGCCCAAGGATCACAGGCAGCTGAGTCATCGGGATCAGTGGCTCAGGCAGGTAGACGACCATCTGCCGTGCATTCTTTTCAGCCAGCACCGCCTACTCAGTCACAGCAGAGGCCAGGAGGGGGCCAGACAGTGAGCCAGCCTCCGAGACAGCAGGCCAGAGTTTTTGCTTTGACCGAGGAGCAGGCACAGGATGCACCTGATGATGTTGTGGCAGGTAACTGTTTTATTTCTGGTTATCCTGCATATGTATTGATTGATACTGGTGCATCTCATACCTTTATTTCGGAGAGATTTGCATTAATGCACACATTGCCTGTTGAGCCATTAGCCACTGTAGTATCTGTCACGTCTCCGTTAGGAACATGTTTGATATCAGTAAAATCTGTTAAATCGTGTATACTGCAGTATGATGGGTATACGATTGAGTTAGACTGTATTGTGCTTGGTTTATCTGATTTTGATTGTATTGTCGGTATCGATATGTTGACCAAGTACCGAGCTACAGTTGATTGCTTCCACAAGATAGTTCGATTCAGACCTGAGATGGCGGAGGAGTGGAAATTTTATGGTAAGGGTTCTCGTGCTAGAATTCCTTTGATATCTGCAATGAATATGACTCGATTATTGCAGAAGGGAGCGGATGGATTCCTGGTATATTCAGTTGATTTACTGAAATCGAGCCCGTCATTGGCGGATTTGCCAGTGGTGTGCAAATTTGCTGATGTCTTTCCAGATGAGATTCATGGATTGCCTCCGATTCGAGAGATAGACTTCAGCCTTGAGTTAATGCCAGGAACAGTTCCGATTTCTAGGGCTCCATACAGGATGTCACCGATCGAATTGAAAGAACTGAAAGAACAGTTGGAGGATTTACTGGCCAAGGGGTATATTAGACCGTGTGTATCTCCTTGGGGTGCTCCAGTACTGTTCGTAAGGAAGAAAGACGGGTCGATGAGACTTTGTATCGACTACCAGCAGCTGAACAAGGCAACGGTAAAGAATAAATATCCATTGCCTCGTATTGATGATTTGTTTGATCAGTTGCAGGGTTCATCTGTATATTCCAAGATCGATCTGAGATCTGGATACCATCAATTGAGAGTCAGGGAGTCTGATATCTCAAAGACAGCATTCAGAACCAGGTATGGACACTATGAATTTATTGTCATGCCATTTGGTTTGACGAATGCACCAGCAATATTCATGGGATTAATGAACCGTGTCCTTCAGAAATATCTCGATGATTTCGTGATTATCTTCATCGATGATATTTTGATCTATTCAAAGAATGTGATGGAGCATGCTGAACATTTGAGAACTGTGTTGCGAATTCTGAGGGCGGAGAGATTATATGCTAAACTGTCGAAATGCGAGTTCTGGTTGAAACAAGTGGTGTTTCTGGGGCATATCATATCCGGAGACGGGATATCAGTTGATCCCAGTAAGGTTGAGGCAGTGATTTCGTGGCCGAGACCGACATCTGTACCAGAAATACGCAGTTTTATGGGTTTCGCAGGATATTATCGCTGATTCATTAAAGATTTTTCAAGTATTGCCAAACCGATTACACAGTTGACTCAGAAGAATGCTCCATTTGTTTGGTCTGAGGAGTGTTAGACCAGTTTTCTTGAATTAAAGAAAAGACTGACCAGTGCACCTGTATTGATTATCCCATCGGGTACTGGTGACTTTGTTGTTTATTGTGATGCATCTCACCGGGGATTGGGCTGTGTGCTGATGCAACGAGGACATGTTATCGCTTATGCCTCGAGACAATTGAAACCCCATGAATCCCGTTATCCAATTCATGATCTTGAATTGGCAGCCATAGTCTTTGTTTTGAAGATATGGCGACATTACCTCTACGGTGAGAAATTCGAAATTTATTCTGATCACAAAAGCTTGAAATATCTGTTTTCACAATCAGAGTTGAATATGAGACAGCGAATATGGCTGGATTTACTGAAAGACTTTGATTGTGAAATCAAATACTATCCGGGTAAGTCCAATGCAGCAGTAGATGCACTGAGTCGAAAGGTATGTGCATTATCCTTATCGACGATAGGTGTCTCGAATTTGATACAAGACTGCTGTTTGTCTGGATTAGCTTTTGAAATAGATTGTCAGCCTCTGAGATTACATACGATTCAAGTTGAACCAGAGTTGATATTGAAAATCAAAGAGGCACAGAAGGTTGATCAGAACATACAGAATTCGATTGCAATGGTCAGAGCTGGTCATCAATCGGAATATCAGGTACGGAATAGTGTTTTGTATGTGAATAATCGTATTGTTGTGCCGAATGTTTCGGATTTAAGACAACGAATACTGTCAGAAGCGCACAACGGTCGTTTTAGCATTCATCTTGGTGGCAGGAAAATGTATAATGATTTAAAGACACAGTATTGGTGGAAACAAATGAAAGCTGATATTGCTACATTTGTAGCCAAATGTCTGAATTGCCAACATGTGAAGGCTGAAAGAAAGAAACCTGGAGGACTGTTACAGAGTTTATCTATTCTTGAATGGAAATGGGATCACATTTCCATAGATTTTGTGACGTAGTTACCGAGATCCTCCCGAGGTTGTGATGCAATTTGGGTCGTGATTGATCGATTGACCAAATCTACATATTTTATTCCATACAAAATGACTTAGAGGTATGACCAGATGGCCGATATTTATGTTCAAGAAGATATTAGATTGCATGGAGTGCCGAAGTCAATTGTTTCAGACCGTGATCCTCGGTTTACTTCACACTTCTGGCAGAGTTTGCAACAAGCTCTTGGTACGAAGTTACATCTGAGTACCGCATATCATCCTCAGACTGATGGACAGTCAGAACGAACGATTCAGACATTGGAAGATATGCTGAGAGCTGTAGTGCTTGATTTTAGCACTAATTGGCAAGATGCATTGCCTCTTTGTGAGTTTTCGTACAACAACAGCTATCAGACGAGTATTGAAATGGCACCCTTTGAAGCGTTGTACGGAAAGAAGTGTCGATCCCCATTATATTGGGATGATATCTCTGAAGTGCCTGAGACTGGACCTGATATGATCAGAGATATGATGGAAAAAGTGAAATTGATTCAGAAGAAAATGAAGGCAGCCCAGGACAGACAAGCCAAATATGCCAACCTCAGAAGACGACCGTTGGTATTTGAGGTGGGAGACCGAGTATTCCTGAAGATTTCTCCTTTCAGAGGTGTTGTCAGATTTGGCAAGAAAAGGAAATTGTCTCCAAGGTATGTAGGTCCTTATGAGATTCTCGAAAAGATAGGAGATCGTGCCTATCGACTTGCATTGCCGCCTTCATTATCTAGAATACATGATGTTTTTCATGTATCTATGCTGCGGAAATATCTCCCTGATGATTCTCATGTGATTCAGCCAGACGAGACCGAGCTGGATGAGACATTGAGTTATGTCGAGAAACCGATTCGGATTATCGATCGTAAAGAAAAACAGCTCAGAACAAAGACAATTCCTCTTGTGAAAGTTCAATGGACTCGTCATGGCATCGAAAAAGCCACTTGGGAGACTGAATCAGATATGAGACAAGAATTCCCAGCATTATTTCACTGATGTAAATTTTATTCGACTTTAATTACATTCTCTCTTAATGATATGATTTGACTATCTGTGATTTCGGGGACGAAATCATATCTTAGGGGGGGAGAAATGTAATGCCCGATAATTAGTCACTGTAATTAATGATGATTGATTTGTAATTTCATGTGATTAGGAAGGGATTAATCGGGACACCGAGAAACGTATTTGAAAACGGAATTATGGAAAAAAAATAGTGGATGCAGGACCGCACCCGCGGTCGTGCTACTGGAATTTTAGGAATTGATACAGTAGCCTCACCGCACCCGCGGTAAAAACAAGACCGCACCCGCGATGTTAGAGCGCACCCGCGGTCCAGCGGTTACCGCACCCGCGGTGCAACGTGTTTTGCAAAAATTGTGCCACCTCGTCGAATTCATGCATTGATATATATATATAACGTTTATTCCTTCGAATTCAGAAGGAAAGAAAGAAAAAGGAACGAGAAAGGCTTGTAAAATCCTTACGCCTTTTGTGAGAAATCCGTCCGTCTGATTTTGAATCCGACTTCGGTATTGAGTTCCTATCGACGTAGGCTACAACTGGACGTAAGTTTTGCAACGTTTTGACATGCTTTGAAATTATGCTATTGTCAGAATTGAATGGAATTCATATATGATGTTCTTGACATGTTAGACATCGTAGAATCGAAGTCAGATTGAGAAACGGACGGATTGTGGAATTGTTATGAATTTTTAGGGTATATTGATTTATACTGGACAGATTTGATTTACGGTTGAATTACGGATTGTATTGGATATGGGTTATGGACTATAACTGTTATCTGGTGATATTGTATTGACGGGATATTGAAATGGTACCGTTATGCCGTTGATTTTGAATTAAATCCAGATTGATCAGATTGTTATTGATTTTAAAGGTATATTGACATGAGATTATTGATATTGTCATTGCCAGACAGACTGTGAATTCAGGACTTCGACTGAGCCAGAAACCGACGAAAGTAAGGTATAAGTCAATGTGGTATTGGGAGATCGACTGAGTCGGTTTAGACTTGAGTTTCCCTAAATCACATACTTTACTTTATTGAATTGTTATTTGCATTGATTTGACTGATATACTTGTTCTCTTGAGTTATAGATGGCAGGTATTAGACGAGTAATCTTGTGACAGAAGTGCCTGAAAGTGGTGGGATCGCCACGGGCACATTGCACGATGTCACAATATAGTATAGAAATCTTGGGACGGAAGTGCCTGACAGTGGCGGGATCGCCACGGGCACATTACACGATGTCTCAAGATGGGATATTAGCGATAGAGCTACAGTCCATGACGGTTAGGTCAGGACACCGGATGTTTGGTTATATCGAGTAAATAGGATTGTAATTGTTCTATTACGGAATTCGATATAGGAACACCATATTTGGTTATATCGAGTAATGGAATTACTGTTCCTTCTATTACGGAATTCGATATAGGAACACCACATCTGGAAACCGGGATCCCTAGACTAGGATTGAGTCTAGTCTGAATGATAGAGTTATGAGCATTGTCGACAGCCTATGATTGTTTATGTTTCAGATTTTGATACATATATCTGTTACCTGATTACATGCTTGATATTTGTTGATATGATTGCGTGTTTCATTGATTTATACTGGGATTTATTCTCACCGGAGTTATCCGGCTGTTGTCTTGTCTGTATGTGTACATGACAACAGGTGGGACAGGATCAGGGTCCTGGAGATGAGGAGAGATCGTGATAGAGTGGAGACTTCGGACTTGGATGTATATAGGGTTTTGATACTGGATATTTAGATGTTGAACCTTAGTTTTACTGAATTGTAGACGATACAGGACTTGTACTTTATTTTATACGGAGTTGTATATTAGTTTGATTTCACTACGTTCCGCATTTAAAAAAAAAAATTTAGACCCTGTTTTATAATTGATTAATTAGTACCAATGATGATTAAGAACTTAATTAGCGTCCGGCTCCCCACAACAGGTGGTATCAGAGCGATAGATCCTTGAGATTGAGATAGGAGCTAGTGAGCGGGGTAGAATGTGTTTTCTTTCCCGTTTTGATTGCTAGCATGATTTACTGCTTTATAGTACATGTTTATCCGTGTATCTGACTTGATTTGAAAACATGTATTATTGAGAACGAATCAGAGCCTATTCTGGATCAGCAGTAAGATGATCGGAGGAGGACTGAAATAGAATTTTGGTTTGGGGTTGCTAATCCTTTTGATTTCAGATATGCCTCCGAGAAGAATGCCAGAACAGGGGAGTACCTAGAATCCTCCCATGGATGTGACACCTACACCGATGGAGAAACTGTTGAAAAGGTTTCAGTCATTTCATCCACCGACTTTGAAAGGTACGGAGAATTCCGTGGAATGTGAAAGTTGGTTGGACGATATTGAAATGATGTTCGAATCATTGGAGTATACTGATGAGAAGAGGGTGAAACTGATCGGACACCAACTGCATGACGTTGCTAAAAATTGGTGGATCACGACGAAACAGGCATTGGAACAATGAGGTACGACAATTACCTGGAATGTGTTTAAGTCTGAATTTTATCTACGGTTCTTTCCAGTATCTTATAGGAAGGACAAGGGAGCCGAGTTTGCAAACTTGAGACAATGCCAGTTAAACATTGAGGACTATGTGGCTAAGTTCTCTACACTGCTCCGATTTGCTCCCCACGTAGCTGAACATGATGAGGCCGTTGCGGACCAGTTCATAAATGGCTTGAATCCTGAAATCTTTACCTTGGTGAATACCGGGAGGCCAAACAATTTCACCGATGCCTTGAACAGAGCCAAGGGAGCCGAAGCAGGTTTGATGAGACAGAGAGAGGCTTCGTTTGTGCTTCCAGTACCGGGACAACAACAACCACCTCCTCGATTTGAAGGTGGCAGCAGCAGTAGCAAGAAGAAGGATTTCTTGAAGGCTAGAGGGAAGCAATTCAAGAAATCTGGAACTAGCTCGTCCAGTTCGAGTGGCTCTAGACAGATCGGTCAGGGCCAGAGTTATACAGGACCGTACTGTGGTACTTGTGGAGGGAGGCATTCCACAGATCAGTACCGAGGAGGGGTCGGTAGCTGTCGTATCTTTAGACAGCAGGGACACATTGCCCGAGTATGTCCACAAAGAAGTGCCCAAGGATCACAGGCAGCTGAGTCATCGGGATCAGTGGCTCAGGCAGGTAGACGACCATCTGCCGTGCATTCTTTTCAGCCAGCACCGCCTACTCAGTCACAGCAGAGGCCAGGAGGGGGCCAGACAGTGAGCCAGCCTCCGAGACAGCAGGCCAGAGTTTTTGCTTTGACCGAGGAGCAGGCACATGATGCACCTGATGATGTTGTGGCAGGTAACTGTTTTATTTCTGGTTATCCTGCATATGTATTGATTGATACTGGTGCATCTCATACCTTTATTTCGGAGAGATTTGCATTAATGCACACATTGCCTGTTGATTCATTAGCCACTGTAGTATCTGTCACGTCTCCGTTAGGAACATGTTTGATATCAGTAAAATCTGTTAAATCATGTATACTGCAGTACGATGGGTATACGATTGAGTTAGACTGTATTGTGCTTGGTTTATCTGATTTTGATTGTATTGTCGGTATCGATATGTTGACCAAGTACCGAGCTACAGTTGATTGCTTCCACAAGATAGTTCGATTCAGACCTGAGATGGCGGAGGAGTGGAAATTTTATGGTAAGGGTTCTCGTGCTAGAATTCCTTTGATATCTGCAATGAATATGACTCGATTATTGCAGAAGGGAGCGGATGTATTCCTGGTATATTCAGTTGATTTACTGAAATCGATCCCGTCATTGGCGGATTTGCCAGTGGTGTGCAAATTTGCTGATGTCTTTCCAGATGAGATTCCTGGATTTCCTCCGATTCGAGAGATAGACTTCAGCCTTGAGTTAATGCCAGGAACAGTTCCGATTTCTAGGGCTCCATACAGGATGGCACCGATCGAATTGAAAGAACTGAAAGAACAGTTGGAGGATTTACTGGCCAAGGGGTATATTAGACCGAGTGTATCTCCTTGGGGTGCTCCAGTACTGTTCGTAAGGAAGAAAGACGGGTCGATGAGACTTTGTATCGACTACCGGCAGCTGAACAAGGCAACGGTAAAGAATAAATATCCATTGCCTCGTATTGATGATTTGTTTGATCAGTTGCAGGGTTCATCTGTATATTCCAAGATCGATCTGAGATCTGGATACCATCAACTGAGAGTCAGGGAGTCTGATATCTCAAAGACAGCATTCAGAACCAGGTATGGACACTATGAATTTATTGTCATGCCATTTGGTTTGACGAATGCACCAGCAGTATTCATGGGATTAATGAACCGTGTCTTTCAGAAATATCTCGATGATTTCGTGATTATCTTCATCGATGATATTTTGATCTATTCAAAGAATGTGATGGAGCATGCTGAACATTTGAGAACTGTGTTGCGAATTCTGAGAGCGGAGAGATTATATGCTAAACTGTCGAAATGCGAGTTCTGGTTGAAACAAGTGGTGTTTCTGGGGCATATCATATCCGGAGACGGGATATCAGTTGATCCCAGTAAGGTTGAGGCAGTGATTTCGTGGTCGAGACCGACATCTGTACCAGAAATACGCAGTTTTATGGGTTTCGCAGGATATTATCGCAGATTCATTAAAGATTTTTCGAGTATTGCCAAACCGATTACACAGTTGACTCAGAAGAATGCTCCATTTGTTTGGTCTGAGGAGTGTGAGACCAGTTTTCTTGAATTAAAGAAAAGACTGACCAGTGCACCTGTATTGATTATCCCATCGGGTACTGGTGACTTTGTTGTTTATTGTGATGCATCTCACCGGGGATTGGGCTGTGTGCTGATGCAACGAGGACATGTTATCGCTTATGCCTCGAGACAATTGAAACCCCATGAATCCCGTTATCCAATTCATGATCTTGAATTGGCAGCCATAGTCTTTGCTTTGAAGATATGGCGACATTACCTCTACGGTGAGAAATTCGAAATTTATTCTGATCACAAAAGCTTGAAATATCTGTTTTCACAATCAGAGTTGAATATGAGATAGCGAAAATGGCTGGATTTACTGAAAGACTTTGATTGTGAAATCAAATACTATCCGGGTAAGTCCAATGCAGCAGTAGATGCACTGAGTCGAAAGGTATGTGCACTATCCTTATCGACGATAGGTGTCTCGAATTTGATACAAGACTACTGTTTGTCTGGATTAGCTTTAGAAATAGATTGTCAGCCTCTGAGATTACATACGATTCAAGTTGAACCAGAGTTGATATTGAAAATCAAAGAGGCACAGAAGGTTGATCAGAACATACAGAATTCGATTGCAATGGTCAGAGCTGGTACGAAGTTACATCTGAGTACCGCATATCATCCTCAGACTGATGGACAGTCAGAACGAACGATTCAGACATTGGAAGATATGCTGAGAGCTGTAGTGCTTGATTTTAGCACTAATTGGCAAGATGCATTGCCTCTTTGTGAGTTTTCGTACAACAACAGCTATCAGACGAGTATTGAAATGGCACCCTTTGAAGCGTTGTACGGAAAGAAGTGTCGATCCCCATTATATTGGGATGATATCTCTGAAGTGCCTGAGACTGGACCTGATATGATCAGAGATATGATGGAAAAAGTGAAATTTATTCAGAAGAAAATGAAGTCAGCCCAGGACAGACAAGCCAAATATGCCAACCTCAGAAGACGACCGTTGGTATTTGAGGTGGGAGACCGAGTATTCCTGAAGATTTCTCCTTTCAGAGGTGTTGTCAGATTTGGCAAGAAAGGGAAATTGTCTCCAAGGTATGTAGGTCCTTATGAGATTCTCGAAAAGATAGGAGATTGATCGAGCAAAACTTGCACGGTGAATTGTCCCAAAATTTATTTTATAATTGAAAGCTCGATTTAAATATCGCAAGTGCACGATAGTCAAGTTATAATAAACGTAAGTGAATACGAGTATCGATCCACAAGGACTGCGTTACAATATTTTTATTTTCAAGTAAAGTTCTTTAGCAACGATAGAATGAGTTGATGATTGAACTAATGTAGAATAAACAAGTAAAATAATTAAAATGCAAAGGAAATGTGTTCAAGAACGCAATGATTAATTTGGATCAAATCAAAGGAGAAATGAATTTGTTGGGAAATTATCAGTTCACCTACCACTCGTGTTTAAATAATTACACTCGACTTTTACTCGTGCATTCGACGGAATTCCCTAGACTAATTAATATACTCTGTCGAGCTATATTAATACTAATCATAAACATGCAGTACTCAAGTGTCCTCAAGTATTTAACAGTTCAAGATTGCATTACTTCCTATGGAATCCACTAGCTTTCATCCGGGTGAACTATCACTATCGACACGTACCCAATTCTGTATATCTACTAAAATTGTAAATCCGTGGTTTATACTATTTGATCGTATTGTTAATTATTCTATCGAAATCATTAACAACATGAAATAATCAAAAGAAGTTAGCTAGGCTTCGATTGAAACAAGAAAGAACAATAGCATAAACAAATCACTAATAAAACCGTCGATAAATAATGTTAAACAACGAGTACGGGGTAGGATCCCCTCAAATCCCAAGAAATCTAGAGTTTAGCTACTAAAATTCATAATAAAAACCAACAACAATCTAAGAATTAAAAACTGAATAATGAAAATACTAAAGATGACGACGGATGACGGCCACGACGCGTGGAAATCTCGAGGTCTTCGAAATCTCCTTTGCTCCTAGCCTTTTCTCCAAGAAAATATGATGAAAATAATGATATCCGCCTGCAAAACGACGCCCCTCTCGTGTATTAGGTCTATCGTGTAGGATAGAGTCCAAAAAAAAGAAAACAAATCTTTTCAAATCTCGCGGCTCGCTAGGGCGGTCAAAAGTGTCTGCCCTAGCGAGAGGTTCTCGCAGAAAATTCCTCGGCCATGTCCCTGGGTTCGCTGGGGCGGTCACTTTTGACCGCCCTTGTGGGGACCCGGACGCTAATCAAGTTCTTAATCATCGTTGGGATTTAATTATCTGTTCTGATAAACAGGGTCTAAAATTTTTCTTTTTAAATTATATAAATGCGGAAGGTAATGGAATCTAAATACTATACATGTCTGTATATAAAATACAATTCAGTATTAAAATACAATAATGTACAACATTCTAATCTAAGGTTCACTACTAAAATTCTAGTAGTAAAATCCAATCTACTGTAAGTCCGGAATCACCACGCTAAACTCGTCTTCTCTCATCATCTTCGTGACCCCGATCCTGCCTCCCCTGATGTCATGCACACATACAAACAAGACACCAGCCGGATAACTCCGGTGAGAATAAATCCCAGTATAAAACATGGTAAGCATTTATATAAACAAACTAATTCATAGAACATGCGATCCTGTATAAACCAATATATTTCATGATCTATGAAATAACTCAAATAAGCATGTAACTCAAATCAGATAAACATGCATATAAACGATCTAAATCATAAAAACATGCTAGCACAACTAGAAGCAATAACGATGGGTCCCATGATCTAGGAGCCACATCCATATAAGCATGAAGTCCTAGTCAAATCATGTCTAGACTTGACTCGATCTATAACTCTAGGGATCCCGGTGTGAATAAGACGATCTATCACCTACCCTACCACTCGGGGTGATTGTACGTCTTATTCCTAGACTTCGGTCTGATCTGTATCCACATCTACAATAGGAGAGGTGATCTTCTCCTAAGCTGTGATATCACCGAACGTCTAGCAGTCTGGCTGATCTCCAAACTGTCCTATCTTAAATGCATGAATACAATCAGTAAAAAAAGCATAATCATATAAAACATAAACAAGAATATAGTATGTGATTTATTGGGCAACTCAAGTAGTGATCTCAATTGAGTTGTTTCTTCCCGAATATCACATGAATTATACCTTTGTCGTCCCGGTCTGACGAAAACGATGATCTGTATTCAAATCTGTCCATATCAATCTGAAATGACAATATCGAATACATTGTATCAGTGAATAACTCAATATACAATCTGTTCTGATCAATACTCAATTCAGTATACAATCTGATCAATGTTTGAACAAGATAAAATCTGAGTCATATCAATAATATCCCAATCTAATCGACATCATATCTGAATCTGATCAATCTAAATCAGCTGATGTTTAAACGACATGAAAACACAGTCTCGATACCCCGTCAGTCTAAACATCATAAATATAATATCAGATTTCATAATCAATAACAATACTAGTCATAATCTCAATAACAATAAAATTCTGATATGAAATCTCAGTCAAATCAACTCTGAAAAACATAACAAATACAGAAACAGTCTGTTCTTTAATCTGTCTTCAATTCTACATTGTCTACGGTAGTAGAAACACCATATCTGAATCCCATGCAATTCTAGCAACATCATATTCTCAAAACATCTCAAAACGTAACGAAACTTACGTCCTTGTGTAGCTCAAGTCGAGAGAAGCTCAAAACTGAAGTCAGATTTGAATTCTGATAGACGAATTTCTCACAATCGCGAGTTCAAAAGGCGTAAGGATTTTCTCTCCAAAACCTCGACCTTATTCTGATTTTTCTGAGAAATAACGTGTCAATCATTTATATATATATTGCATGCAAACTCTGAAACGTGGCATCATTTTTCAGCAACCACGCATGACCGCGGGTGCGGTAGTGCAAGGAGCGCGGGTGCGCTCATGCTTCGGCATTATCCTCATTTTCTGAAATTCACCACCGCTGGTGCGGTACATCTTAGACCGCGGGTGCGGTACCACTACCGCGGGTGCGGTCTTGTTCTTACCGCGGGTGCGGTGTCGCCTCGAATAAAATTTGCCAACTTTCTGTCCATGCACCGCGGGGGCGGTCTTGGTTGCACCGTGGGTGCGGTAATGCTTCGACCTTTCTCGCAAAAGTCCACAATTGCATGACCGCGGGTGCACTCCTGTTCTGGGCGCGGGTGCGGTCTTGCAAACCCTATTTTCTCATGTCTTTTCTTCCTTCATTGCATGTCATGCATTTCCATATCTTCCGAGTCTCATATTAATGAAGATTAATAATCTTGGTTTATCAATTCTATAATTCCTGGGCATTACATTTCTCCCCCTCTTAGATTTGAGTTCGTCCTCGAACTCACAACAATCAATTCAAAGATATCAGAAGAAATGTATCACAGAGTTTAAACTAAACTCCCATATCTAATTCCAGTCTGCAATAAGAATTCGTTAAGTGTCATGTCATAACACTTCTTCAATTCTTCTGACAGAATCGGTCTCGCATTACTGGCTATACACGTCCGTATAAACCAATCTACAGCTCATAACAACCCAATGCTAGTAGTGTTACCCAGTCTGTTTATCCCAATCAAGGACATGTACCATCTTCAGCTTCAATACCAATCGTCATCATCGTCTGTTGGTTTTCTAAGTCTGTCCATTCTGAACTATCTTAACAGCTATTGTCATATAGTAATTCATACAGTGACAATAATTCATAAGAACGAGTGCTAACCTTCAGCACTAAAGCTGTATAGTGCTAACATCCAGCACTACAGCTGTACCCAAAGTCTTCCAATATCTGGATAACCCCTTCTGACTGTCTGTCAATCTGTGAAACAATCTAAGAAAGAGTTCATGATATATTCTGTCACGAGTACAAACTCAAGCAAAATCACAATCTGACATAATCTACTATGGCATTCTGATCTTTCTGACCACTTTTCTGACACCGACCTGTGTCATTTAGTCATGTTTATAAGTTATCTGGTACAAACTATTAGATATAGATTGAACAATCTGTCAATCTTAATCATATCATATTACACAATCTGTACAAATAACGGTAAGTTCATTAGCTATAGAAATGTACTCCCATTTCTATTTAGAGCTATACAATCCTGTAATAAATCTTCTGATTTCTATCTTTCTGTCTTTTCTGTTAGCGATTTAAACATATCAGTACAATTTCTGCCAACACAATTCTGTTATAACTGATCTGATCGGTTTATATCACGACTGTCTGCTCGAATATCATACATTCTCAACTATCTGAATGAAAACTGAATCCATAACTGTTCGGTTCTGACGTTATCTATGAATTCAGATTCGAACCATGCTGTATAAACACTCAGTTAATAACATAAATTAAGAAAGAAATACCTACCTAGTATTCGGCTCTGACTATCAATATCAAAATCTGTAAACAATTCTGAAACATGTTGATATCATAAAATAATCAGTCCCATCCAACCCAAAATCACATATCTGTTAATTCTGATTGATGTTCTGTTCTGATTAGCAAAATACAATTCTGAACCCTCTGATTCCTGAACTGATGTACACTCAACTGGTTACAATAAACTGTACCAACACTGATTCACAATAACAGTAATATTACATCAGATTTAGAATGGAAAGAACCTATACAGATCTAGTGAGTTTAAGAAAACTCATAAAATAACAAAATCAAGCAACTGTAAATTCTGGCTATCTGACCAATCCTTATACTGCCCAGATCAACTGCTCTATCTCATCTGCAAATAACATATGCTCCCAACAATATAAGATATCACAAATACTGATGTAGAACAATAACAATACTCAGCAGATATATAACAATAAGAGAATAAAATAATCAGAATAAGATAATCTGCAGGTAATAAATTTCTGACATTTCTGAAATTCCTGATCTTTCTGTCTTAACTGTCTAAATCAACCGATCTTCAGATACTGTATATTCTGAATAAACACTGTATCAATAACTGCATACTGGATTCATACCTGACCCATTTCTGTATACAATGATCATAGTTCTCTGAATATTTAACACAATCTTCAATTATTCAATATAATCAATCAAGTGCTGCAATATCAAAATCTCACAGGTATAACAAGCATAAAATCATCAGAACATCTCTGAATATACTGAAACATGCCAAAGAGAAATATTAAATCAGATATAACTCCTGGTCGATACTCTTTTATTGATCTTTCAGTTCATTCTGTATCATTCTGTACATTCAATGTCATTCTATGCTGAATTCTAAAACAACAATCAATATCTGATCTGAATTCAATTCTGAAATCTATTTTTCTGATATAAAGCAATTCTAAAATCTTATCTGGGCAAGATCAGTTAATTTGTACATCATTAGAAAATCTGCCAATGCTATGCTCGATTTCAGTCAATCTACTGAATACATAAAGATACTATCTGTTCCTTTCTGTATTAATCGAGTCATATACAACACAGATATCAAAGGAATTCGAAATCTAGAATCCTTACTGTGAAATCTCTACTCATCAGCCATATCTGGTCTGAATCTTATATTTTTCTGACTGGAATCTATAATAGTTCTGTACTTGTTTAGCATATTAACATCAATAATGCGGTCGAATCAGAAGACACAAGTACATTATAATCTAACTCAATCTTATTCTTATCTTACTGTAGAAATTTCTGATATCAACATTTCCTCAACAAGTAAGGACATCAATACTACATTACATACAAACCTAATAGATACAACATATCTCCATGCATTCAGTCAAAGATATTCTTAACAAATGCATTAGTATATATCAATACATAAGCAATAGAATCATAAAGAATAGTACCTGTTGTGAATTCTGGGTCTGTTTCTCAAATAAACGATGTTCCCTAAGATCTTCGAGACCATCTCTGGGGACAAACTTTAGCAAAATGCCCCAGCTGTTTACAAATATTGCATCTACCAAGCACTCCTTGGCATTGCTCTGAGGAATGTCTCCCTCCGCAAGTCCTACAATAGACATCAGTATGGCTTGGACTCGAACCACTTGAGCTAGAGGAGCCACTTCCCAACTTCTTGAATGGCTTCTTACGAGTTTTCAGCAAATCTTGTTTCCCACTCGTACTGCCACGCTCATATCAAAGAGGGGATTGCTGTGTCTGGGGTTGCTTCACACACAGCCGTGTCAATTGTCTAATCAGACTTGCCTCAGCTCTCTTCGCTCTACTCAAGATATCCGCAAAATGGTAAGGTCGCTGCAAATTCATGAATGCAACTACCTCCGAATTCAACCCTCTGATGAACTGATTCACTATAGCTTCATCATTTCCAGCTATCTGAGGAGCAAAATGCAGTAGAGTAGAGAATTTGGCAATATATTCATCAATATTCAATTGACCTTGGCTTAAATTCTCAAACTCTGCTTTCTTGTCCTCTCAGTACGAGACTGAGAAAAATCGTCGATAAAATTCAGTTTTGAATATTTCCCACGAAATCGCTGTACCTCTCTGTTCCCACATTCTTCTACTGGTAATCCACCAATTCCTGGCGGCTTCTCGTAACTGATAAGGTACCATTTTAACTCTCTGTTCATCCGTACAATCAAGTAAATCAAACAAAATTTCTATATCATCAAACCAATTCTGACAATCTTCGGATGTCTCGGTACCACTCAGAGTCGGCGGCTGCAATAACTGAAATTCTTTCATCTTTTCTTCTAGCTGGGTTTCGAATGCATCCATCTGTTCAGAAGAAGTACTGCCTGTCACGCCCCGAGTCCGAAGCATCGGTGACATCCGGCATTGTTTAACAATTAAATTGAAAACAATAAAGCCTCGTATCAAATCAAACCAGTCTTTTTCATAAATGAAATATTGTCTTACAATGACAAAGGAATAAAATACATCAGAGTTTCTAATAGCGGAAACGAAAGAAAAGTAAAATGTTTAATTCTGATCTTGATCTCTGATTCGCCAACCCCAGAAAGCATCTTGCTCTTCCTCATTCAGTTGCCCCAAAGATACATATAGAACTTAATTCTTTAAAACATTTCTTTTACATACTTTCAAAACTAATATTCTTAACTTGGCACAACGGAAACGAATCGAATAAGAGACAGAACTTATCAAATGATTCAGAACAAAACAGAAGCAATACAGATCATTTCAATTCGGAACAGAACATATCAGAACAGACAGAACACTGTTACTCATCTCATTTCCATGGTCAAATTGTCCCCAATATGTTAGTCCTCTAAGGGGTGAGGCCAGAACATGGTTTTATACCCACCAATGGGGGCCAGACAGAACATGGTTTTATACCCACCAATGGGGGCCAGACAGAACTACAATTCTCGTCCCATTTCAATTTGAGTCGTAACAGTGCAAACAGAATTCCAACTTTTCCAGACAGATTTTATTAGAGTTTCAGATTTCAGAATTTCATACTGACACAGCGGAACCAAGAACATCGAAGTGCGAAAAGAAACATATAATCGATCGAAATTTCAAATTATAATAATCCAAATTTTCGAAAATAATAGACATGCATATCATGAAATTTTCGAATATATATGCATGGCACCATACGTTATACAAGTTTCAAATTAGAAAGAAACTAATTAACAAAAGCCCACTTACCCTTTTCTTAAACGAAGTTCCCTTGCGAAAATTTGACAGCACTTTGGCGTAACTCCAATACTTTCTATCTTTGATTGGGCAGCACTTCGACACAGTATTTCCACACTGTAACGCACGAACGAATTTTTCTTCTTTCCTCTAATATTTCGGCCGAGACTTGGATAGTGAGGGGAGGGCCGAAAATTTTGGAAGGATGAGGGGAGGTGGCCGAGACTTTGGCTTAGATTTTGGTATCATTTCTCATGCATGTAGTCTAGTATTTATAGACCAAATTGTGCCCCTTCATTTACCCCTTGGTCGATCACTTGAGCTCCAAGGAAGACAATTATTGTCTTGATAATTCCCATGAGACACCTTGATCATATAAAGGGTCATTCCTTACACCATAATGTTGTCTTTCCCTTAGCTCCCCTTTTTGGTTTACTCAAAAGTCATCTCTTGCATCTTTAATTTGTCCAAGGCTTTTAGCTCACCTTTTAGCTCCATTTGTGGTCTTGTTAGGACAAGCTTGGTTGAACTTCTTCGAGCTGGAAGTTTGCGTCCTTGAGCTGGGGTTTTACTCCTCTCGTGAAAACTCTTCGATGAATGCAGTTAGTTGCAGCTTGGCCTCCTGTTGAGCTAATCCTCGAGCTTAGAATCTACTTTCTCGAGTTAAATTTGATGAGATTTAAGTTATTATTCCAGTTGTTTAGTTGAAACAAAAATTACTGAGCTCATTTTAAATAATTTTTATATTACTTACTTGATTTGCTTCGGTCGAAATTTTCGGGTTCTCACATCCCTCCCTCCTTATTGAAAGTTTCGTCCTCGAAACTTGCATTAACTTGATCATTCAAATAGGTGAGGGTATTGCGACCGCATCTTTTCTTCGAGTTCCCAAGTTGCCTCTCTTTCAGTATGGTTTGACCACTGTACTTTGACATATGGGATGGTCCGGTGTCTCAACACTTGGTCTTTAGTGTCCACTATTCGGATAGGGACTTCTTCATATTTGAGTTCCTCGTTCAGATTACCTTCGATCATTAGAGGTGTAACTTTAAGTACATGGTTCGGGTACGGGACATATTTTCGTAGTTGTGAGATGTGGAAAACATTATGTATTCTGGACATCTCAGGTGGTAAAGCCAGTCGATAAGCTAAAGTTCCCACCTTGCCCAGTATTTCGAACGGTCCCACATATCTTGGGTTCAACTTGCCGGATTTGCTGAACCGAACTACTCCTTTCATGGGAGAGACTTTGACGTAAGCTTTTTCTCCGATCTCTAGTTCCAAAGGCCTTCTTTTCAAATCAGCCCAACTCTTTTGTCTGTCCTGAGCTGCCTTGAGTCTTTCTTTGATTATGGCTACTTTATCGACAGTTATTTGAATGAGCTCTGGCCCGGTGATAGCTTTTTCTCCGACTTCATCCCAGTATAAGGGCGACCTACACTTCCGACCATATAGGGCTTCATATGGGGCCATCTCAATGCTACTGTGATAACTGTTGTTATAGGCAAATTCAATCAGAGGTAACTGTTCGCTCCAATTTCCAGAAAAATCCAATGCACATGCTCTCAACATGTCTTCAAGGGTCTGAATCTTCCTCTCAGTTTGGCCATCAGTCTGAGGATGATAGGCCGTGCTGAGCGTAAATTTGGTTCCCATGGCCTTTTGAAAACTTTTCCAAAATCTTGAAACGAATCTTGGATCTCTATCAGACAATATACTTGCCGGTACTCCATGCAGTTTCACTATATTATCCATATACATGGTAGCTAACTTATCCAAGTTATAATTCATCCGTACTGGCAAGAAATGGGCAGACTTGGTTAATCTGTCAATGATTACCCAGATTCCGTCATGACCCTGCCTCGATTTTGGTAACCCGACTACAAAGTCCATGGAGATATTATCCCACTTCCACTCGGGTATTTCTAATGGCTGCAGAAGCCCTCCAGGTCGCTGATGTTCCGCCTTGACTTGTTGACAAACTAAACACTTTGCAACAAAGTCCGCTACGTCTTTCTTCATTCCATTCCACCAGTAGTTATTTTTCAAATCCCTGTACATCTTGGTGCTTCCTGGATGTACTGAAAATTTTGATTTATGTGCCTCGGCCATCACCTCTTCTCGAATTCCATCGATGTTTGGCACATATAATCGCCCTTTCATCCAAAGGATACCATCTTTATCAATTTGAAATTCTGGAATCTTTCCTTCCTGAATTTGTTCCTTTATCTTGAAGATATTGGTGTCTTGACTTTGTTTTAGTTTGATGGTCTCTTGGAGACCTGGTTGCACTGATAATGACGATAAGCTCACTTTTCCGGGGTTCCTCCGACTCAATGCATCTGCCACTTTATTTGCTTTTCCCGGATGATAGCTGATTACCAAATCGTAATCTTTGAGAAGTTCCATCCACCTTCTTTGCCTCATGTTTAATTCCTTCTGAGTGAAAATGTACTTAAGGCTCTGGTGATCAGTAAAAACTTCACATTTTACTCCATAGAGATAGTGCCTCCAGATTTTAAGCGCGAATACTACTGCGGCTAGCTCCAAATCATGAGTGGGGTAATTCTGCTCGTAGGGTTTCAATTGTCGTGAGGCATACGCAATTACCTGACCCTCTGGCATAAGCACACACCCTAACCCTCCCTTTGAAGCATCACTGTATATGGTAAAATTCTTACCATCCTCGGGAAGAATCAGTACTGGTGTGGATGAGAGTTTTGTCTTCAGGGTTTCAAAACTCTTTTCACAAGCTTCATTCCAAATGAATTTCGAATTTTTCTGAGTATGTTTAGTGAGTGGGATAGCTATTGACGAAAATCCTTCTACAAATTTTCTGTAATAGCCTGCTAATCCCAGAAAATTTCTTATCTCTGTCACTGTTTTAGGTTGAGGCCAATCTTTAATTGCCTCCACTTTCTTAGGGTCTACTGACACCCCTTGTTCTGAGATTATATGACCTAGGAACGCCACACTTTTCAGCCAGAATTCACACTTCTTGAATTTGGCATAGAGTTCTTTCTCTCGTAATGTTTGCAAAGTAAGACGCAGATGCTCACTATGTTCTTCCTCACTTGGTGAGTACACCAAGATGTCATCTATGAACACTACCACGAACTTATCGAGATACGGTTTGATTACTCGGTTCATAAGATCCATGAATGCTGCAGGAGCATTGGTTAGACCAAACGGCATTACCGTGAATTCGTAGTGCCCATACCTTGTCCTAAAAGCAGTCTTAGGGATATCTTCTGCTTTGACTTTTAACTGATGGTAACCTGATCTGAGATCAAGTTTTGAGAAAACTTTAGCTCCTTTTAGCTGATCGAAAAGATCATCTATTCTCGGGAGTGGGTACTTATTCTTTATGGTGATTTTGTTTAGCTCCCGGTAGTCGATACATAGCCTCATGCTTCCGTCCTTTTTCTTTACAAAAAGCACTGGGGCTCCCCACGGAGATGCACTAGGACGAATCTGCTTCTTGTCCAGCAATTCTTGGAGTTGCTCCTTTAACTCCTTCAATTCAGTTGGAGCCATTCGGTATGGTGCCTTAGAGATTGGTACAGCATCAGGGACCAAGTTGATTTCAAATTCTATTTCTCTATCGGGTATCTCTCCTGGTAACTCTTCGGGAAAAACTTCTGGAAATTCTTGAACAATTGGAATATCTTCCAATTTTGGGACTTCTTCCTCTTTGGCTTCATTAATTACTGCCAGATAAATCTCTTCTCCTCCCTTTATGGCCTTCCAGGCTTGCGAGGCAGATAGCAGAGATTTTCTTTCTTTGGATTTCCCTTGATATACATCTTCCCTCTTTGCTGGAGTTTGAAGTCCAATTTCTTTCTTCTGACAGTCTACTATGGCACGGTTCTTAGCTAACCAGTCCATTCCAAGAATGATGTCAAACTCCACCATATTGAGTTGAATCAATTCTACTTCAAAAATTTGTTTGCCGATACAAATTTTACAGTTTCGATATACTTTGTGAGTTTCGATTATTTTACTAGCCGGTGTTGCTACTCTTAACGGTTCACTAAGAATATCATGCTCAAGTTTAAGCTTCTTAGCATATCTTCTAGACACAAACGAATGGGTGGCACCACAATCAAACAAAGCATATGCAGGCATTTTATTGAGTTAGATGGTACCTGCCACAACTTCGTTGCTATCATCGGCTTCATCTTGGGTTATGGCATAAACCCGAGCATTTGTCTTGTTTTCATGTTGTTTGTTGGGCCCCGACCCTTTGTCCTTGTTGTCTGGACAGTCTTTAATTCTATGGCCCACCTTCCCGCACTTGAAACAAGCGCCTGTCTTCCGATAACATTCTCCAATATGTTTTTGACGACATGTATCACACCATTTTCCTTCGGTGTTACCAGTCCTGCCAGAACTTCCCATGAAGGACCCTCCTGAATAATTTGGTTTCTTGAACTTGAGATTATTCTGTATGGATTGATTGTTCATCGGTCTCTTGTTCTTGTTTTCTTCTTCACGTCGCTTGATATCGGTTTCTGCGCTCATTGCAGCGCCCATCAAGTCTGCAAAGCTGCTTGGTTTGTACACTGCTAGTGCCGACTGAATTCGACTGTTGAGTCCCTTCTTGAAACGGTGCATTTTTAACGTCTCATCTGACATGATTGTCGGGACGTAAGTTCCCAAATCGTTGAATTTTGACGTGTACTCCATTACCGTCATATCTGGTGACTGTCTGAAATTTTCAAACTCATTCAACTTTTGTAGACGAAACTCGGTCGGATAGTATTGTTTCAGGAATTCCCTCTTGAAAATTGGCCACGTGATATCTTCTACTTCAGCTAAAGGTAGCGACACAGTTTCCCACCATTTCCTAGCTCGATCTTCCAAAAACGGGGTTACGACTTCTACTTTTAATTCTTCCGGTATTTCTAGCAATTGTAGTTGTGTTTCCACGTTCTTGAGCCAGTTGTGACTGACTTGAGGGTCTGGGTTCCCATCAAAAGTTGGAACTCGATTCCTCCTCAGAGATTCGTAGTGATACTTGATCCCACGAGGTTGAGGTTCTTGGGGTGGTTGGATGGCATTGGCCAGTGGATTCACAAATCCTTGTAATGTTGCCGCGACGATAGTTGCTATTGCCATCATATCCTCTTGACTAAGGTTCACTCTGGGTGGTGGCGGTGGTGGTGGATTATTGTTTTGGTTGGCGTCTCGAGCGTTACGGTTGTTTCGGGGTGGTCTGCCTGCCATTTCCTATAAGCACGTATTTTTTATTAATTTGTTTGCCATAACATTTAATCAAAGAAATAATTTCATTAATATTGAAAAAGATTTTGCATACAACCAACGACTAAATTAAATAATCCCAGATACAATCAAATTTTATTCTAGAATTCCTTTCTCCCTATTCATCTACTACTTCGCCGTCTCCTACCGCCTCGTTAATTTCTTCTTCTTCTTCTATTGGATTTTCTTCCAATTGCTCCATGAGTTCTTCCATGTTGACCATCTCATTTTGTAGATGCTCGATGTAATTCTGCAGTTGCGTATTGTGGCGATCAAGGTTGTTCACTTGGGCTTGCAGTTCTTGTATTGTTGATTGGCTTACTTTCTTATCGATTTCTTGTTCTCCAATCTTTTCCTCAAGACGATGTTGAATACTGAGAAGGCCATCACTTCGGATTTGGAGCGTAAGAATCCTATCTTGCGCCTTCTTCAGTTCTTGTTTGGTGATCTCATGCTGTCGTTCCGACTCTAGATGATAAGCAGCGTATCGTCTGACATCATCGCGTAATTTATTTTCCTCAACTCTGGCTTCCCGAAGGTCTTCCCCTATACATATATTGTTTCCATCCAATTGGTAGTTATCTCTCTCGAGCTTATCATTTTTTTCTTTTAGTGATTTAATTTCTGACTCCTTTTCTCGAAGTTGACTCTGAAGTTCATTTATAACTTTTTGGAGGTCCATGTTGTTCCTATAAAGATAAAAAAACATTTTATAGATAAGATACTTATCAATTTTTTTTTTTTTTTTAACATGCAATAATATAAGTTGATAGAAAGTCTCATAATATTTTTCTCAGTTACAATTTATTACAATTCCGATACTTTAATATAATGCTAATTTAGTCGAACAACTCTCCGCTGTCGCTGTCGCTGTCGTCCACAAATACTTCCATGGGTACCACTTCCTCCTCTGCCATGTTTTCTGCCAGAAGATGTAAATAGTTGTTCTGATCCTGCAGTCCGTCCATAGTGGCGTGGATCCTTGAGATGTAGCGCTCTTGCTTTGCAATAAACTGGTCCTGACGCTGACGAGCCTGAGCAGCGTGATCCTTCTCTATCTCTATCCTCTCGAGTAGATCCATGTTGAGTGCCACCAAGCGCGCAAAACGAGTTGCATTAGTCGGTGTCTGCATCATTTGGCTCTCCGCCACATCCAAGTGATGTGTGAGTCGCTGCACGTCCGACTCCAGCATAATCCTGATCTCAGTAAGCTCTTGCTTTTCCAATTTCTCCTTGGTGAGTTGCGCCTTCAACGTTGCAATTTCCCTCTTCTGATTGTCTATAGTGAGCTTACGCATGCGTAGGGCAGCCTGGGCACGAGTACGGGGAGCATCCATTTCCTAGAATAAATGGAGGTAAAATATCAGATTCTCATCAAAGATAGAAAGGCACAAATAATAAAGTTGTCGTGGAAATTTTTTGACGCTGAATATTTTCGAAACAATTGAAGGGATAGATTTTTGGAAGCTGTTCGAAAATTTTAGGGAACAGATGAAGGTTGGTTTCAGATTGGGATGTACTAGGCTTTTGACAAAATTCGGGATTATGAACCTGGCGGCTCTGATACCACTTAAATGTCACGCCCCGAGTCCGAAGCATCGGTGACATCCGGCATTGTTTAACAATTAAATTGAAAACAATAAAGCCTCGTATCAAATCAAACCAGTCTTTTTCATAAATGAAATATTGTCTTACAATGACAAAGGAATAAAATACATCAGAGTTTCTAATAGCGGAAACGAAAGAAAAGTAAAATGTTGAATTCTGATATTGATCTCTGATTCACCAACCCCAGAAAGCATCTTGCTCTTCCTCATTCAGTTGCCCCAAAGATACATAGAACTTAATTCTTTAAAACATTTCTTTAACATACTTTCAAAACTAATATTCTTAACTTGGCACAACGGAAACGAATCGAATAAGAGACAGAACTTATCAAATGATTCAGAACAAAACAGAAGCAATACAGATCATTTCAATTCGGAACAGAACATATCAGAACAGACAGAACACTGTTACTCATCTCATTTCCATGGTCAAATTGTCCCCAATATGTTAGTCCTCTAAGGGGTGAGGCCAGAACATGGTTTTATACCCACCAATGAGGGCCAGACAGAACATGGTTTTATACCCATCAATGGGGGCCAGACAGAACTACAATTCTCGTCCCATTTCAATTTGAGTCGTAACAGTGCAAACAGAATTCCAACATTTCCAGACAAATTTTATCAGAGTTTCAGATTTCAGAATTTCATACTGACACAGCGGAACCAAGAACATCGAAGTGCGAAAAGAAACATATAATCGATCGAAATTTCAAATTATAATAATCCAAATTTTCGAAAATAATAGACATGCATATCATGAAATTTTCGAATATATATGCATGGCACCATACGTTATACAAGTTTCAAATTAGAAAGAAACTAATTAACAAAAGCCCACTTACCCTTTTCTTAAACGAAGTTCCCTTGCGAAAATTTGACAGCACTTTGGCGTAACTCCAATACTTTCTATCTTTGATTGGGCAGCACTTCGACACAGTATTTCCACACTGTAACGCACGAACGAATTTTTCTTCTTTCCTCTAATATTTCGGCCGAGACTTGGATAGTGAGGGGAGGGCCGAAAATTTTGGAAGGATGAGGGGAGGTGGCCGAGACTTTGGCTTAGATTTTGGTATCATTTCTCATGCATGTAGTCTAGTATTTATAGACCAAATTGTGCCCCTTCATTTACCCCTTGGTCGATCACTTGAGCTCCAAGGAAGACAATTATTGTCTTGATAATTCCCATGAGACACCTTGATCATATAAAGGGTCATTTCTTACACCATAATGTTGTCTTTCCCTTAGCTCCCCTTTTTGGTTTACTCAAAAGTCATCTCTTGCATCTTTAATTTGTCCAAGGCTTTTAGCTCACCTTTTAGCTCCATTTGTGGTCTTGTTAGGACAAGCTTGGTTGAACTTCTTCGAGCTGGAAGTTTGCGTCCTTGAGCTGGGGTTTTACTCCTCTCGTGAAAACTCTTCGATGAATGCAGTTAGTTGCAGCTTGGCCTCCTGTTGAGCTAATCCTCGAGCTTAGAATCTACTTTCTCGAGTTAAATTTGATGAGATTTAAGTTATTATTCCAGTTGTTTAGTTGAAACAAAAATTACTGAACTCATTTTAAATAATTTTTATATTACTTACTTGATTTGCTTCGGTCGAAATTTTAGGGTTCTTACACTGCCCTTTTCTGAAATTCTTCGAGGCGGTATATCTGATAATCAAACAGATTAGTACATAATCTATACAATCTGTCTCATCCCTCCTCTGATCATATACCTCTGATCCAGACTCGGTTCTGATTCAGGCTTAACAATTACATGCTGCAATCAACTCAGATACAGACAACATGTAATAGGGAAAGCAATAAATCATGCTAGCACACATCATGCAAATCAACATTGACGTAAATCTCATGCTAGCAATCACATGCAAGGAAGAAAATTCAATCTACCCCGCTCATTCTTTTCTATCTCAATCTAACTCAGTCTAAAGGATCTATCAATTCTGACTATCTTAATCTAAAGGATCTCTCGCTCTGATACCACCTGTTGTGGGGACCCGGACGCTAATCAAGTTCTTAATCATCGTTGGGATTTAATTATCTGTTCTGATAAACAGGGTCTAAAATTTTTCTTTTTAAATTATATAACTGCGGAAGGTAATGGAATCTAAATACTATACATGTCTGTATATAAAATACAATTCAGTATTAAAATACAATAATGTACAACATTCTAATCTAAGGTTCACTACTAAAATTCTAGTAGTAAAATCCAATCTACTGTAATTCCGGAATCACCACGCTAAACTCGTCTTCTCTCATCATCTTCGTGACCCCGATCCTGCCTCCCCTGATGTCATGCACACATACAAACAAGACACCAGCCGGATAACTCCGGTGAGAATAAATCCCAGTATAAAACATGGTAAGCATGTATATAAACAAACTAATTCATAGAACATGCGATCCTGTATAAACCAATATATTTCATGATCTATGAAATAACTCAAATAAGCATGTAACTCAAATCAGATAAACATGCATATAAACGATCTAAATCATAAAAACATGCTAGCACAACTAGAAGCAATAACGATGGGTCCCATGATCTAGGAGCCACATCCATATAAGCATGAAGTCCTAATCAAATCATGTCTAGACTTGACTCGATCTATAACTCTAGGGATCCCGGTGTGAATAAGACGATCTATCACCTACCCTACCACTCGTGGTGATTGTACGTCTTATTCCTAGACTTCGGTCTGATCTGTATCCACATCTACAATAGGAGAGGTGATCTTCTCCTAAGCTGTGATATCACCGAACGTCTAGCAGTCTGGCTGATCTCCAAACTGTCCTATCTTAAATGCATGAATACAATCAGTAAAAAAAGCATAATCATATAAAACATAAACAAGAATATAGTATGTGATTTATTGGGCAACTCAAGTAGTGATCTCAATTGAGTTGTTTCTTCCCGAATATCACATGAATTATACCTTTGTCGTCCCGGTCTGACGAAAACGATGATCTGTATTCAAATCTGTTCATATCAATCTGAAATGACAATATCGAATACATTGTATCAGTGAATAACTCAATATACAATCTGTTCTGATCAATACTCAATTCAGTATACAATCTGATCAATGTCTGAACAAGATAAAATCTGAGTCATATCAATAATATCCCAATCTAATCGACATCATATCTGAATCTGATCAATCTAAATCAACTGATATTTAAACGGCATAACAACACAGTCTCAATACCCCGTCAGTCTAAACATCATAAATATAATATCAGACTTCATAATCAATAACAATACTAGTCATAATCTCAATAACAATACAATTCTGATATGAAATCTCAGTCAAATCAACTCTGAAAAACATAACAAATACAGAAACAGTCTGTTCTTTAATCTGTCTTCAATTCTACATTGTCTACGGTAGTAGAAACACCATATCTGAATCTCATGCAATTCTAGCAACATCATATTCTCAAAACATCTCAAAACGTAACGAAACTTACGTCCTTGTGTAGCTCAAGTCGAGAGAAGCTCAAAACTGAAGTCGGATTTGAATTCTGATAGACGGATTTCTCACAATCGCGAGTTTAAAAGGCGTAAGGATTTTCTCTCCAAAACCTCGACCTTATTCTGATTTTTCTGAGAAATAACGTGTCAATCATTTATATATATATTGCATGCAAACTCTGAAACGTGGCATCATTTTTCAGCAACCACGCATGACCACGGGTGCGGTAGTGCAAGGAGCGTGGGTACGCTCATGCTTCGGCATTATCCTCATTTTCTGAAATTCACCACCGCGGGTGCGGTACATCTTAGACCGCGGGTGCGGTACCACTACCGCGGGTGCGGTCTTGTTCTTACCGCGGGTGCGGTGTCGCCTCGAATAAAATTTGCCAACTTTCTGTCCATGCACCGCGGGGGCGGTCTTGGTTGCACCGCGGGTGCGGTAATGCTTCGACCTTTCTCGCAAAAATCCACAATTGCATGACCGCGGGTGCACTCCTGTTCTGGGCGCGGGTGCGGTCTTGCAAACCCTATTTTCTCATGTCTTTTCTTCCCTCATTGCATGTCATGCATTTCCATATCTTCCGAGTCTCATATTAATGAAGATTAATAATCTTGGTTTATCAATTCTATAATTCCTGGGCATTACAGCCCTAGCGATACGCTTGTGCAACAACTCCTCGGCCAGACCAACATGCTCGCTGGGGCGGTCTAGCGAGTCCTTCTCGATGCTTTGGCAAATATTCTCCCACTTTTTGGTTCAATTCCTACAAAATAACCACCAAATGCACGAGATCAGTCATATGCTAAATAATGCTAGAAAAATGCTAAATTAAACTAAAACAAACTAATATGATGCATGAATGCGACTCAAAACCAACACTAAAAACACGTAAAAACGAGTCCTATCAACCCCCTCATACTAACCTCTTGCTCACCCTCGAGTAAAATAGGTTAAAGCACGAGATACTAAACAAACTCGACAACCACAAATTACTCAAACAAGAAATAACTAACGCAAGTAAATGTCAATGGTGAGTTAACAACGTTTATGTTCATGCCTCAGTTTACTTTCCCACTACCAATCATAATCAAGTCAAATCGCAACCGAATACTCATTGTCATCTACACCTAAATCTCGACACTAATTTGAACGTGTGTGTGTGTCATGATGGGTCTAGTCATTCGTACTTCAAATAGGTCAATTATCAAATCATGCGAGTCACTCAATTAACACTTCAATACAAGTCTCACTAGCATACATCCCCGTGTCCATTTATCACTAGCCATAAATTGAACTTTATTCAACTTTTAAGTGCAGATAAGGGTGTCGAAAAGAAGGAAAATAAGCTCAAGTGGCTAAAAGGTGGGAGTACACCGATCATTTTCATTGTGCAATCGTCAAGACTTTTCGTCTGACTTTCCTCGTCTCCTTACATCTCCAACTTTCAGCCTAGGAATCGAATTTCATTCATTTTATTTCGGCTCCCCCTCACCTTACACCTCCTTCTTTCTTCTCTTTTTCTTTTTTTTTTTTTTATATATGCACAATTTTCACACATGTACTCCCTAGGCTAAGAATATAATACTTTGGATTACAGCTGGTTAGGAGTATGACATTTTAATTCAGTGCATTGGAAAGGAGGTAAATGTAAAGTTCAAGGCAAATCAAATTTTCTCATTCAAGGTCCCAATTAGCGACTTATTTTCACGGGTTTACATGCTAAATCAACTCATAAATGGTGCCTTTCAAGTTAACCATACAAAACTTTCAAATTTCACCATTATTCCTACAAAATTCTAGTCCCCACACATATGTGCTCAAAAAGTTCAAATTTTGTACCAAAATTCATGCTTTAACAATCACGAGTACCATTCACGAAGCGACCCAATCAATACTTTTGTAAACTACCAAACAAAAGAAATGCAATGAAACTAAACCAATTAACTAAACAACCAAAACAATCTACCCCCCTCATACTAGAGTTGTGCAATGCCCTCAGTGCAAAAAACGAAACAAACAGTAAAAACCAAAAGAACTCATGAATGCAAATGCAACGACAGAATAAGCAAAAAGAATAAAAAGAAAGGGGAAACAGTAAACTCCCCTGTTACGCCTTAAACGCATACAAATCTCGAGGATGAGATTAATGTTTTTAATGCTGTAACATATCCCAAAGTTTTTGTTTTGATGATACCAAAACTTGGATTAAAAATGTACTAATGTTTTATATTGAGGCATGCAGGAAATTAAGAACAAGGTTACGTTCGGAAGATCCGAAATTTGGTTCGGACGTTCCGAAATTGTGCAAATCAGAAGCAAATTAGAAGCTGTTCGGAAGCTGCGAGGAGCGAGTTCGGACGGTCCGAAGACGTGATCGGACGTTCCGAACACAAGCAATCAAATCACTTCAATTCGGAGACAATTTGATCTGACTGATTTGATTGAGTAGATTTCGGATGCTACGATGGACATGATCGGAAGCTACGAAGTGTTGAAGATTTCAAATCTCCGGAAACGCGGGAATGTTCGGACGGTACGAACTGGAGTTCGGACCTTCCGAAGCTGTTCATACACTGTCTGAAAGAATTGTTCGGAAGAAACGGAGTTTGATCGGTCCCTCCGAAGCATATGTTCGGACCCTACGAAGTCAAGATCGGAAGATCCGAAGTCATTCAAGAAATTACGCAAATTGATTTCAATCACATCGGACGTTCCGAAGTATAAACAGAAGATCCGAACCTTGGCGTCCAAGACTAGTATAAATAGGCCTTTGAGGATGCATTCTCAATCATCCCACTCCACTCTCTCTTGTCTCTTACAAAGCTTTCTACTATCTCTTGTGTGCGTTGATTAAAAGAATTGTAATATCAAAAGAGTTGTAGAAAAAGAGTGAAAGTAATACTCTCGAGTGGGTTGAAAAGTTTGTGGCTATCCTTGGAGCCCTCAAGGCCAAGTAGACGCATCGAGGCGTGGTTGTAAAAGCTAGCTTGGAGCTCCTAAAGCCAAGTCGTCATAGTGATACCTCGATCCTCATCGAGAAGGGGAGACGTAGACGATTCTTCGTCGAACTTCCATAAACATCTCTATCCCTCTTTACTTTACGCATTTACTTTACTACGCATTTATTTTACGCACTTACTTTACGCATTCATTTTTATTTGTGATTGTCCCTCAAGTCTTCCGCTTGAAATTTTTTCAAACTCGTTTTAAAAACGCTAAAGTGCCTTAAAGAACCTATTCACCCCTCCCCCCTTAGGTTCTTCAAGTGGTATCAGAGCCAGATTTTTCAAAATCTTTTAAATGGCCAATCTAGCAAGCGAGTATGCCCAAGGACAATCCACAAATCGTCCCCCTCTTTTCAATGGTACTAATTACGGATATTGGAAGAATAGAATATCTCTATACATCCAATCCGTCGATTACGACCTTTGGAAAATAACGGTGAAAGGTCCCTATATCCCCATGAAAATGGTGGATGATAAGGAAATTCCTAAGGGAATGGATGACTTCACCAAGGACGATATGAAACTTATCTCTCAAAATGCTAAAGCTATGAATATTCTTCATTGTTCCCTAGATATGAATGAATACAACCGAATCTCGGCTTGCACCTCCGCCAAAGAGATTTGGGACAAATTGGAGATTTGCCACGAGGGAACCAATCAAGTCAAAGAAACGAAGATAGATCTTCTCCAACTCAAGTACGAGACCTTTGAGATGGAACCCAAGGAGGATATCGACACCATGTTCCAGCGTCTCACCCAAATCATCAATGAGCTTGCCCAACTTGGTGAGAACTACCCAACTAAACAAGTGTGGAGGAGAGCCCTTCGAGCACTACCGGCGGAATGGGATGCAAAGCGCACGGCTATCATTGAATCCAACAAGGGAGATGCGGCATCCTACGAACTTGATCAACTTCATGGGACCCTAAAGACCCATGAACTTGAAGTATCTACCCGAAAGGAGACAAAGAAAGATGACGACAAAGTAAAGGCGAAAGGGATCGCCTTGACCAGTCAACTTGAAGATAGCGACGATGAAGAAATGGCACTCCTCACTAGAAAGTTCAAAAGATTCATGCGGAGTTCCAACTTCAACAAGAAGGACAAAAAGATTGAGAAGGAAGTGACCTGCTACAACTGTCAACAAAAGGGTCACTATGCAAACGAGTGTCACTCCAAGAAGAAGGCCGGCAAAGACAAGAAGAAGGCCCTTCTAGCCACGTGGAGCGACAGCGACAACGAAGAGGAGTCTACCCTATGCTTCATGGCGAAGGAAGATCACTTGACCGACTCGGATGACGACGAGGTACCCTCTTACGATGAACTACTCTCCGCTTACACTAGTATGTACAATAAGGCTAAGTCACTTAGAAATGAGAATAAGCAACTTAAAACTGAACTAGAAGCTAGGATGCATGACAACACTAAGCTCAAGACAAACTTAAGAGACTTAGAGAAAGCCTTCAACAAGTTCAATGTGAGTAGCGGTAAACTAGAAAACCTCTTGAGCATGCAAAGTTGTAACTTCGACAAAGGAGGTCTAGGATATGAAAAGAAATCAGTCAACTTCGCTAGTCTTATCGCAAAGGCAAAACCAAGAACACCACCAACATGCACTTACTGTTGTAAGATAGGCCACATAAGACCTAAATGCAAGAAACTTAGACACCAACACAACAAGAATAGTTATGGGAAATGGATCCCCAAATCCCCAACTACTACTAACCTCAAAGGACCCAAAGAAACGGGTACCAACTATCAAACTGTATCTCAATCTTGTAGGGACAAAGGGAAGACAAGTCATCGAGCACTTGGTATCTTGACAGTGGATGCTCTCGACACATGACGGGAGAAAAGAAGCTGCTACAATCCATTCGACCAAAAGAAAAGGGATCGATGACCTTTGGAGACAACAGCAAAGGGATCATAGAAGGCATCGGCTCAATAGGTATATCTAACTCTACTATTATTGATGATGTACTTCTTGTGAAAGGACTTAAACATAACCTCTTAAGCATTAGTCAATTGTGCGATAGGGGTTATGAAGTCAAATTCACACCACACGATTGCACTGTATCACTCACAACTGACAAATCCATTAGTTTCAAAGGTTATAAAAGTGAAAATGTTTACAAGGTCGATTTAAAGATTTCATCTTTTTCAAAAATAAAAAGCCTTGTAACATTAAATGTTGATGACAACATTCTTTGGCATAGACGACTTGGTCATGTTGGGATGAGCACCATAGAAAAACTTTTAAAACTTGACCTAGTTTCCGGAATGCCAAAGCTGAATTTAAAATTAGATTCTTTTTGTGATGCTTGTCAACTTGGTAAACACACAAAGGAATCTTTCAAAAATAAAACTTTTGTATCCACTTCTATGCCCCTTGAATTACTTCACCTAGATTTATGTGGTCCCTCGAGGACAACTAGTCTAGGAGGTAAATCCTATGCTTTTGTCATTGTGGATGATTTTTCACGTTTTACTTGGACATTGTTTTTAGCCCACAAAAGTGATGCCTTTGATCATTTCAAAATTTTTGTCAAAAAGGTTGAAAATGAGAAAAATCTTTTGATCAAACAAATCCGTAGTGACCACGGAACGGAATTTCAAAATGAAAATTTTTCAATTTTTTGTCAAAGCAAAGGCATTGGTCACAACTTTTCTTGTCCTAGAACTCCTCAACAAAACGGTGTCGTTGAGAGGAAGAATAGGACCCTAGTAGAGATTGCAAGGACCATGTTATGTGAGCATTCTCTACCAAAATATTTTTGGGCTGAAGCGATGAGTTCTGCTTGTTACATCATCAATCGCGTATCAATAAGGCCAATTCTCAAGAAAACTCCATACGAACTATGGAGAGGGAGAAAGCCTAACATTTCTTACTTCCGCGCTTTTGGATCAAAATGCTTCATCCACAACAATGGTAAGGACAACCTGGGTAAGTTCGATGCTAAATCGGACAAAGGTATCTTTCTTGGTTACTCTACTTCTAGCAAAGCATATAGAGTCTTTAATAAACGCACTTTACTAGTTGAAGAATCTATTCATGTCATATTTGATGAAACTAACCCTTGCTTGCCTAGACCTGTTGTTTCTGATGATGATGATATAGATATCCTTGGCGAAAAGTTGGAGTCCACAAGCCTAGAGGATGTTCCTAAAGATCAAGAGGACGCACCTCTTCCGAAGGAGTGGACTACGCACAAGGATCATCCCATGGACCTCATCATTGGTAGCCCATCGAAGGGAGTATCTACTCGCTCTTCTAATATGTGCAATTATCTTGCTTTTCTTTCTCACATAGAGCCTAAGAACATAGAAGAAGCTTTACTTGATGATTCTTGGATTATTGCTATGCAAGATGAACTAAATGAATTTAGAAGGAATAAAGTTTGGAATCTTGTACCTAGACCCACTGATAGACCTGTCATAGGAACTAAATGGGTATTTAGGAACAAGTTAGATGAGCATGGTACAATCACTAGAAATAAAGCTAGGCTAGTAGCTAAAGGATATAGTCAAGAAGAGGGAATTGATTATGATGAGACTTATGCCCCTGTTGCTAGACTAGAATCCATTCGCATGCTACTTGCTTTTGCTTGCTCTAGAGACTTTAAATTGTTTCAAATGGATGTTAAAAGTGCTTTTCTTAATGGTGATTTGAAAGAAGAAGTGTATGTTGAGCAACCTGTTGGTTTTGAAGATGTGCACTTATCTGATTATGTGTATAAACTTGATAAGGCTTTGTATGGTTTGAAACAAGCTCCTAGAGCTTGGTATGAAAAATTGTCTACTTTCTTGCTGTCTAACGGTTTTTGTAGGGGTAAAGTTGATATTACCTTGTTTACCTTGACTAAAGATAATGATTTGCTGATAGTACAAATATATGTAGATGATATTATTTTTGGTGCTACTAATGAACACTTGTGTAGAGATTTTTCTAAGCTTATGCAGGATCACTTTGAGATGAGCATGATGGGCGAGCTCAACTACTTCCTTGGTCTCCAAATCAAGCAATGCAAGGATGGTTTCTTTGTCAACCAAGGGAAGTACATCAAGGAGATGCTCAAAAAGTTTGGGATGGAGTCTTCCAAAGCCTCATCCACACCTATGAGCACGACAGTCAGACTCGACAAAGATGAGGGAGGTAAACCTGTTGACCAAAAGTTATTTCGTAGCATGATTGGCTCCCTACTCTATGCGACTGCTAGTAGACCTGACATTATGTTTAGTGTTTGCTTGTGTGCACGATTTCAATCATGTCCAAAGGAATCACACTTATTCGCCTTAAAACGCATTTTCAAATATCTTTCAAATACTCCAAATCTCGGATTATGGTATTCTAAGAACTCATTTTTCGATTTAAAAGCTTACTGTGATGCCGAATTTGGAGGATATAAGGTGGATAGAAAGAGCACTAGTGGTACTTGTTTCTTTTTGGGAAATTGCTTGGTGTCATGGTTTTCTAAAAAGCAAAACTGTGTTGCACTTTCAACGACCGAGGCCGAGTATATGGCTGCCGGTAGTTGTTGTGCACAAATTCTTTGGATGAAGTATCAATTACTCGACTATGGTGTTACTTTTTCAAAAATTCCAATCTTTTGTGATAATACAAGCACCATATGTCTAACAAAGAATCCAGTTCAACATTCTCGTACTAAACATATTGACATTCGACATCATTTTATTCGTGATCACATTGAGCAAAATGATGTTGAACTTCACTATGTTGACACCAAGAATCAAATTGCTGATATTTTTACAAAACCACTAGATGAATCTACTTTTACTCGTTTGCGTGGTGAAGTTGGCATGATTGAGTTGTAAACATTAGTCAAATACTCTCGTACATATTTGTTAAATTGAGGGGGAGTATTATTAATGTGAGCATTATAATGTCGGATAATACAAATTAATTGTATTTATCCATAATTATGGCTCAACATTCATTTATGTGCTAAATATTTTAAATTTTAGGTGAGATGAGGAGCCATAGAGAGTCGCGGGATGCGGATTCTTAGATTATGTTTTTGTTATTTTTGTTTATTTTATCTTTATGCATCATTGTATAAAAGACTTGCATTTATTAGTGGATATTTTACCTGTTTATTTGTCTCTCTTTATGCTTATGTCTTTTTGATTATCGCAAAAAGGGGGAGAATTTATTTGGTTAAAATTGCTATTAATTCAACCTCTTAGACTTGTTATTTGATTAAGGGGGAGTTATTTAATAACCATTAGATTATGTTGATTATTGTTTCTCAATTTTTAACCAAGTTTTGTGATCATCAAAAAGGGGAGATTGTTACGCCTTAAACGCATACAAATCTCGAGGATGAGATTAATGTTTTTAATGCTGTAACATATCCCAAAGTTTTTGTTTTGATGATACCAAAACTTGGATTAAAAATGTACTAATGTTTTATATTGAGGCATGCAGGAAATTAAGAACAAGGTTACGTTCGGAAGATCCGAAATTTGGTTCGGACGTTCCGAAATTGTGCAAATCAGAAGCAAATTAGAAGCTGTTCGGAAGCTGCGAGGAGCGAGTTCGGACGGTCCGAAGACGTGATCGGACGTTCCGAACACAAGCAATCAAATCACTTCAATTCGGAGACAATTTGATCTGACTGATTTGATTGAGTAGATTTCGGATGCTACGATGGACATGATCGGAAGCTACGAAGTGTTGAAGATTTCAAATCTCCGGAAACGCGGGAATGTTCGGACGGTACGAACTGGAGTTCGGACCTTCCGAAGCTGTTCATACACTGTCTGAAAGAATTGTTCAGAAGAAACGGAGTTTGATCGGTCCCTCCGAAGCATATGTTCGGACCCTACGAAGTCAAGATCGGAAGATCCGAAGTCATTCAAGAAATTACGCAAATTGATTTCAATCACATCGGACGTTCCGAAGTATAAACAGAAGATCCGAACCTTGGCGTCCAAGACTAGTATAAATAGGCCTTTGAGGATGCATTCTCAATCATCCCACTCCACTCTCTCTTGTCTCTTACAAAGCTTTCTACTATCTCTTGTGTGCGTTGATTAAAAGAATTGTAATATCAAAAGAGTTGTAGAAAAAGAGTGAAAGTAATACTCTCGAGTGGGTTGAAAAGTTTGTGGCTATCCTTGGAGCCCTCAAGGCCAAGTAGACGCATCGAGGCGTGGTTGTAAAAGCTAGCTTGGAGCTCCTAAAGCCAAGTCGTCATAGTGATACCTCGATCCTCATCGAGAAGGGGAGACGTAGACGATTTTTCGTCGAACTTCCATAAACATCTCTATCCCTCTTTACTTTACGCATTTACTTTACTACGCATTTATTTTACGCACTTACTTTACGCATTCATTTTTATTTGTGATTGTCCCTCAAGTCTTCCGCTTGCAATTTTTTCAAACTCGTTTTAAAAACGCTAAAGGGCCTTAAAGAACCTATTCACCCCCCCCCCCCCCCTTAGGTTCTTCAAGTGGTATCAGAGCCAGATTTTTCAAAATCTTTTAAATGGCCAATCTAGCAAGCGAGTATGCCCAAGGACAATCCACAAATCGTCCCCCTCTTTTCAATGGTACTAATTACGGATATTGGAAGAATAGAATATCTCTATACATCCAATCCGTCGATTACGACCTTTGGAAAATAACGGTGAAAGGTCCCTATATCCCCATGAAAATGGTGGATGATAAGGAAATTCCTAAGGGAATGGATGACTTCACCAAGGACGTTATGAAACTTATCTCTCAAAATGCTAAAGCTATGAATATTCTTCATTGTTCCCTAGATATGAATGAATACAACCGAATCTCGGCTTGCACCTCCGCCAAAGAGATTTGGGACAAATTGGAGATTTGCCACGAGGGAACCAATCAAGTCAAAGAAACGAAGATAGATCTTCTCCAACTCAAGTACGAGACCTTTGAGATGGAACCCAAGGAGGATATCGACACCATGTTCCGGCGTCTCACCCAAATCATCAATGAGCTTGCCCAACTTGGTGAGAACTACCCAACTAAACAAGTGTGGAGGAGAGCCCTTCGAGCACTACCGGCGGAATGGGATGCAAAGCGCACGGCTATCATTGAATCCAACAAGGGAGATGCGGCATCCTACGACCTTGATCAACTTCATGGGACCCTAAAGACCCATGAACTTGAAGTATCTACCCGAAAGGAGACAAATAAAGATGACGACAAAGTAAAGGCGAAAGGGATCGCCTTGACCAGTCAACTTGAAGATAGCGACGATGAAGAAATGGCACTCCTCACTAGAAAGTTCAAAAGATTCATGCGGAGTTCCAACTTCAACAAGAAGGACAAAAAGATTGAGAAGGAAGTGACCTGCTACAACTGTCAACAAAAGGGTCACTATGCAAACGAGTGTCACTCCAAGAAGAAGGCCGGCAAAGACAAGAAGAAGGCCCTTCTAGCCACGTGGAGCGACAGCGACAACGAAGAGGAGTCTACCTATGCTTCATGGCGAAGGAAGATCATCTGACCGAATCGGATGACGACGAGGTACCCTCTTACGATGAACTACTCTCCGCTTACACTAGTATGTACAATAAGGCTAAGTCACTTAGAAATGAGAATAAGCAACTTAAAACTGAACTAGAAGCTAGGATGCATGACAACACTAAGCTCAAGACAAACCTAAGAGACTTAGAGAAAGCCTTCAACAAGTTCAATGTGAGTAGCGGTAAACTAGAAAACCTCTTGAGCATGCAAAGGTGTAACTTCGACAAAGGAGGTCTAGGATATGAAAAAAAATCAGTCAACTTCGCTAGTCTTATCGCAAAGGCAAAACCAAGAACACCACCAACATGCACTTACTGTTGTAAGATAGGCCACATAAGACCTAAATGCAAGAAACTTAGACACCAACACAAGAAGAATAGTTATTGGAAATGGATCCCCAAATCCCCAACTACTACTAACCTCAAAGGACCCAAAGAAACGGGTACCAACTATCAAACTGTATCTCAATCTTGTAGGGACAAAGGGAAGACAAGTCATCGAGCACTTGGTATCTTGACAGTGGATGCTCTCGACACATGACGGGAGAAAAGAAGCTGCTACAATCCATTCGACCAAAAGAAAAGGGATCGATGACCTTTGGAGACAACAGCAAAGGGATCATAGAAGGTATCGGCTCAATAGGTATATCTAACTCTACTATTATTGATGATGTACTTCTTGTGAAAGGACTTAAACATAACCTCCTAAGCATTAGTCAATTGTGCGATAGGGGTTATGAAGTCAAATTCACACCACACGATTGCACTGTATCACTCACAACTGACAAATCCATTGGTTTCAAAGGTTATAGAAGTGAAAATGTTTACAAGGTCGATTTAAAGATTTCATCTTTTTCAAAAATAAAAAGCCTTGTAACATTAAATGTTGATGACAACATTCTTTGGCATAGACGACTTGGTCATGTTGGGATGAGCACCATAGAAAAACTTTTAAAACTTGACCTAGTTTCCGGAATGCCAAAGCTGAATTTAAAATTAGATTCTTTTTGTGATGCTTGTCAACTTGGTAAACACACAAAGGAATCTTTCAAAAATAAAACTTTTGTATCCACTTCTATGCCCCTTGAATTACTTCACCTAGATTTATGTGGTCCCTCGAGGACAACTAGTCTAGGAGGTAAATCCTATGCTTTTGTCATTGTGGATGATTTTTCACGTTTTACTTGGACATTGTTTTTAGCCCACAAAAGTGATGCCTTTGATCATTTCAAAATTTTTGTCAAAAAGGTTGAAAATGAGAAAAATCTTTTGATCAAACAAATCCGTAGTGACCACGGAACGGAATTTCAAAATGAAAATTTTTCAATTTTTTGTCAAAGCAAAGGCATTGGTCACAACTTTTCTTGTCCTAGAACTCCTCAACAAAACGGTGTCGTTGAGAGGAAGAATAGGACCCTAGTAGAGATTGCAAGGACCATGCTATGTGAGCATTCTCTACCAAAATATTTTTGGGCTGAAGCGATGAGTTCTGCTTGTTACATCATCAATCGCGTATCAATAAGGCCAATTCTCAAGAAAACTCCATACGAACTATGGAGAGGGAGAAAGCCTAACATTTCTTACTTCCGCGCTTTTGGATCAAAATGCTTCATCCACAACAATGGTAAGGACAACCTAGGTAAGTTCGATGCTAAATCGGACAAAGGTATCTTTCTTGGTTACTCTACTTCTAGCAAAGCATATAGAGTCTTTAATAAACACACTTTACTAGTTGAAGAATCTATTCATGTCATATTTGATGAAACTAACCCTTGCTTGCCTAGACCTGTTGTTTCTGATGATGATGATATAGATATCCTTGGCGAAAAGTTGGAGTCCACAAGCCTAGAGGATGTTCCTAAAGATCAAGAGGACGCACCTCTTCCGAAGGAGTGGACTGCGCACAAGGATCAGGTAGCCCATCGAAGGGAGTATCTACTCGCTCTTCTAATATGTGCAATTATCTTGCTTTTCTTTCTCACATAGAGCCTAAGAACATAGAAGAAGCTTTACTTGATGATTCTTGGATTATTGCTATGCAAGATGAACTAAATGAATTTAGAAGGAATAAAGTTTGGAATCTTGTACCTAGACCCACTGATAGACCTGTCATAGGAACTAAATGGGTATTTAGGAACAAGTTAGATGAGCATGGTACAATCACTAGAAATAAAGCTAGGCTAGTAGCTAAAGGATATAGTCAAGAAGAGGGAATTGATTATGATGAGACTTATGCCCCTGTTGCTAGACTAGAATCCATTCGCATGCTACTTGCTTTTGCTTGCTCTAGAGACTTTAAATTGTTTCAAATGGATGTTAAAAGTGCTTTTCTTAATGGTGATTTGAAAGAAGAAGTGTATGTTGAGCAACCTGTTGGTTTTGAAGATGTGCACTTATCTGATTATGTGTATAAACTTGATAAGGCTTTGTATGGTTTGAAACAAGCTCCTAGAGCTTGGTATGAAAAATTGTCTACTTTCTTGCTGTCTAACGGTTTTTGTAGGGGTAAAGTTGATATTACCTTGTTTACCTTGACTAAAGATAATGATTTGCTGATAGTACAAATATATGTAGATGATATTATTTTTGGTGCTACTAATGAACACTTGTGTAGAGATTTTTCTAAGCTTATGCAGGATCACTTTGAGATGAGCATGATGGGCGAGCTCAACTACTTCCTTGGTCTCCAAATCAAGCAATGCAAGGATGGTTTCTTTGTCAACCAAGGGAAGTACATCAAGGAGATGCTCAAAAAGTTTGGGATGGAGTCTTCCAAAGCCTCATCCACACCTATGAGCACGACAGTCAGACTCGACAAAGATGAGGGAGGTAAACCTGTTGACCAAAAGTTATTTCGTAGCATGATTGGCTCCCTACTCTATGCGACTGCTAGTAGACCTGACATTATGTTTAGTGTTTGCTTGTGTGCACGATTTCAATCATGTCCAAAGGAATCACACTTATTCGCCTTAAAACGCATTTTCAAATATCTTTCAAATACTCCAAATCTCGGATTATGGTATTCTAAGAACTCATTTTTCGATTTAAAAGCTTACTGTGATGCCGACTTTGGAGGATATAAGGTGGATAGAAAGAGCACTAATGGTACTTGTTTCTTTTTGGGAAATTGCTTGGTGTCATGGTTTTCTAAAAAACAAAACTGTGTTGCACTTTCAACGACCGAGGCCGAGTATATGGCTACCGGTAGTTGTTGTGCACAAATTCTTTGGATGAAGTATCAATTACTCGACTATGGTGTTACTTTTTCAAAAATTCCAATCTTTTGTGATAATACAAGCACCATATGTCTAACAAAGAATCCAGTTCAACATTCTCGTACTAAACATATTGACATTCGACATCATTTTATTCGTGATCACATTGAGCAAAATGATGTTGAACTTCACTATGTTGACACCAAGAATCAAATTGCTGATATTTTTACAAAACCACTAGATGAATCTACTTTTACTCGTTTGCGTGGTGAACTTGGCATGATTGAGTTGTAAACATTAGTCAAATACTCTCGTACATATTTGTTAAATTGAGGGGGAGTATTATTAATGTGAGCATTATAATGTCGGATAATACAAATTAATTGTATTTATCCATAATTATGGCTCAACATTCATTTATGTGCTAAATATTTTAAATTTTAGGTGAGATGAGGAGCCATAGAGAGTCGCGGGATGCGGATTCTTAGATTATGTTTTTGTTATTTTTGTTTATTTTATCTTTATGCATCATTGTATAAAAGACTTGCATTTATTAGTGGATATTTTACCTGTTTATTTGTCTCTCTTTATGCTTATGTCTTTTTGATTATCGCAAAAAGGGGGAGAATTTATTTGGTTAAAATTGCTATTAATTCAACCTCTTAGACTTGTTATTTGATTAAGGGGGAGTTATTTAATAACCATTAGATTATGTTGATTATTGTTTCTCAATTTTTAACCAAGTTTTGTGATCATCAAGAAGGGGGAGATTGTTACGCCTTAAACGCATACAAATCTCGAGGATGAGATTAATGTTTTTAATGCTGTAACATATCCCAAAGTTTTTGTTTTGATGATACCAAAACTTGGATTAAAAATGTACTAATGTTTTATATTGAGGCATGCAGGAAATTAAGAACAAGGTTACGTTCGGAAGATCCGAAATTTGGTTCGGACGTTCCGAAATTGTGCAAATCAGAAGCAAATTAGAAGCTGTTCGGAAGCTGCGAGGAGCGAGTTCGGACGGTCCGAAGACGTGATCGGACGTTCCGAACACAAGCAATCAAATCACTTCAATTCGGAGACAATTTGATCTGACTGATTTGATTGAGTAGATTTCGGATGCTACGATGGACATGATCGGAAGCTACGAAGTGTTGAAGATTTCAAATCTCCGGAAACGCGGGAATGTTCGGACGGTACGAACTGGAGTTCGGACCTTCCGAAGCTGTTCATACACTGTCTGAAAGAATTGTTCGGAAGAAACGGAGTTTGATCGGTCCCTCCGAAGCATATTTTCGGACCCTACGAAGTCAAGATCGGAAGATCCGAAGTCATTCCAGAAATTACACAAATTGATTTCAATCACATCGGACGTTCCGAAGTATAAACAGAAGATCCGAACCTTGGCGTCCAAGACTAGTATAAATAGGCCTTTGAGGATGCATTCTCAATCATCCCACTCCACTCTCTCTTGTCTCTTACAAAGCTTTCTACTATCTCTTGTGTGCGTTGATTAAAAGAATTGTAATATCAAAAGAGTTGTAGAAAAAGAGTGAAAGTAATACTCTCGAGTGGGTTGAAAAGTTCGTGGCTATCCTTGGAGCCCTCAAGGCCAAGTAGACGCATCGAGGCGTGGTTGTAAAAGCTAGCTTGGAGCTCCTAAAGCCAAGTCGTCATAGTGATACCTCGATCCTCATCGAGAAGGGGAGATGTAGACGATTCTTCGTCGAACTTCCATAAACATCTCTATCCCTCTTTACTTTACGCATTTACTTTACTACGCATTTATTTTACGCACTTACTTTACGCATTCATTTTTATTTGTGATTGTCCCTCAAGTCTTCCGCTTGCAATTTTTTCAAACTCGTTTTAAAAACGCTAAAGGGCCTTAAAGAACCTATTCACCCCCCCCTTAGGTTCTTCATCCCCTGGTCAGAAATCATCCTCCTCGTCATGCTCAGGCGGTGGAACTCCCTCTTCAGCTGCTGGGGGCATAGGATAATGGTACTGAAACTAGAACGGTGGTGGGTATGCGGGTGCAGGTGGCCGTCCGGAAGTGTCGATTTTTTGTGAGGAGGAGGAGTAGGGTTCGTAGTAGGGAAGAAAGGGGAAAAAAAAAAATTTTTTATAGTCTGCGCGACTCGCTAGGGCGGTCAAAAGTGTCCGCCGTAGCGAGTGGTTTTCGGTGACAAGTTATTTGAAACATACGAGTGCTCGCTGGGGCGGTCAGTTTTGACCGCCCTAGCGAGGGGTTCTCGCCGAAAACTAATTTGAAAAATACGAGTTCTCGCTGGGGCGGTCACTTTGGACCGCCCTAGCGAGTGGTTCTCGCCATAAAGCCATTTTTTTAAAAAAAATCTCTCGCGGGGGCGGTCACCTAGCGAGGCATTTTCGGCGACTATTTTTTTGAAAAAAAGCGAGGGCTCGCTGGGGCGGTCAGTTTTGACCGCCCTAGCGAGACATTCTCGAAAAACAATAAATAAAAACAATGAAAACACATGAATGCCATGCCATGCAACTACCCAAATGCAAATGATGCGATTAATGAATAAAGGAAAAAGACAAACTCAACATAGGGAGTAGAAGTAGTTCTCAATTTACAGTCTAGAGCTCGACTTTTCACCCATGCCCTCAATGACTGTCATGGAGCCGAGTGACCCCAATTTGTGGCTCAATTGTGCCACCGATATAGTGCTTCAATCGTTGAGCGTTCACAGTGAACGGCTCCTTTTTCCCATCTCGCATAGAACATGTCGGCGGTTCCTTAACGCTTGACTTCCGAGGGGTCAGGTCTCTTCGAGCTCCCAATTCATCCAATTTCATTCTCACTGGCTTCGTCCATGGATGGTTGACATTAAAGTATGCTCCTCTCTCAGATATTTCTTCATCAGGTTCATCCTTCACTTCAGTGGTGAGGGTGACTTCCAATGAATCTTTTATAGCATCCTGCACAAATTGACACACAAGTGAATCCGATGAATCAACTCTAAAACAATCATTAGTGTGCAGTGGGTGCTTGAGAGCGTTAAAAACATTAAAAGTGATTTCTTCCTTTCCCATTCTCAATCTCAACTTCCCTTCTTGCACTTCAATCACGGCCTTGCCGGTTGCAAGGAATGGTCTCCCTAAAATCAAAGGCATCTCCCTATCCTCTTCCATCTCAAGTACCACAAAATCTGTAGGAAATGTAAACTTTCCCACTTTCACCAACACATCTTCTTTGACTCCTTGTGGATGTTTGACAGATCCGTCAGCTAGTTGCAAGGACATCTGTGTGGGTTTAGGATCGCCCAATCCAAGTTTCCTGAATACAGATAAAGGTATAAGATTAATGCTCGCACCAAGGTCACATAAAGCTTTAGAAAAGGCAACATCACCAATCATGCAAGGGATAGAAAAACTCCCTGGATCCTTTAGCTTTGGTGGGATCTGGTTTTGTACCAATGCAGAGCAATTCTCAGTCAATTTTACCGTCATGGGATCTTCCAACTTCCTCTTATTAGCTAAGATGTCTTTTAGAAATTTAGCATAACTCGGCATTTGCATCAAGGCATCAGCAAAAGGAATATTGATGTGCAATTTTTTAAATATCTCAAGAAATTTACCAAATTGTGCATCTAATTTAGCTTTCTTCATTGCTGCAGGAAAAGGTGGAGGGATAACAATTTTATTCTGTGCAATAGGTGTAGATGTAGAGTTGGAAGACTTACCTCCTCGATTTTCCACCTCATCCTCACCGTGCTTGGTCTTTTCCTCATTAGACTCGAGCGCTTTCCCACTACGCAATTCCACAGCCTTCACATGTTCTCTTGGATTAACTTCCGTGTTGCTTGGCAATGCTCCTTGCTCCCTATTAGCAATCAACTTAGCCAATTGTCCAATTTGATTTTCTAACCCATTTATGGATGCATCTTGGTTCTGAAATCTCGTCTCTGTTGCAGAAATAAATTTAGTTAGCATTTGCTCTAAATTGGACTTCTCCTCCCGAGGCGGTTCTGGCTTGAAACCTTGGTGCATCCCATATGGTGGACCTCTTTGTTGGCGATTTTGATTGTTTTGACCTCCCCATGAGAAGTTTGGGTGATTCCGCCATCCCGGATTATATGTATTTGAATAAGGGTCATTTCTAGGACGGTTTTGGAATCCCACTTGTTTTACCGGTGCTCCCTCAGACACATAGAATGGATTGCCATCTTGGCAATCCTGCACGTCATGCTCACCCCCACACTTATCACAGAAAATTTCTTGCAGACGCATAGCCGAACCACTCATGCTCATCCCATCAATCTTCCTATTCAAAGCCTCTTACTGTGCTGAAACCGCCGATAAATCATTAACTTGATTAACTCCAGCACCTCGTCTCTGCCTATCAGACTGAGGATGATAGCTACTAGCAGCCATCTCCTCCAATAACTCATATCCTTCCTCAACCGTCTTTCTGAGTAAGTTACCACAGGCAGCAGCATCTATCATAGTACGGTTAGGAGTAAGCAGACCGTAGTAGAAAGTTTGAACAACTAACCCAAGAGGCAGCTCATGGTGTGGACATCTCCTCAACAAGTCCTTGTAGCGCTCCCATGCCTCGTAAAGTGACTCTTGCTCATATTGAGCAAAAGTAGTAATGTCGGCTCTAAGCTTCATAGTCTTCGACGGAGGAAAGTACTTGATCAGGAATGCCTTTGCCATATCCTCCCATGTAGTAATAGACCCTACAGGCAAACAGTTTAACCACGACTTAGCTTTATCTCTCAGTGAAAATGGAAATAAACGCAAACAAACAGCATCATCAGACACGCCATTAAACTTAAAAGTATCACAAATTTCAAGAAAGTTAGCTATATGAGATTTAGGGTCGTCAAGTGCACTTCCCCCAAATTGGACAGTGCTCTGAATCATCTGAATGATAGCTGGCTTGATCTCAAACTGATTGACTCGGATGACTGGTCTAACGATGCTTGGACGTGCTCCATCAAGAGACGGCTGTGCATAATCCAACATCGGTATACGCCTTGGCTCCTCTCTTTGTTGATCGCCTTCCATTCTTTCCTTCGTTCTTTGCTGCTGTAGTCGACGTCTAGCTGTGCGTTTGATCTCGGGGTCAAAAGGCTCAAGCTTACACTCGAGTGATCTTCGCATGCACTACAAGAAAAATCTGCAACACAATGAGAGTATCAAATAACAATAAAAGAAATAATACTAAAGAATTTAAATGAAAATAAAAATCGTGAATCAACAGTCCCCGGCAACGGCGCCAAAAACTTGATCGAGCAAAACTTGCACAGTGAATAGTCCCAAAATTTATTTTATAATTGAAAGCTCGATTTAAATATCGCAAGTGCACGATAGTCAAGTTATAATAAACGTAAGTGAATACGAGTATCGATCCACAAGGACTGCGTTACAATATTTTTATTTTCAAGTAAAGTTCTTTAGCAACGATAGAATGAGTTGATGATTGAACTAATGTAGAATAAACAAGTAAAATAATTAAAATGCAAAGGAAATGTGTTCAAGAACGCAATGATTAATTTGGATCAAATCAAAGGAGAAATGAATTTGTTGGGAAATTATCAGTTCACCTACCACTCGTGTTTAACTAATTACACTCGACTTTTACTCGTGCATTCGACGGAATTCCCTAGACTAATTAATATACTCTGTCGAGCTATATTAATACTAATCATAAACATGCAGTACTCAAGTGTCCTCAAGTATTTAACAGTTCAAGATTGCATGACTTCCTATGGAATCCACTAGCTTTCATCCGGGTGAACTATCACTATCGACACGTACCCAATTCCGTATATCTACTAAAATTGTAAATCCGTGGTTTATACTATTTGATCGTATTGTTAATTATTCTATCGAAATCATTAACAACATGAAATAATCAAAGGAAGTTAGCTAGGCTACGATTGAAACAAGAAAGAACAATAGCATAAACAAATCACTAATAAAACCGTCGATAAATAATGTTAAACAACGAGTACGGGGTAGGATCCCCTCAAATCCCAAGAAATCTAGAGTTTAGCTACTAAAATTCATCATAAAAACCAACAACAATCTAAGTATTAAAAACTGAATAATGAAAATACTAAAGATGACGACGGATGACGGCCACGACGCGTGGAAATCACGAGGTCTTCGAAATCTCCTTTGCTCCTAGCCTTTTCTCCAAGAAAATATGATGAAAATAATGATATCCGCCTGCAAAACGGCGCCCCTCTCGTGTATTAGGTCTATCGTGTAGGATAGAGTCCAAAAAAAAGGAAACAAATCTTTTCAAATCTCACAGCTCGCTAGGGCGGTCAAAAGTGTCCGCCCTAGCGAGAGGTTCTCGCAGAAAATTCCTCGGCCATGTCCCTGGGTTCGCTGGGGCGGTCACTTTTGACCGCCCTAGCGAGACGCTTGCGCAACAACTCCTCGGCCAGACCAACATGCTCGCTGGGGCGGTAACTTTTGACCGCCCTAGCGAGTCCTTCTCGATGCTTTGGCAAATATTCTCCCACTTTTTGGTTCAATTCCTACAAAATAACCACCAACTGCACGAGATCAGTCATATGCTAAATAATGCTAGAAAAATGCTAAATTAAACTAAAACAAACTAATATGATGCATGAATGCGACTCAAAACCAACACTAAAAACACGTAAAAACGAGTCCTATCAGAGATCGTGCCTATCGACTTGCATTGCCGCCTTCATTATCTGGAATACATGATGTTTTTCATGTATCTATGCTGCGGAAATATCTCCCTGATGATTCTCATGTGATTCAGCCAGACGAGACTGAGCTGGATGAGACATTGAGTTATGTCGAGAAACCGATTCGGACTATCGATCGCAAAGAAAAACAGCTCAGAACAAAGACGATTCCTCTTGTGAAAGTTCAATGGACTCGTCATGGCATCGAAGAATTCCCAGCATTATTTCCCAGCATTATTTCACTGATGTAAATTTTATTCGACTTTAATTACATTCTCTCTTAATGATATGATTTGACTATCTGTGATTTCGGGGACGAAATCATATCTTAGGGGGGGAGAAATGTAATGCCCGATAATTAGTCACTGTAATTAATGATGATTGATTTGTAATTTCATGTGATTAGGAAGGGATTAATCGGGACACCGAGAAACGTATTTGAAAACGGAATTATGGAAAAAAAATAGTGGATGCAGGACCGCACCCGCGGTAGGAGAAGCACCGCACCCGCGGTCGTGCTACTGGAATTTTAGGAATTGATACAGTAGCCTCACCGCACCCGCGGTAAAAACAAGACCGCACCCGCGGTGTTAGAGCGCACCCGCGGTCCAGCGGTTACCGCACCTGCGGTGCAACGTGTTTTGCAAAAATTGTGCCACCTCGTCGAATTCATGCATTGATATATATATATAACCTTTATTCCTTCGAAATCAGAAGGAAAGAAAGAAAAAGGAACGAGAAAGGCTTGTAAAATCCTTACGCCTTTTGTGAGAAATCTGTCCGTCTGATTTTGAATCCGACTTCGGTATTGAGTTCCTATCAACGTAGGCTACAACTGGACGTAAGTTTTGCAACGTTTTGACATGTTTGAAATTATGCTATTGTCAGAATTGAATGGAATTCATATATGATGTTCTTGACATATTAGAGATCGTAGAATCGAAGTCAGATTGAGAAACGGACTGATTGTGGAATTGTTATGAATTTTTAGGGTATATTGATTTATACCGGACAGATTTGATTTACGGTTGAATTACGGATTGTATTGGATATGGGTTATGGACTATAACTGTTATCTGGTGATATTGTATTGACGGGGATATTGAAATGGTACCGTTATGCCGTTGATTTTGAATTAAATCCAGTTTGATCAGATTGTTATTGATTTGAAAGGTATATTGACATGAGATTATTGATATTGTCATTGCCAGACAGACTGTGAATTCAGGACTTCGACTGAGCCAGAAACCGACGAAAGTAAGGTATAAGTCAATGTGGTATTGGGAGATCGACTGAGTCGGTTTAGACTTGAGTTTCCCTAAATCACATACTTTACTTTATTGAATTGTTATTTGCCTTGATTTGACTGATATACTTGTTCTCTTGAGTTATAGATGGCAGGTATTAGACGAGTAATCTTGTGACAGAAGTGCCTGATAGTGGTGGGATCGCCACATCTGGAAACCGGGATCCCTAGACTAGAATTGAGTCTAGTCTGAATGATAGAGTCATGAGCATTGTCGACAGCCTATGATTGTTTATGTTTCAGATTTTGATACATATATCTGTTACCTGATTACATGCTTGATATTTGTTGATATGATTGCGTGTTTCATTGATTTATACTGGGATTTATTCTCACCGGAGTTATCCGGCTGTTGTCTTGTCTGTATGTGTACATGACAACAGGTGGGACAGGATCAGGGTCCAGGAGATGAGGAGAGATCGTGATAGAGTGGAGACTTCGGACTTGGATGTATATAGGGTTTTGACACTGGATATTTAGATGTTGAACCTTAGTTTTACTGAATTGTAGACGGTACAGGACTTGTACTTTATTTTATACGGAGTTATATATTAGTTTGATTTCACTACGTTCCGTATTTTTAAAAAAAAAAATTTAGACCATGTTTTATAATTGATTAATTAGTCCCAATGATGATTAAGAACTTGATTAGCGTCCGGATCCCCACACGCGGCGTGCGCGCAGAGACGCGCAGCGTGCGGAGCGTCCGCACACGGTGTGCCGCCAGCGCTGCGCAGCGTGCGGAACGTCCGCACGTTGCCCGCGCGCCTGTGCGCCCTGCGCGCACAGGAGTGCCGCCACTGCCCGAAAAGTTCGGGCAGCGGGCGGGCAGCGAGGGCGGCTGCCCAGGATCGTCTCGGGAAGCGTGTTGAATGGTGGGCTTGAATTGTTTGGGCTCAGGGTGCAATTTTCTGATTTTTCAAAATTTTGGGTAAAATTAATATTTTTGAAAATTGGTTCAATTTTTATTTTGGAAAATTTATTTTTAGAAAATTAATAATTTTCTTGTGAAATAAATAATTAAAATATGATTTTAATTATTTATGGTAAAAATGAGTTTTACAATAAATCAATTATTATTGATTTAATTTGAAATTAAATAAAGGAGTTTATTTAATTTATTAAATTCTTTAATAATTGTGGTGGTTAGTGATTAAATTATTAGATATATGATTGATCAGTTAATTAAATTTGTTTAATTAATTGATGTTAATATTTGATATTAAATGCATAAAGGATGATCGAGAGCCTTGACCAATGTGTTAGGTGTATGTTCGGATATTTTACTGTTTTATTCGTTTTTTTAATATTTGATATTATTAAAGTGAGCCTGGTTTATGGCCCGTTCCCACCCCATGAGATTTATCCTTTATGTGCCATGGCTATTTAAATGTAATTATTAGAAATAATTGGAGATCAAGACTGGAAGATGATGAGCCCGATGAACGAGATGAAGACATGTAAAATATTGGAAGCTCTTGTAATAGTTGCATTTGCATCCCTGCATTCACCTTGGTTTTGGACCTGGATCCATGTATGACTCACATAGATCTAATAGTGTTGGCAATCGATCATACTTATTTATTGTTGAATGTCATATTATGATATATGTGATATATAGTAGTATGCATGTATTTATATTATTAGATAATATAGTTGCATGAATCCGACAAACATCCAAACTCGTGGCCCGCGTTTATAAATTAAAATGATGAGACAATTTTAAAATTAAAATCCCTCATTTTGAATATTATTCAAAATTTATATCAAACCGGAAAATTAAAAATTAAAGGAGCTTAATTTTTCCTTGCCTTCCATCAACCGTGGTTGCATGTTGATCGCTACCCGCGGACAGTGTCTGGCTCATATTTTTGGGGAGGCCTGTACGCCGGAAAGCTGTGACTTCCACCGGACATATGATGTGAATTGAGTGGAACTCCAATGACTTCGGCTCATATTATTGGGGGAACTCATGGCGACCGTCTACTACAATTCAACATTGATGGGTTGGTTTGACACGCGAAAATAAACGACGTCATATTATTGGGTCCTTATTAAACGTGAGGCAAAACACGCGGAGGTTGCATAGGGATGCAATTGAATTCTACCTTTTAGAAATTATAATTGGCTGATATTATTCGGGATTATAATTTGCTAATTGGACTCTACGTGCCCACTAAAGAAATACGATTTCTTTTTTTCATCAGAGGGTGGTAGAAATGTCAAAATAGTGGGAGGGAGATTTATAAAATAAAATCCATATTTTATATCTTAAAATTATTTTAAAATAATCAGCAACCATTATTCTTTTTCCGTATCAGTATATTTTCGATTTCGTCACGTAATCCATTTTTATTATTAACAAGCTAATTGAAATTTTCAAGACTAGTTTGGAAAATTGTTCTAAATTCGGAGAAAATATATACACACTAATGTCAGTCATGATGAACTGACAAAACATGCCAGATGGTAGGACCATAGTATACAAGATAAAGTGTGATGTGCTCGTTTCTATGTCAAATGAACTGTAGCGACAATTCAAGGAAATATTGAATGTTGCTGACATTCGAATACACATGCAAGAATTGCATGGTGCATGAAACTCGTACAGAGATGCACACCACTTTTAAAAGCTCATGACTACACGCATGCAAGATGGGGCTTTGGTCCATGAGCGTAGTACACGTATGACTGGGCTTATTGAGGATGTGGTGGGCCTGGAATATGTGATTCCTAACGAGTTACTAGATAACATCAATTTGTTGTCTTTCTCTTCCTCATTTGACGGGGTTATGGTGAACTTCAATTTTAATAAGATAGATGATAGCCTTGAAGAGCTAGTCAATATGCTTATGAATTATGAGATCACCATAAAACAAGTAATTGTTGTTTTTCCAATGGGCCTCTCGTCAGACGAAAAATGGCCCACAAGATAAGGGAAAGAAATGTCGCCCCTCTCAAGAAAAGCAATCCCAATAAGAGGCAAACTCTGAAAGACACTTAAAAGGCCTACAAAGCCCGATAAGTTAGTACATATTTATTTCATTGCAAGAAGTCCGGACATAAGAAATTATATGTTCCAGAAATGTTCTGGAAATGATAAGTGAATGTCCAAGTAAACATGATTTCAACAAAAAACCAAAATAAAGTTAGATGATCCAAATCCACACAAATATGGCACGCTAGACTATGTCATATTTCCCAAAGAAGGATGCACAAACTAATGGGAGAAGGCATGTTTGACTCGTCAGACAAAAATTCTCTACATGCTTGTAAATCCTGTCTAAAATGAAAAATGACCAAGATTCCATTAGATGGAAATGTGAAACGTGCGTATGGTCTACTGGATTTGATCCACACAGACGTTTGCGGCCCGCTAAGTGTTAGCACAAAATATGGGCAATACTACTTAATTACCTTTACCGATGACCATTCGAGGTATGGGTACGTTTATTTGATGAAACACAAATCTGAAGTATTTGAAAAGTTCAAATAATTCAGATCTGAAGTAGAAAATCAGATAGAAAGAATTATTAAGGCACTTCGATCTGATCGAGGTGGAGAATACTTAAGTGCTGAATTTTTGGGTTATCTAAAAGAGAATGTGATTCTCTTACAGTGGAATCCATCAGCAACACCACAATTGAATGGTGTTTCTGAATATTGTAAGCGAACCTTGTTGGACATGGTTCGATCAATGATGAGATTCACTGAATTATCTACATCATTTTGGGGCTTTGTGCTTGAAACTGCGGCAATGTTGTTGAATAATGTCCATACTAAAGCAGTGGATAAAACACCATATGAGATATGGATGGGAAAAACTCCCAAATATTCTTACGAGAGAATATGGGGATGTACTCCTTACGTGAAGCAGACAGTGGGAGAAAAATTGGATAGTAGATCCACTTTCTGCTACTTTGTAGGATATCCAAAGAATTTTGTTGGATATTATTTTCTATCATCCCAATGAAGCAAAATGTTTGTTTCAAAAAATATCACCTTTTAGGAAAGGGAATTTCTATTAGATAGAAAATGGAAGATGATAGAACTTGAAAAAATTCAAGATACTCCCTCAACTATAGAAGTGGAACCCATTTTCCAACAGCCAGTAGTTGAAGTACACGTTCCTAGAAGGCCTGATAGGGTTGTCAGACCACCTGCAAGATATACGCTTCTTCATGAACAAGGCCATGATGAGCCTTGTGTTGGATGTGATCCAATGAACTTCAGAAGCAATATCTGATACTTATTCATCCAAATGGTCTCGAGCAGGCGTCAAGGAGTTGGAACCTCATATTTGATAGCACTATCAAAGAGTTTGGTTTTGCTAAGAATCCTGAGAAACTATGCGTGTACAATAAAGTTAGTGGGAGTGTAGTGACATTCCTAGTACTTTATGTTGATGACATCCTGCTCATTGGGAATGATGTAGGATTACTGCAATCAACTAAAGTATGGTTAGCAAATAAATTCTCCATGAAAGACATGGGTGAAGCATCCTATATATTGAGAATACATATCTATAGAGATAGATCAAAGAGGATGTTGAGGTTCACCCAAACGATTTATATCGATACCATTCTAAATAGATTCTCTATGGAAGAGTCCAAGAGAGGATATTTATCTATGTGTCATGGTGTTACTCTATCTAATGCAATGTGCCCCAATACTGATGGAAAGATAGAGATGATGACACGTATTCCATATGCGACTGACATTGGTAGTATCATGTATGGTATGATATCGACACGTCTTGATGTTGCTTACGCTCTGAGTGTTACAAACAGATATCAGGCGAACCCTGGTCCAATAAATTGGAAGGCCGTGAAAGATATTCTTAAGTACTTGAGAAGGACTAAGAACTTGTTCATGGTCTATGGGGGTGGAGAATTGAAATTGGAAGGCTCCACTGATTCTAGCTTTCAATGTCACGTAGATGATTCGAAATCGACCTCTGGCTTTGTATTCATGCTTAAAGGTGCGGCTGTATCTTGGAAAAGTTCCAAGTAAGACACTGTTGCGGATTCCACCACTGAAGCTGAATACATTCCTGCATCTGATGCATCCAAAAGGTAGTTTGGATAAGAAATTTTGTCCAAGAGTTGGGCGTTATTCCTAATGGAGTTGATCCAGTCCCGTTGTACTGGGACAACACTGGTGCCGTTGCACAAGCAAAGGAACCAAGGTCTCATCAGCGACCAAACATGTAATGAGGAAGTTCCACATCATACGGGAGATTGTGGGAAGAAGAGACATATCAGTCGAAAGAGTCCCCTCTTCAGAAAATGTTGCTGATCCACTTACAAAGACCTTGCCAGGACCATTGTTTGAAAAGCATCGCGAAGCAATGAGATTAAGGGTAGTTGGCTATAGGGAAATTAGGAGATTGTTAAAGTAGATGCCCTGCAAGCCAACGGTTGGCTAGGGAATTTATTGACTCAAGTGAAATAAACAATCTTTATTTTAATATAATTTAACTTTTTATGGTCTTGTTATAATTTATCGGTATACCCATGCAAACAGCATAGATAAAGTCCTTGATTACGCTTTAATACAAATAAATCGTAATTCGATGTTGAAACTCATTTGTAGACACTGCATATTCTAAATTCGTTCCTACTCGATTCAGCCGCTTAAAAAAGGGATAAAGGCCGCTTGAGCTCGAGACTAGCATCTGTGATGTTGTGTACTGCGTTTCTTGGTAAGGGCATGGAGATGTCCAAACATGCAGATGGGTAGTCATATGATGATTATATCGAACAACCCTCCCTCGGATTTTCCAAGTGGTTATCATTCATCGAGAGGATAAGTCCGTGGTTATGATTGTACACCATTAGTCCTTACGACCCGGGACAACACTGAGGCTCTATATGCTAGGGCTGTGCTTTGACTCGTTTACCGGCTCCAGGAGAGTAATCAAGAGGCGAGGTTGGGTACAGTTGTGACACATATAGGAGCCAGTGCATTGTAGTCGGGATTCACCGCTCACCTACGGGTGTGGATATCATGTGTGATCTGATGAAATAATAGTGCATGGAATCTCTGGCCAGAGTATGAAATGTACGTTAGAGAATGAGTTCTCAAATAGTACACGCGATGCCACTATTATAGTTATCACATAGTTATCGAATTAATATGCAACCCTCGATGAACCAATGGTTGCAGATTCGATCGGGATATATGAGATGAAGGGACTGTACTGTACGTTAATCATAATCAGCTGGTTCTTGCAGGCACTATCAGTGATACCTAGGGGATAATGGGGCGATGCTACTAGACGCTCTTACCATGATCCGATAGGTGCAATAAGAAATGAGTTCTGACAATCTTGATCAAAGTGTTGATGAAAAGAATGAGGCTAACTAGGGTAAGCCCGAATAAAGAATTATGTCCTGAATCACAAAGAGTTGTGAACCCATGGCTAGCTGTATCATTGAACAATTGAGGGTCACACAAGCACTGGATCATTTGTTCCCGTTGAGAGAATAAATTCAAGGAGTTGAATTTATATTTTGATATAGTAAATTCAAGGAGTTGAATTTATGATAATTAAATTTTGAGAAAATAAATTCAAGGGGTTGAATTTATAAGATAGTAAATTCAAGAAGTTGAATTTATGAAATTTGGAGAGAATAAATTCAAAGAGTTGAATTTATAAAATTTGAAGATTTAATTTATTAAACTCAAAAGTTGAGTTTATTAAATATTAAATTTTGGAGGTGGTGAATTCAAGGAGTTGAATTTGTAATATTAAATTCAAATGTTGAATTTATAACATATTTAATTTAGTAAACTCAAAAGTTGAGTTTATTAAATATTAAATTAAATATAGTGCGAAGTATGTTTGATGATCTTGTAGGAGTACAAATCCAACATACTAAATAATTAAAGTTCTTAATAACGTTTTATTGATTAATTAATTAAACTAGTTGGACTAGCCTAATTAATTAATCAAGCCCATTAATGTTAATTATGGTAATTAGGTCATGTAATTTTTTATTTTAAAAATTTTGACCTAAAATCATAGCCTCCACAAAAATTGGATTATGAGATTTTCTAGACTTATGGGATGCAATTTTTGGAATCATTAATTAACTTAATTAATTAGATTAATTAAGTAAAGAAATGATTAGAAAAATAATAATAAGAATTTGATTCTTATTTAATAACATGCATCCAAGAATTTCATATTTTGGCACCCAAATATTTGTAGAATCTTTGATTGACTTAATTAATCTAATTAATTAAGTAAATTGTAGATTAGACAAAAAGATAAGAATTGATTCTTATTTTAAAAAAAAATAAAGCCACCGAAAGTGATTCTTCTTGGAGCAATATTTTTCGGCCCTTCCAACAGGGGTGCTTCTCTCGAAAATTCTTCTTTCTTTTGAAAGAAGTTTTCGGCGATTCTAAGTAATGGAATTGAATCGATTTCTTCTTTGTGTTCTATCTCTACGCAAAAATCTTCTATACTTTCTAGTGCAAGTTAGAAGAGGAACAAATATTTCAGTCGTGGACCTGATTCGGAGATCGAAGTAAGTTCGAAGGGATTTACAACAAGAGCTACCTCTGCTAATACCGGAGTAGTTAATGCAAAGTGAATCAATTCACTAAAGATAAAAACTAAACATCATATGTATGTTTTTTATAAAATCATACGAGCGCCTAAGCAGAATATATTTTGATTGTCAAAATAAACAAAATTTTTAAACTTCCGCTGCGTTTGGGCGTGTAGAAAACCCAGATCCAACATTTACATGTTTTAGATGTTAGAAATTTTCTTAAAAATCATGTTTTTGCACGTATATAAACATGATATAATATGCAGAAGCGTAAATCGAATGTTACCTCCGGCCATTGAAACTTTTGATTTCTCTGATTTTCCTCCCGGTTGAAGCCTTCTAAACACTCCAATCTCTCTATGGATGGTGTATTATTCTGTATGAGATTGTGTATCTAAGGACCTCAATGCCTTTGGTATTTATAGACAAACTCATACCATCAATGAGTTTGAGGGAGTTTTGAGAGTTCAAAATAAGAGACGTTCACTACTCAAATTTTCCAAAGTTGAGGCGGCTTACGCACAGGTTTTGTCAAAAGATGTGTGCGATAGCCGTCACCATTGTTGACACACGTTTTTAATTTTTCTTTTGAATTTTCATAATAATATGTGTCATAATTTCTTACATTCTCCCACTTGACACACATATCTCTTTTACCATAGGAGAAAACAAATACATGAATCATGACGATAAGTCATCTTAAAACGAATATTATCTTCCATGTATTACAATGCATTATGTCTCTCAAATCTGTATAACTTAATGAATAAACCCAATGTTTATTCGAGGTCCAACTTTATAGATATTTTTCTCAAGATAACTGAATATGTACATAACTGAATATGAGAAATATCATAACTGAATGTGTTTCATTATCAAAACCAAATGTATATAACATAAATTTATTATGGAATCAAATCCATCAATAATTACCATATGATCTTTTAACATCTGAAATTTGAATGCCTTTAGGTTAAAAGATAATCAATTCAGTATTAACGTGTTCAATGACCATTTTATTAACACGTTCTCCAACGGTTTAAAATACATTATGTCGATATACTTAATTCGACCACCGCTGTAATGCCCTAGATTTTAGATTATGTTAAGTGAAGATTATTGAATTTGAATTAATGTGATTATAATCGGGTTATCAAGGGACCAGATTGGTTAAAGCTTATGAAGGGTGCAAATTTTAGACAGAACTGTTGGCGTCCGAGCGGTAGGAAATGACCGCTCGAGCGCCAGTGGTTGACAAGAAAGTGCTCGGACAGAAAGTATGGCGCCCGAGCGGTAGAACATTACCGTCCGAGCGCCAGTGGATAACAAATTCACGTCTGGGACAGAGAGTTCCGTGCTCGAGCGGTACTTTATTACCGCCCGAGCGCCGGCAAAATTTAGGAAAATAAGACACGTTTCTTATAGCATGCAACGTAGTATATATATATATATATATATATATATATATATATATATATATATATATATATATACACACACATACGTTTTATCTTCCTCAGAAAGGAAGGAAAGCAAAAGAATCGAGAAAGGTTTCTGGGATTGTGTTGAAAATCCTTACGCCTTTATATTTCAATCCGTCCGTTAGATTTTAAATCCGACTTAGGTACCGAGTTCCTATCAACGCAGGCTTCAACTGGACGTAAGTTTTACTACGTTTTAACATGTTTTGAAATTATGATGTTGTTAGAATTGAATACACGTCATATATGTTGTTCTTGACATGTTAGACAGCGTAGAATCGAAGTCAGATTAAGAAACGGACTGAATATGAAATTGTTATGAATTTCAGAGTTGAATTGACTGAGAAATGATATCAGATTTGTACGGTGGTTGATTTTAAATGTTTGGAATAGATATAGACTGTTATGGTATTATCAGTATCGCAATATTGTACTGTTGTACTGTCAGAATTTGATAAAACAGAGACGTTGTGATTTGATTAGAATATTGATACAGAATATTGATATTGTCATTGCCAGATTGAACAGTGACAGACTTTGAATCAAGACTTTGATTGTATCAGATCGACAGCAAGAAAAGTATAAATAAATGTTGATTCGGGATTGCACAACTCGAGTTAGGTTTGACTTGAGTTCCCCTAAATCACATATTTTATTTTATTGCATTTATATTTGCAGATTATCAGATTGATATGTTAATTTATTGACTTAGAGCAGAGTCAGAGTTTGAGTCTAGGGCAGAACAGCCTAGCTAGGGCAGAAACGCCAAGTCTTGGACAGAACTGCTAAGACCCTAGACTTGTGGTATATCGATGAGCTTAGATGTAGATCGACGTCTATTGTAGACACTCGATATAGCATGCCCAAGTCTAAGTCTTTGTCAGAACTGCTCAGACCCTAGACTTACGGTGTATCGATGAGCTTAGATGCAGATCGACGTCTATTGTAGACACTCGATACAGCATACCAAAAGTCTAACTAAGATTGGGATCCCTAGATTAGAAATAGGATCAGATCAGATAACGAGTCATTGATTCATGTAGTCAGATTAGATACATGTGTTGATGTTTGTTTATGCTTTTATATATGTTTTATATGATTGCATGTATACATTGTTTATACTGGGATATTTGTATCTCACCGTAGTTATCCGGCTGTTGTCTTGTCTGTATGTGTGCATGATAACAGGTGGGACAGGTACATGGTCACAGAGGTGAAGAAAGATCGAGTTAGAGTGGAGACTACGGACTTGGACTAGAGATAGGGTTTAAACACTTGATAGTAGATGTTGAACCTGAGTATGTATGATTGTGTATTTTATCAGATTTATACTTTTATACTGATATGTATAGGAGTTTGATTCCATTACCTTCCGCATTTTTTTAAAAAAAAATTTTAGACCCTGTTTATTATAATTGATTAATTAGTCCCAATCATGATTAAGAACTTGATTAGCGTCCGGGTCCCCACAACCGCTTTAGTCTCAAAGACCATAACTGAATTGCAGTAATTTAATCTTAGACATAGAATCCATAATTCTAAGCACATAATGAAACTCCTTAAATACACCACACAATAGTACTTCAATAACGAATTTTGACTCAATAGTGGAAGTAGCAAACCACTTTCCAAATTGTCAATTCGTCTTACATAAGCATGTAAAACTTTAATACCATAAAGGTATCTCAAAACATTTTACAGCTTTTTAGTGGTCAAATATTTATATTACTCTGATAATAATTAAGCTCTCACTTACCTTCTGGTATTCATAATGACCCACAGTATTCTCAACAAAACTTAATGAAGAGATAACTTTGTAAAACCTGAAATACCACTAACGTGAGACATGTTTCAATCCATATCGTTTTCTTAATTTTGAAATATTAAATATTCATCATCACTAGAGAAGAATTCTTTATGTTGTTCGATGTTGCCTAATGAGACTTTTATTTGTTTTGAAGACTCATCTAAAAAATGAATGGCAATTGAACAAACTTTTTATGGAATTTATATGATTGGTTTCACAACACACTTTTTAAAGGGAGGATGTAGTGAATAGCAATCAATACATATAACTTTTGTAGATGAATGAGTATCATAATGATCAATATTCTGAATTTGATCGCTCCCACTAATCAAGTCATTTTCAAGAAATTAATATCAGAGTAATAGTAATATGCTGCAAAATTAATAAATACATGCTAATATTATTAAATGAAGCAATAAACCATATATCATGTTTTACCCATGTAAATCATGATCTACATATGAATCACTGACATTAAAATTGTCTGTGGACTGAATTTTTAATTCAATTAGATCCATACAACTTAATGATATAACTATTGAATTATATTCAATTCTTAATCCATGTGGATAAATTAAGAAAATAATTTAATATTGTATCCTAATTAATTATACTTAACATAACGAAATTTCTTGTGGGATAAATTTCAATGTTCAAATATAATTAATTACAATTTATATCCCTTATAACCAAATGTGATCCTCATAATTTATGTATAATTTTAATTCAATCAAAGATGATGTGGCTACTCTTCAATTAATTAAAATCATACGAATCACTAGGATATTAAATTCTTTATGTATAAAATATTTATTCTTCATAATTATTCATCTCAAAGTATTATCAAAATGATGAATAATTTTATGTAATTTATGTCTGTTATAACTAAACGTGATTAAAATATTATGTATAATTTTAATTCAATTAAAGATACTATCAATATTCTTTAACAAATTAAAATTATACGAATCGCTAAGACATTAAATGACAATTTTTTAAATATTTATGATCTTAATAAATGTCTTTTTCATGTGATCCTCAGCCTACTTAATGTATAATTTTGCATAATTAAGGGTGTTGTGGCTAAACCTTAATTATTTAAAATTAGACGGTTCACTAGACATAAGTTTTGATTTTATAAATTTCTTTTATGTGATCTTTAACCGACTTAATGTATAATTTCTCATAATTAAGAGTGTTGTGGCTAAACCTTAATTATTTAAAATTATACGGATCACTATATAAATGTCCTTTATTTGATCCTTAACCGACTTAATGCTTAATTTCTCATAATTAAGGGTGCTGTGGCTAAACCTTTAATTATTTAAAATTATACGGATCACTGGACAATTTTATTTATTTATTTTAAAAATTTTTATACTTAATAAATGCCCTTAATATGATCCAAATCTGACTTAATGTATAATTTCTCATAATTAAGGGTGTTGTGGCTAAACCTTAATTATTTAAAATTATACAGATCACTTGATAAAAATTTTGGCTTTACTTAAATCTTTATATAATAATATTTAGTAACACAATCAACAATTTCCAAGAGTGCTCCCAGGAAAAATATGTAGTGCTAAGGCCCTTTAAATACCTAACTCCTAGTCAGAGCAACATTCTTCAGGAAGATCAGTGGCTAGTCAAGGCAGTTTAAACCGATCTATGAAGTACTCCCCCAGATCATGTTTTCTCATGTCACTTTATAATTATTATTCACTTTAACTATCTACGTTTATGTGAATCTTTATAAGCCAAAATTTTTCATTAATAACTTTATATTCACATTTTTACTTAATATATAAACAAATACGTTCCCCGTCAGTTTTTCTTTTCAATCAGAGTAGTGAAAAAGTGAGGATCAAAATGTGGGCTCCTCATAAGTTTTTCTCTTTTATCAGAGTAGTGATAAAGTGAGGATTATATATTTGTTCATTTGTGAACATCTGAAATATTTTATTTTAAATATTATATTCACATATTTACTTAATATTTTCATTTTAAATTATAAACAACTCAATATAATTTAATATGAACATAATGTGAATATTGATTTCCCAAAATTATTTTTTAATATTATTTGCATTTTAAATTTCAAGTATAAATGCAAACATAATATTAAATTTGCATGTACAAATCAAACGCTTATCCATAATATTTGACATTTTGTCTAACATGTAAAAATAATTTCTAAACATGTATTGAAAATTGTACTGAATTTGAAAATATTAAATCTAATTCCAAATAATTTATTATAATAATAAATAAAATAATCTTATTTTATTTATTTATTATTATTATTATTATTAAAAAAAATAATAATAATAAACAAATAATGCATTCTCCTTTCCTTTAATGCTTGGCAAGCTATTTCACGTGATTGTCTAAATGTATTTTGACAATTGCTTTAATTGTAATGTTAAGCTTTGAAAATTTTCAACCACAGATTATTTTACATGGGCCATGCAAATTAAATTTACTTATCATAAGGAATTCAAGTATTACTTCGTCTTCTTCATGATTTCTCCATTTGCAGAAAAACCAGTAGCTCTTCACCGAAAATATTTATCTCCAAAAAAAAAATCTTATTTTATAATATTCAAGGAAGAAATTCATACTCCGATCGAGAACACAATTCTAAGGTAAGTTATTTTATCTGATCTTCAAACTTCTTACGTAAATTCCCAGAAGCAAAATTTTCAATGCAGAGGTATCATTGCTCTGATACCAAATGTTAGAAATTTTCTGAAAAATCATGTTTTTGCACGTATATAAACATGAAATAATATGCGGAAGCGTAAATCGAGTGTTACCTCCGGCCATTGAAACTTTTGATTTCTCTGATTTTCCTCCCGGTTGAAGCCTTCTAAACACTCCAATCTCTTTATAGATGGTGTATTATTCTGTATGAGATTGTGTATCTGGGGACCTCAATGCCTTCGGTATTTATAGGCAAACTCATACCATCAATGAGTTTGAGGGAGCTTTGAGAGTTCAAAAGAAGAGACGTGAACTCTTCAAATTTTCCAAAGTCGATGAGGCGGCTTACGCACAGGTTTTGTCAAAAGATGTGTGCGATAGCCGTCGCCATTGTTGACACATGTTTTTAATTTTTCTTTTGAATTTTCATAATAATATGTTTCATAATTTCTTACATTAGAGAGTCCCAATTTACCCCAATATGCTGCAAACGTGAATAAGAACAAGCTGGATGCCATCGGGTAGCATGGGGTTTGAGGGGCACGGGTTATGAACTTGGATGCTTGGCTTGGCTTTGGTGGGGACCAAGGCTTGGCTAGGGTCCTTGAAGGGTCGGGGGCAGGGTCCTAGCCCGAGTTAAGAGGGCTGAGAGGAGTCCTAGCAAGCTAGGACTCCACCCGAGAAGCATGGGAGAGATGTGCAGGTACAACAACTTGTGCATGGTGAAGGAGCTCGGCCAGAGGGCTTGGGATGGGTTAAGCTAAGTCCTTTAGGGTCTAAAGTAGGTGGACCAGGGTTGGGACAGGGGCTGGTATGGTTGGGTTCAGGCAGGGCACGAGCTGGAACAAGAAACGTGAGGGAAGAGCTCCCACCCAGCGAGGCTGCTGTTGTGTTCAGTAGGTGGCTGCTCGCGTCCAGGGGTTTGGGTCGGTCTGGGCTTGGTCTAGGCATGGTCTAGGGAAGGTTAGGGTCAAGGGTGGTCTGTGGTTAGACAGCTAGTAGAGTCCTAGGCAACTAGGAAACCCAATTCAAGAAAGACACTAACTCACGCACACATGCAGAATAATAGAGTCTAGTTTCAGAAGGTTTTGAGCGAACATGGGCCGGGTTTTTGGTGCTGGGCTTGGTCAATAGGGTCCCTAGGTGGGTTGGCTAGGTTTTGGCTCAAGGTGGCTCGGGTGTGGCTCGAGTAAACTGGGAGATGACTCGGCGGGTTCGTCGATGTGTGAAAAACAAAAATTAAAGAAGAAAAAATTGATCCATGGGTCCACGGGTGTGGCTCATGACTTGGAAGGGTAGAATAAATCATAAAAATGTTATGTTAAAAATTTGGGATCTAAATAACGAGTTTTGAATTTATTCGAGATTTAATCGCCGCACGAAACGCAAATTAACGAGTTAATTGAAACGCCTAGTTTAGGCTTTATAAAATTATAAAAAATTAGGTTTAAGCTTAAATAATTATTAAAAGCCTAATTTTTTAATTTGGAAATTTTATATTAAGGTTTGGTTTAATTCGTGATTAAAAACGTATTAATACGTTATATTTAAAGATTAATTTAAAAGTCGTCGAATTAAGCTAAATAAAAAATATGAGAAAATTCATGTAAGCTTAAATAATTATTTAGGACATGTTAGAGTCAATGAAATTAAAAAAATGTCAAAAACGTGAAATTTTACGTCTAGGGGTAAAATGGTCTTTTTGCACCTAAAAATTAGTAAACGTCATGGCAGTGTCCTGAATGCTGTTTTATATGCTAACATGATTATTTTCAATGATTGTAGATGTTTATAAGTTAATATGTCAATTTTAAATGTTTATGGATTTTTAAGATAATATGTTTAATGTTTTATGATTTAATATGTTAAAACGTTTATTTTAAATATTTATGATTTAAATGTTTATTTTAAACGTTTACGATGTTAAAATATTTATTTTAAAATGTTCATGGATGTTTATGATTTTAATATGTTAAATTATGATTTTTAAATGTCTATGATTTTTATGATTTAAATATGGACATTTAAAAGACATGTTGCATGCTTGGTTTCAAAATAAAAATGATATTATGCATATTTTTATTAAGTGATGATAAAATGTTGAAAGACGTGAAGGAAATGTGACTACTTCATGTTGGAAACATCGTGAGGGTTATGGTCACAGTGGGAGCCCGACGATCGTGTTTCCGTTGATACGAATACGATGATATGATTGGAGATGTCGTGAGGGGAGAAGGCCCCAGAGGGAGCCCATTTATGAGAAAAGACCCTAGAGGGAGCCCCAACGATTGTATTTCCAATGACACGAATATGTTAATACGTAAGGCCAGGGCCCAGCTGACCGGTGAGAGTGTTGCTGGTGTCCCCCGCTGCCCAGTACTGCGGTTACATGTAGATGGATCCATCGCCCAATACGATTAAGAATACGAGTCACAATCAACGATCTGAATTCAACATACACGAACATGAATATGAATATGATTATGTTGATATGAACATGATATGAATATGAATATGTTGATATGAATATGGATATGAATATGAATATGTTTATATGAAAATGTTTATGCATAAGATTATGAAAATGTTTTTATGCATCATGAAAATGTTTACGAAAACGTTTATGTTCAAAGTTTATGCATCTTCATGAAAACGATATTTTAAGTACAAGTATTTTTCACTGTTATAAGCTAACTGTATTATGTAGTACTCGTTAACAAGAATATGATGTGTTGAGTCTTTAGACTCACTAGGTGTGATTGATGCAGGTGATACTGATTATGAATATGATAATTGAGGTCTTGATGGATGACTTTGCTGGACTGAAGGTGCACATAACACGAGGACCAACGCTAGTTTTCCTCACTAGTTATTATTTATGATTTTAAGTAATGTTAAAGATATTTTTACGTCTTTTATTTATGTTATGAGAGATTTTTGAGAGGTTATAGTATGGGCTATACTTTTCAAATAATGTTTTGAGGTTGATAAAATGTTTGACGATTTTATGCTTTAAAATATTTTCCTTTGCATTTTTAAATGGCAGTCGGATGTTTATTTTTAAAATGATGTCAAAAATATTTTATGGTTCGGCCAATGCTAAGTGAGGTTTTTTTTTTTTAAAAAAAATTTCTAGAACGTTTTAAGAAAACGAATAGCAGAAGTTTCACATCAAGTGCTGAGATTGGGTACAGTTGCGACACATGTAGGAGCCAGTGCATTGTAGTCAGGAATTCACCGCTCACCTACGGGTGTGGATATCCTGTGTGATATGATGAAATAATAGTACATGGAATCTCTAGCCAGAGTATGTGATGTACATTAGGGAAGAGTTCTCCAATTGTACATGTGATGCCACTATTTATTCTTAAATATGTATCACACGGTTATCAAATTCTTACGCAACCCTCGATGAACCAATTGTTGTAGATTCGATCGGGATATATGAGATGAAGAGACTGTACTGTATATTTGAAACGTCCATTACTTGTTTCTCAAAAGTACTAAATTTTTTTGTCCTCTCTACAAATTTCGGCCAAATTAAAAATATAAATATACATTTTAATAATATAACTTGCACCATTTTGAAAATAAACAACCAACTATATTTGAAAATTCAAAAGAAATAGTTCAAAGCATAAAATCGTCCAACGTTTGCAAATCCTAACTTAGCAATAAAGCTGAAACTAACAACTTCTCAAAAACCACTCAAAAGCATAAATAAAAAGTCGTCAAAATATTTAACATAAACTTAAAATCATAGGTCATAATCATAATTGCGGAAAACAACTAGCGCTGGTCCTCGGGTTATGTGCACTTTCTGTAATGCCCGAGATTTTATTGTGTTAATCTGAGATGATTGATTTATGAATTGTTGCGATTATAAGGACCGCGCCGAGACAAGAGCTGAGGATGCATGTTATATGCGCGAGGACAGAACACCTCGCGCATATGCGCAAGAAGAGGCGCGCATATGCGCGAGCATGTGAAATACCCAAGCGCATAGATAGTATGTCTCGCGCATATGCGCGAGACAGGGTGCACATATGCGCGAGTAGTTGCAATGTAAAATGCCGAGACAGTAGGTCTCACGCATATGCGCCGATGATGGTCGCGCATATACGCGAGACATGCAGTACAAAGAAGTAGGCCACTTGTCCTTGGCATGCATATTTGATAGAACTTCCTTCATTTTCTTCAGATTTCAAGGAAGAAACGGAGAGAATTCCAGGGCTAGCTTCAAGGTTCTTCATTCTTATAGAAATTTGATTTTGTGCAAAATCCAACCGTTAGAATTTCAATCCGAGTTTAATTCTGCGCTTTTCTCGTCAAAGCCTTCAAAAGGATGTAAGTTTGATTTCTTTTCAGCATGGTTCGAAAATATATTGTTAAGGGACTCATGATTTGATCTATATTATGTGTTCCTGAGATTTTTGTAATCGTACAATCGAAGCCGGATCGAAGAACAAACACCTTATGAAATTGTTATCATTTTTCAGATTTGATATTGATTGAGATTATACAGAATTGGTATTGGAATTGTTTGTTGTTTGGTTATGAGTTGTTGATTTGTATATACTGATATTTTATTGCCGGTATTTCGAGATTGCGCCGTTATGCCGTCAGGATTTGATAAGATTGAGATGTTTTGATTTGAGTTGTGTATTGATACAGTATATTTCGAATGTCATTGCCAGATTGAGTATTGACAGCTTCGAATTCAAGACATCGACTTCGTCAGATCGACAAAAGAAATGTATAAATCAATGTTAAACTGGGAGATATGACTCGAGCTAGATTCGACTTGAGTTTCCCAATACCACATACTTATTTATTATTTCTTGATACATTTATATTCTTTAGATGAATATGCTTATTCTATTGACTTATAGAAAAGCAGAGAATAGAAGATAGATATCGAGAACGAGTCTTTGGAAAAGGTGCTAAGTCTTTGGCAGAGGTGCCAAGACACTGGATGTTTGGTTTATATCGATGTGCTTAGGAGTAGATCGACTCTTATTGTAGAGATTTGATATAATGTGCCAACATCCAGGAACCGAGATCCCTAGACTAGATGAGAGTCAAGTCAAAGAATTTGATTTACAGTTTTAGATCGATTCATGTTTTCAGATTATGATACATGTTAATGATAACTACTCTATGCTTTTGTATATGCTTTTATATATGAAATGCATGTATACGTTGTTTATACTGGGAATTATATTCTCACCGGAGTTATCCGGCTGTTGTTGTGTTTGTATGTGTGCATAACAACATGTGAGACATGATCAGAGTCAAGAAGAGGATGAGAGATCAAGATTAGAGTAGAGATCTGGACATAGCAGTAGATTTGATTTTCAAAACTTGATGTAGTTGTTGAATACTAGTTGGTTATGATTTTATTTTATATAAGACTTGTACTTTGGATCATGTGTAGATATTGCACTTGAGTTGTAAATGAAATAATATTAATTATCATATGTTGCGCACTTATGTATTTTAAAAACAAAAAATTTAGACCCAGATTATTTAATTGATCCACTTAATCCCAAAGATGATTTAAGAAGACGAATTAGGTTCGGGTCCCCACAACAGGTGATATCAGAGCAGTAGGTTCCTTAGACTAAGACAGAAGAGAGTGAGCTTGGTAGATTGAGTTTTCTTTTCTGCTTTTGCAATGCTAGCATGTTTTATTATTGATGATACATGTTTACCTGATTATCTGATTTGATTGGAAACATGTATTATTTGAGAATGAATCAGAACCGATTTTTGATCAGAGGTAAGATGATTAGAGGAGGACTGAAACAGATTTGTTAGATTTGAGTACTAACCCTTTTGATAATCAGATATGCCTCCTCGAAGAGTCCCAGAACAAGGTAGTACTTCAACCAATCCGATGGATGTTACAACAACATCAATGGAAACACTGCTGAAGAGATTTCAGTCGTTTAAACCGCTAACTCTGAAAGGAACTGAGACGTATGTTGACTGTGAGAGTAGGCTTGATGACATTGAGATGCTATTTGATTCACTTGACTATACAAATGAGCATAGAGTCAGATTGATTGGGAACCATTTGCATGATGTTGCAAAGAATTGGTGGCTTACAACTAAAAGAGCTTTGGAGCATCGATGTACGGTTATTACTTGGCAAATCTTTAAAACTGAATTCTATCAACGATTATTTCCAGTATCGTACAGAAAAGACAAGGGTGCAGAGTTTGCTAATCTGAGATAGGGCCAACTGAATATTGAAGAATATGTGGCCAAATTCTCTACTTTGTTACGTTTTTCTCTACACGTTGCCGAGAATAATGAAGCAGTGGCTGATCAGTTTATTAATGGGCTGAATCTTGATATCTTTACACTGGTAAATACTGGAAGATCGAATAATTTTGCTGATGATTTGAATAGAGCAAAAGGAGCAGAAGCTGGCCTGATCAGACAGAAAGGAGCTTCGTATGTTGCTCCGGTACCGAAACAGCAACCATCTTCTACTCAGTTCCACCAACCTCCTCCCAGATTTGAGAGTGGGAGTAGTAGCGGTGGTAAGAAAGATAGTCTGAAAGCCAGAGGGAGACAGTTTAAGAAGTCTGGAAGCAGTTCATCTAGCTACAGTGGTTCACGACAGAGCCAGAGTTATACAGGGGTCTATTGCAGAACTTGTGGAGGAAGACATCCCACAGAGCAATGACAAGGAGTATTTGGTAGTTGCAACATCTGCAGACAGCAGGGACACTTTGCCAGAGTTTGTCCACAGCGAAGTTCTCAAAGATCCTAGGGAGCAGAATCATCTGGGTTAGTGGCTCGGATTGATAGACGATCATCTGCAGTTCACTCATTCCAGCCAGCACCTACCCAGTCATAGCCGAGGCCAGGATGAAGCCAGGCTGTTAGCTAGCCTCCGAGACAGCAGGCCAGAGTGTTTTCTTTGACTAAATAATAGGCCCAGGAAGCACCTAATGATGTAGTTGCAGGTAACTGTTTTTTTGTGGTTATCCTGCCTATGTATTGATTGATACGAGTGCATCACATACTTTTATTTCTGAGCGATTTGCATTGATACATGCGTTGCCTGTTGAGTCTTTATCTACTGTAGTATCTGTCTCTTCACCTTTGGGGAGAGTCTTATATCAGTGAATTCTGTTAAACATTGTATACTGCAGTATGATGACCATGAGATTGAGTTAGATTTTATCGTACTCAGTTGTCTGATTTTGACTGTATTATTGGTATCGATATGCTGACCAAGTACAGAGCTACCGTAGATTGTTTCTAGAAAATTGTAAGATTCAGACCTGAGATGGCTGATGAATGGAAATTTTACGGTAAGGGTTCCATATCGCGAATTTCTTTGATATCTGCATTATCTATGACTCGATTATTACAGAAAAGACCAGAGGATTCCTGGTGTATTCAGTAGATGTACTGAAATCGAGCCCTACATTGGCAGATTTGCCAGTGGTATGTGAGTTTGCTGACGTTTTCCCTTATGAGATTCCGGGTTTGCCTCCAGTCCGGGAGATAGATTTCAGTATTGAGTTGTTACCAGGTACTCTTCCTATTTCAAAAGCTCCATACAGAATGGCACCGATTGAATTGAAAGATTAGTTAGAAGATTTACTGGCCAAGGTTACATCAGACCGAGTGTTTCTCCTTGGGGTGCTACAGTATTGTTTGTTAGAAAGAAAGACGGTTCAATGAGACTCTGCATTGATTATCGGCAACTGAATAAGGCTACGATAAAGAGCAAATACCCTTTACCTCGTACTGATGATTTATTCGATCAGTTGTAGGGTTCTTCTGTTTATTCCAAGATCGATCTGAGATCTGGATATCATCAGCTGAGAGTCAGATATTCTGATATAACGAAGACAACTTTCAGAACTAGGCATGGCCATTATGAGTTTATAGTCATGCCGTTTGGTTTAACAAATGCTCCAACTCTATTTATGGGTTTGATGAACCGTATATTTCAGAAATATCTTGATGATTTTGTGATTATCTTTATTGCTGATATTCTGATTTATTCGAAGAAAATGACTGATCATGCTGAACATTTGAAAATTGTATTGAGAACTCAGAGGGCTAAGAAACTGTATGCCAAATTATCGAAATGTGAGTTTTGGCTGAGACAAGTTGTATTTTTGGGGCACATTATATCTGGAGATGGTATTTATGTCGATCCTAGCAAAGTTGATGTCGTGATCAATTGGCCGAGACTGACATCAATACCAGAGATACACAGTTTTATGGGTTTAACAGGATATTATCGACGAATTATTAAAGATTTTTCAAGTATTGCTAAGCCGATTACTCAGCTGACTTAGAAGAATATTCCATTTGTTTGGTAGAGGCATATGAGTTCAGTTTTCTTGAGTTGAAGAAAAGATTAACCAGTGCTCCGGTGTTGACTATCCCATCAGGTACTGGTAATTTTGTTGTTTATTGTGACGCTTCTCACAGAGGACTAGGTTGTGTTCTGATGCAGCGAGGACATGTTATTGCCTATGCCTCGAGACAATTGAAATCACATGAGACTCGCTATCCGATTCATGATCTTGAATTGGCTGCTATCGTATTTGCATTAAAGATATGGCGACACTATCTATACGATGAAAAGTTTGAGATTTATTATGATCACAAGAGCTTGAAATACCTATTTTCACAGTGAGAATTGAATATGATACAGCGTAGATGGCTTGATTTATTGAAAGATTTTGATTGTGAAATCAAATATTATCCGAGGAAGTCAAACGCATCAGCTGATGCACTGAGTCGAAAGGTATGTTCTTTATCCTTATCGACAATTGGTGTTTCGAATTTGATCGAAGATTGCTGTTTTTCTGGATTAGTATTTGAAACAGAGTTTAAACCGTTGAGACTCTATACTGTTCAAGTGGAACCAGAGCTGCTTTTGAGAATTAAAAACGATAGAAAGTGGATCAGAATATTCAGAATTCGATTGCGATGGTCAGATCAGGGCATCGATCAGAGTATCAGGTTCATAATGATGTATTATATGTGAATAATCATCTTGTTGTGCCAGATATTTCAGACTTAAAACAGCAGATTCTGTCAGAAGCACACAGTTGTTGATTCAGTATTCATCCTGGTGGCAGAAAAATGTACAATGATTTGAAAAGTCAGTTTTGGTGGAAACAGATGAAAGCAGATATTACCGAATTTATTTCCAGATGTTTAAATTGCCAACAGGTGAAAGCGGAAAGAAAGAAACCAGGAGGTTTATTACAGAGCTTATCTATTCCAGAATGGAAATGAGATCACATTTCTATGGATTTTGTGAGGAAGCTACCACGTTCCTCCCGAGGTTGTGATGCGATTTGGGTCATTATTGACTGATTGACCAAATAACATGTTTTATTCCGTACAAGATGACGTATAGACATGACCAGATGGCAGAAATTTATGTCAGAGAAGTTGTCAGATTGCATGGAGTGCCGAAGTCTATTGTATCATGTCGCGATCCTCGATTTACTTCGCACTTTTGGCACAGTTTGCAACAAGCTCTAGGTACAAAATTACATCTGAATACAGCATACCATTCTCGGACAGACGGACAGTAAGAGCTGACTATCAAGACATTGAAGGATATGCTTAGAGCCGTAGTGCTAGATTTTGGCACTAGTTGGCAGGATTCTTTGCCACTTTGTGAGTTTTCTTACAACAACAGCTATCAGACGAGTATAGAGATGGTTCCGTTTGAAGCTTTTTATGGCAAGAAGTGCAGATCCCCTCTTTATTAGGATGATATCTCTGAGGTACCTGAACTTGGACCTGATATGATCCGAGAGATGACTGAGAAAGTGAAGCTGATTTGGCAGAGAATGAAGACAGCCCAAAATAGACATGCCAAATACAACAATGTTCGACGACGACCGTTGGTATTTGAGGCAGGAGACAGAGTATTTCTGAAGATTTCTCCTTTCAAATGTGTTGTCAGATTTGGCAAGAAAGGGAAGTTGTCTCCACGTTATATTTGGCAAGAAAGGGAAGTTGTCTTCACATTTGCTATGTATTCTTGAAAAAAATAAAAATATTTATATATTTAAAAATGTGTGTTTGCAATTGTCAACTGATCTATTATTTAAAATTTTAGTTGACCAAAGTTGTAGGGGAGACATGGATGATTTCTCTAGTTCCTGTTGATTCTAAATCTGGGAAGTCTCTTGAGAGGATATGTTACTTCGTTGTAGGGACGGTAAGATATGCTATATGGTAATGAAATTTATACTTTGCTTTGCTGAAAATTCGAATGCATTACAAAATTTTATGGATTCATGAAGAGCTGGGCGATTTATTGTTCTTTGTTTAATTGTTATGTTATTACTTGTTTAGGGATATAACATGTACTATTTCAAAATAGAACATCAATATGCCACAAAGAAAGGAAAAATATTGATATCATCTTTTTTAATAAGGGAGATCATCAAACTGGTGAAAACACTTCATCTATAGTCCCTACAATGGAACATCAATATAGTGAAAGTTTTTCGGTTTCCAATTTCCAAATTCCTTCAATTTCTTTTCCTAGAGACGATCAGGTGTCATCGTCTACTTGTATTGAATGAGATCTGAGAAAAAGAAGACATATATGTGCATATCATGTTAATGTATGACATGAGATAAGAAGTTCATATCTAAATATGGGGCCTTGTCAACCAGATATGTTGGAGTATCAGGGTATAAAATTTGAAAGTCAGAATCGTCGGTTTCAGAAAAATTGCTTTCAGAAATTTCATTTGTTAGTATTCACCTTCAAAAATAATGCATATTGTTTTTATTGTTTTCTTTTTCTGAATGATGTTAATTAATCTAATATCTTGGCGCTAGTCAATGAAGGATTTGACAATTGGAAAAGGGTAACCAAGGAAAACATGTGTTTTTCTTGCCTATATTGGTTCTGCATCTTCTTCGCCTCATGCTATGTGTGAGAGAAGATCTGAAAATTTGATGAAGGAAAAACATGTGTTTGTCTTGCCCATATTGGTTCTGTTGTTGGTACTGCAGCTTTTTCAACTCAGACTATGCATTTGAGAAGAGCTAAAAATTTGATATGGCCCTCACAACATATGGATAAATTGATGCATGCACAATCTAAAGAAGAAAATGAGAAAAGTGGTTTGCGGTTGAGCACCTCAATTGTAGTTGTTTGATTGCTAACACTTGACGGTTATGCCTTTATATGTAATTATGAATCTCTATCTTCATATAATCATGGAAATTTTATTGAATTGGTGAAGGCTTTTGCAAACATGAGTACAAAAATTGATGAAGCTTCACTTGAGAATGCTCTAAAAAATTGCTCAATACATCGCTCCAGAAATTTATATTTTACATATTATGGCAAATAAAGTACTGCAAATGATTCGTGAACAGGTTTGGGATAAAAGATTTTGTATTCTTGTTGATGAAGCACGAGAAATATCTAAACGGGAGTAAATGACCATTATCTTGAGGCTTTTGAACAATCATGTGATTTTGACCGAAAGTTTTTTTGCCATCAAAAGTGTTAGTGACACTAATTCATTGAATCTGAAAAAAAGATCAAGTGTTCTTGTTCATCACGCCTCGAGGTTAATAAAATCATAGGTCAAGAATATGATGAAGCTAGCAATATGTGTAGAGTGTGAAATGGACTTCAGGCATTATTTCTCAGAGATTGTTCATATGCTTACTATGTCCACTTTTTTCTCATCGATTACAATTGACATTGGTTTCTGCACCTAAGGATGACAATGTTATTTGGGAATTATTTTCCCATTTGGACAATATTTAAAATATTGTCACTTTTTCTACTACGTGCATTGCAGAGTTACATACTACACAAAGAAATAAAATTGATAATATGTTGGCACTTGTAGAACGTGATTGTGGAAATGGGACCAATTAGATTGGTAGTTTGCAGCAAGTGGGAGCTACTCGTTGGGGTTCTCAACATGACTCAGTAAAAATCTTGATAGGTATGTACAATGAAACTGGAAAGGTTTTTCAGGTTCTCAGCGACCATTCTCCAAATGGAATAGCTAAGGCTGAAATTCGGGGGATTTATAAAAACATGAAAAACTTTGAGTTTGTGTTCATTTTGCACTTAATGCATAAAATTTTGAGGACAACAAATACTCTTTGTTAAATTCTTATAAAGAAATCTCAAGACATTTTTACTGATATTACATTTGTCTCCACTACAAAAGAAAAATATTCTTCAAGAACATAGAGAATGGGGTGGAAATAATTTCTTCATGAAGTGAAAGTTTTTATTCAAGAAATGAAATTTATGTGCATGACTTTGATTGTCTCTATAAAATCGGCCGTCCCTGTCAACAAAATACGATTGAGCATCATTACCACTTTGATTGTTTTAATGCGGCAATGGATTTCATCTTGATAGAGTTAAATACTCGGTACAAGGAGTCGTAAGTGGAACTATTTCTCTTAATACAAATTGATATCCTAAAAATATATTTGAAGGTTTCACATATCAAGATATCGTTGCTTTGGAGAATGAATTGATACATTATAAATTTGATGTGATGCAAAATTGGAAGGTTTCTACACTTGTCGAGTTGTGTCAGCAATAGACTGAAAGTGGACATTCAAAGGTTTATGTTATTTTAACAAGATTGATTCAAATTATTTTGACAGTACAAATCGATTTTTTCAGCAATGAAGCATGTGATGTAGAGCCCAAAAATCAGTTCATGTAAAACCAATGCTTTGATTTAAATTTTTAATTAAGTTTAAAATGATTTTAGCAATGCATGATTTATGAATTTGCATTATTTTAAATTATTTATGTTTAGGTGATGCACATTGAATTGTTTTCTTGAGTTTTATGTTTCATGCGATTATTCGATGCAGGATCAAGGAAATGAGGTCGGCGACGATTTGGGCGATTTGTAAAATGTGGTATTTTATTTCAAGTCAAGAAAGTACATTTTAAATGATTTATTATGTTTTTAAGCATTTTAAAGCCTAATAAATTTATTACGTGATTTTTAAGATTTAAACTGTTGGAAACTGAATTTCAGAAGATTGACAAACTGAGCGTTTAATAGATTGAACTAACTGATCAATAAGACTGATAGAAACTGATCTAAAATATGTAAAGTATCGATTGCCCATAACTGAAGATTAGTACGCAGAATTTCCAAGGCAACTTATGCACAGTTTCAAGACTGGAAGCAATCAGAATGTTCCTTGCTTATGCCTCATTCAAAAACTTTAAAGTCTACCAGATGGACGTGAAGAGTGCATTTTTGAACGGTCAGTTGCAGGAAGAAGTATAGGTTGAACAACCATAAGGTTTTGTTAATCAATCTCTTCCTGATCATGTTTATCATTTGAACAAAGCCTTATATGGTCTTAAACAAGCTCCAAGAGCTTGGTATGAAACTTTTTCAAAATTCCTAACTGATGATCATGATTTTATTGTTGGGTCAGTTGATAAGACTCTGTTAAAATTTTCAAAGAATGATCACATTTTACTTGTGAAAATATATGTTGATATTATTTTTGGGTCAACTAACCCCAAATTATGTGAGAAATTTGTCAATTTAATGCAGGAAAAATTCGTGATGATTATGATGGGTGAACTGACATTTTTCCTGGGTCTGCAAGTTAAGCAACTGGAAACTGGTACTTTTATCAGTCAGACCAAATATACGAAGGAATTGCTTAAGGAATTTGGCATGGAAACATGTTCAGCTGCAAGTACTCCAATGAGTTCATCAATCAAACTAGACAATGATCAAGGGGGGCTATAAGTTGAGACGACACTTTACAGAGGTTTACTAGGTTCATTATTGTACCTAACAGCTAGTCGTCTTGATATTGTATTTGTTGTTTGAATGTGTGCAAGATTTCAGGTAGATCCTATGCAATCTCATTTTTCAGCTGCCAAACGCATCTTAAAATATCTCAAAGGCACACAAAATGTGAGCTTATGGTATGCTAAGAACTCTTCTTTCAATTTATTTGGATATTCAGATGCGGATTATGCAGGATGTAAGCTAGATCGTAAAAGCACAAGTGGATCATGTCAGTTTCTAGGAGACAGACTGATTTCATTGTTCAGCAAGAAGCAAACATCCGTAGCAACTTCCACAACTGAAGCAGAATATCTTGCTGCTGGAAGCTGCTGTGCACAACTGATCTGGATTGAGCAACAACTGAAAGACTATGGAGTTATTGCAAAAGAATCACCAATATTTTGTGATAATACAAGCACGATTGCAATTACATACAATCTAGGACCAAGCATATCGATGTCACACATCACTTCATCAGAGATCATGCTAAGAAGAAAGCAATAAGGCTGGAATACATATCAACTGAACAACAAGCAGCTGACATCTTCACCAAACCGTTACCAGAGACTAAATTTTCTCACTTTCGCAATATTCTTGGTTTAATTGATCTGTCTTAATCATATCAATGATAATGTTGTTATGTCAGTTGTTGTTAATTTTTATTCAGTTATTCAAATATTAGTTAATAACTATTCAATTAGCCATTATCAGTTAGTTAACTGTTTATCAACTGATATCAGTTCATATGCAGATAAGGAAAGAGCAATGAATCAAAGCATCAATTTTATTGATATAATCTCATCCAGGTTACACGATTCAGTTCTCTTTCAGTGGCATCTTGACAAAGAGACAACCAATTAGACAATTCATGACAATTGATATTGAAGAAATAGAAGGAGACGAAGAGACTCTAGTCAACTGAAATCCTTTGACTTATTCAGACTAATCTTCTCTTATCCTTTCTTTTATTAATATGCATTTATTGAGGAGGAATATTGAATATAAACGGTTAACTGAGAAGACAATAGTCAGTTCGTCTTCAACTGAAATGACTTAGTTTTAAACTGATCACTCAGTTGCTGACCTAACTGATCTTCTCCAATAAATTAACTAATTAATCGATAAATATTCCATAATAAGTGATGTGACTAATAAATACGCATTTAATTGATGTCTTTCAATGAATAGTGTTTTAAAATGTGGCCCCACGTAGCCTATTTAAATTCTACATACGTTTTCATCACACATACATATGATTTTATTCAATTTATCTTGAACTGACACATGTCCAAAAATTTGAACAGTCACATACATATGTACTTGTCCCCCCCTCATTTCAGTTTTTCTTTACGAGCATTTCAGTCTTCAGAGCAAATCAATACACAGAACATTCTCACTCGCAGATAACCAATCTTTCAGCAATGGAAATTCAAGTTCCGCCATACATGCTGAACGCAATGGTAATTGATTTTGATTCAGTCATGTATATCCAGGAAGAGGATATCATGAATGTGTTTCTCAAACTAGAGGCTGCTGGACTGAAAAAAAAAAATTTAGGACTATCTTCCGAAGAAATTTATCAAAAAGAGATTCAGGATCTCTATGCCAATGGATTTATCTCTGCTGACGGCAACATCACTACCACCGTCAACAATCAGTTGCTGATAATCGAAGAAGACTCCATCAGCAACACCTTTCACTGATGGACTGGCAAACATCTCTGAAGTGAAAACATCTGATGTCGAGGAGATGCAGACTCTCCTATCTGTTGATGGACGTAAAATCAAGGTTTCTGATCCCAAGAAAGAACTAAAGCCAGAAATCCAGTTACCGGCTGACATCGTGGCCAAATGGCTACTCGCCAAAGCAGGAAATTTTGTTGCTCTCACCTGGAAAAATCAAGTCATGACTGCTATCATGGCTGGAAAAAGACTGCAATGGAAAGGTATCATCTTCAATGTTGGGCCATTAACTCCTAATCGTTATTACAATGCAATCTTATTAGAGTTAATTAATTAAAGCGGAAAACGAGTTTAAATTTTCTTTACAATGAGCCCAAAATATCTCTTCTGTAATTTGAATACGAAAAATAGTATTTAATTTCATATCATAAAACACGCCCACACATAATCAAAACTAATCACATACATACAACTCATATCCTCGGGATATGCCCAGGTATATAGATACATACACATATATAATGGGAAACAAAACATAAAACCTAATCCCAAACTGTGACTCCCTCCAGAAGTACCCTCTCCGGCCTCCTGATATCCTGGACTACCTGCCATTGTCCACACACAAAGACAACAAAAGCCCCCCTTGGGGGTGAGCAAAGCTCCGTATGGAACAACCATCATATATATCACAAGTATCTAAACAATGATATATGGTATGCAATGCATGTATGTCGTGGAGGTATCAGGTCAAATGCTCATCCACTGAGCACATGTCAGAATCAAACGAATCGCTATCAAATCAATGCTCGAGCTGGCACACCGGCCTCAATCAGGGATACTCATATGATAGCGTCGACAAAGCGCCATCAAATCCCAAATCTCAATCAATCGTCGGGGCCACAAATGTCTATGTTTTAAGGGTCATGTAGTACCAAACATAGCATTGTGTTCACAAATCCCAGAATCCAATCAAATCATATCAGGGTATCCAAGGATCATAGCTCAACGTGCATGTCATGTATGCATCAAACGATGTGTGTTAACAAAACATTTATTTTATACATCGATATTCAAATCACATTGTCATGTATGCCACATTAAATCATCACATAAGACATATAGACACATATTCTCAATCAAATCAATCCAACATATATCATATAATACAGATATCTGTCGTATGTTACCCGGTCGCAACATACCTCAGTTCTTCGTTCCAATTGATGTAGCGTGAAAATATTGGTATAATAATTTATCTACATCAATAACATATTCGTTTCAATCAATAACATGATCCAAAATCAATAATACGAGTTTCGAATATCTTTTGAAACTTCAAAAATTCATATAAATCCAAATCATAACATAATTCAATTCCGACTTTGAATATGAGTTTATTGTTGGTTATTCTACTACATATAAGAATCTCGACTTCAAATACATGCTATTCCAGCACTTTGATATTTAGAGCTGCTAGAACTAGAAGAAACTTACCTCAGTAGAAAGTTCTCGACTCGAAGATTCCGAATATATAATTTGTTTCGCGTTTGGACAACGTTTCGAAGTCGATTCAGGCGAAGGAAATCGAATTTCCCTTTCTCTCTCTCGAAGTCGCCGAATGAAAGTGAAGAAAGAAAGAAGAAAAAACTTATTCTTATCTCCACCGCTTTCACTCTCGGGCGGTAGAATTCTCGCGCCCGAGCGCGAGATGTTCTGCCCCCGAGTTTAACTTACACCGCGCTCGGACAGTCAAAAACTACCGCTCGGGCGCGGCATGTTCTGCCCGAGCACAATTTTGTGCTACACTGGCACTCGGGCGGTCACTTTCTACCGCTCGGGCGCCACATGTTCTGGAAATTTTCCAATTCTTTGTTACACTGGCGCTCGTGCGGTCATCTTCTATAGCTCGGGCGCCAGATGTTCTGTCTAAAATATTGGTTTCGTATTGTATTGGTGTCCGGCTTCTCCACTCGACTTCTTACAACTTCAATTGTGTTAATTAATCAATATATAACACAATATTTCATTATCAACACTTATTTTTTCATTCTCCATTGTCATGATATACGTCATATACATAATCACATGACAATTTCATAATTTATCGATAATCAACATAGGATTTACGATAATATGATACACGGTCCTCACATTTCTTCCCCACTTAAAAGATTTCGTTCTCGAAATCTCAAACATCTCTATATACATAACATTGACAAACATATATATTTCACCAGTTATAGTACATATCAAAACTAAAATCAGTAAACGGATCAACGTACATTGAATACAATGGAATAGCTGGAATAGAATCAAATAAATGCGGATATGCATCTCGCATTTTGCTTTCCAATTCCCACGTTGATCCTCCACACCATGTCGTGTCCATTGTAGTCGAACTAGCTGAATCGATTTGTTACGCAATATCTTTTCATTTCGATCCATTATACGAACAGGTTGTTCGATATAGGAAAAAGAAGGATCAAATTCAACCTCATTAGATGCAAGAAAATGTGATGGATCTAGTTCATATTTCCTCAACATAGAAACATGAAACACATTGTGAATGGCAGATAGAGCTGGTGGCAATGCCCATCGATACGCAAGATCACCAACTCGATCAAGAATCTCGTATGGACCAACATATCGAGGAGATAATTTCCCTCGCATGCCAAATCGGACAGTGCCTCTAAATGGAGATATTTTCAAAAACACTTTGTCACCTTTCTGGAATTCCAAGGGTCGTCTTCGTTTATTCACATAACTCGTTTGACGATCCTGAGCAGCTTTCATCCGCTGCCGAATTAATTGAACCTTATCGTTCATTTCCTGTATCATTTCAGGTCCAGTCAATTGTCTCTCACCAATTTCATACCAGAATAACGGTGATCTACATAGTCTCCCATATAAATCTTCAAAAGATGCCATACCAATACTCGTTTGAAAACTATTATTATAAGAAAATTCTACCAATGGTAAGGCATCTTACCATCCTATTCTGAAATCCATCACAATCGCTCGTAACATATCTTCTAATGTTTGAATCGTACGCTCGGTCTGGCCATCAGTTTGAGGATGATAAGTAGTACTCATAGCCAAACGTGTACCCATCACTTCCTGGAAACTACCCCAAAATTTAGAAGCAAACCTGGTATCATGATCAGATACAACTGAGACTGGCACACCGTGCAGTCTCACAATATTCCGATGTATAAACGGTCCATTCTCTGATAAGGATAAGTCCGCTCATACGGAATAAAATGTGGAGATTTCGAAAGCCGATCAATGATAAACGCAATAGCATCGCAGCCCTTGGGCGAACGAGGTAATTGAGTCACAAAATCCATGGCGATATGTTCCCAATTCCATTTTGGGATTTCAAGACTATGGAGTAATCTTCCAGGTTTCATTCTCTCGGATTTCACTTGCTGGCATATAAGACATTTCGAAATAAATTCAGCAATGTCCTTCTTCATACGTCTCCACCAGAATTGTGCTCTCAATGTCAAATACATCTTTCGACCTCCAGTGTGAATACTGTATTTGCTACAATGTGCTTCTCGAAGAAGGTCAGGTTTCAAATCAGAATCATCAGGAACTACCAGCCGATTATTAAGTCGTAAAAAACCATCAGAAGAAATCCGAAATCCAGACTGATGTCCTATAGATACAAGTTCTTTCGACTTTTGGATCTGAGCATCGCTCCGTTGGGCCTTTCTGATTTTCGAGATCAAGTTCGGCTCAATTTGCAATGCTGAAACAGTGACAGAATTCCAATTCAAGTGAAAGTCCAGCCAGAAGTACATATATCTTCATGTACCTTGGTGACACAAATAGAAGCTAACACAGAATCATGCACCTTACGACTCAGGGCATCCGCAGTAACATTCACCGATCCAGGGTGATACTGAATCTCACAATCAAAATCTTTCAGGAGATCCATACACCTGCGTAGCCTCATATTCAAATCAGATTGAGAAAAGAGATATTTCAGACTCTTATGGTCTGAATAGATAATAAACTTCTCTCCATACAAGTAATGGCGCCAAATCTTCAGTGCAATCACATGGCGGCCAATTCTAGATCATGAACATGATAACGTGTTTCATGAGATTTCAATTGACGAGACGCATAAGCAACCACTTTGCCATGTTACATCAAAACACAGCCCAAACCTTTACCAGACACATCAGTACACACTACAAATCCTCCGGTACCTGAGGGAATAGTAAGCACATGTGTTGCGGTTAATCTCGTCTTCAATTCAAGAAAACTAGCTTCACATTCATCTGACCAAATGAATCGCTGATTCTTCTGTGTCAGTTGAATAATAGGTTTAGCTATTTTCGAAAATCCTTCAATAAAATGACGATAATAACCAGCTGAACCCATGAAGCTACGGATCTCAGGAACATTCGTAGTCTCGGCCAATTCAATACAGCTTCAACCTTAGCAGGATCAACAGATATGCCTTGTCTCGAGATGACGTGGCCCAAAAATACTACTCGATCCATCCAGAATTCGCATTTGGACAATTTAGCATATAAATGGCCATTGCGAGTACCAGTCTCAAATGTTCAGCATGCTCCTTTTTCAATTTCGAATATACAAGAATATTATCAATAAATACAATAACGAATCGGTCAAGATAATCTCGAAAGACACGATTCATTAGATCCATAAATACAGCAGGAGCATTCGTGAGACCGAAAGACATAACCAAGAATTCATAGTGGCCATACCTCGTATGAAAATCAGTCTTGGGAACATCTTCGTCTCGAACACGTACTTGATGATACCTAGAAAGGAGATCAATCTTAGAATAAACAGAAGTACCCTGAAGCTGATCAAATAAGTCATAAATACGAGGAAGTGGGTACTTATTTTTCACACTAGCCCGATTCAATTTCCTATAATCGATACACATTCGCATCGTACCATCTTTATTTCGAACAAATAAAACTGTAGTTCCCCAAGGTGATACACTCGGTCGAATATATCCCTTATCGAGAAGATCCTGTAATTGTTCTTTCAATTCTTTTAAATCCAATGGTTCCATGCGATAGGGAGCTTGAGAAATAGGTGCAGTCCCCGGCATAAGATCAATACTAAATTAAACTTCTCGATGAGGAGGAAAATCAGGAATCTCATCGGGAAATACATCCGGGAATTCATTCGCAACAGGAATCTCAAATAAAGAAGGCTCCTTCTTAGAGACATCAATAGCGTAGATAAGATAACCCTCATCTCCCCTAATCAAAAGTCGAGAAATTTCCAAGGAAGATACCAATGAAATTTTGGCTTGGGAACCTTTGCCTTAAAAATTCCACTTGGGTCCATGAATCGGTCGAAATCGAACCACTCCATGAAAACAATCAACAGTAGCTCGATTTTTCGTCAAGATATCAATGCCAACAATACAATCAAAGTCGAGCATTGGGAGGACAATCAAATTCAAGAACATCACATTATCCTCATATATCAATACACAATTATGCACAACTTGTTCAGGCAAAATAATCTTTCCTGCTAGCGTGGCTATTGACAAGGTATCATACAACGGAGAACACATAATATCATGCGATGCAACAAATGCATGAGATATGAATGAGTGAGATGCTCATGTATCAAATAAAACACGTGCAGGATAATCGCAAAGCATGCAAATACCTGCAATCACACCACCAAGAACTTCTTTCGCCTGATCCTCCGTCATAGCATACACTCGAACTTGAGGAGGAACTTGAGCAGTCTGACCACTTGGTCCTCGATATCGTGGAACATTCGACCACTGAAAATAAGGAACAAGAACAGCATGTCTCATCATACTGGGGCCACCTCTAAATCCTGGCTGGGGTTGAGAAGAAGTCGTACCTCTGTTCGGACATACTCGAGAGAAATGGCCTTCCTGCCCACACTGATAATAAGTACCAAACATACCTCGACACTGCTCGATAGTATGTTTACATCCACAATGGCTACAATAAGGGGCAATCACATGACTCCATCGCTGGGATCCGCTCGAACTCGAAGAAGACGAGGAAACAGAACCAGTCTTCTTAAACTTCTTACCTCTCGGCCGCAAAGTAGGCTGCTGAGCTGACACTGGAGGTGGAGGAGTATATTGTGGACCTCCTCACCTTAGTCCAGCCTCGGCTGCCTTAGCTCGTTCCACTGCCTCTGCGTAGCTGGTAGGCAATCCAGAAACAACATAAGTATATATAGCAGGATGAAATCCATTCACAAACCTGTTATATTTTTCCTTCGCATTCCCAGCTACGTGAGGTGCATACTTCAATAGAGTAGAAAACTTGGAAGCATACTCTGCAGTAGTCATCGTTCCCTGCTGCAGATTATTAAATTCATTCTATTGAGCTGTATAATAAGAAGGAGGAGAATACTGCTCCAAAAACTGGGCCTTGAAGACATCCCATGTGACTTCAATCCCGGCCTCTTTCAATCCAATCTCAGCGGCTTCCCACCAAGATTTTGCTCGGTCTTTCAATTGATAAAGAGCAAGCTTCAATCTCCGAGCCTTGGAATATTCAACAATATTAAACAGATGCTCGATATCCTTCAACCAGGCCTCTGCACTTTCAGCACTCTCAGTGCCAAAGAACCTCGGTGGTTTCAGATCCTGGAATCGAGCCATCACTACATCCATGGACAATCCTTCAAACTGCCCAACTATTCTCTCAGTACTGCTACTCGCAGTTTCATTTGTGGGATCCATCTACAAATCAATTATGAATATCACAAATCAATATCAATTTCACATCATCATCATCTCATATAATCAATCTCATCAATAACTTACTCAAACTATATCAAGTAAGAGCAAGTAACACAATTAAATCAAACACACGCGGACAATTCATTTGTGCCTATTCACGTGTACACAAGACTCAATCGAGCATTCCCAGCTATTCTCTGATACCAATATGTGTGGGGCCCTTAACTCCTAATCATTATTACAATGCAATCTGATTAGAGTTAATTAATTACAACGGAAAACGAGTTTAAATTTTCTTTACAATGAGCCCAAAATATCTCTTCTATAATTTGAATACTAAAAATAGTATTTAATTTCTTATCATAAAACACGCCCACACATAATCAAACTTATCACATACAAACAACTCATATCCTCGGGACATGCCCCGGTATATAGATACAATACATATATACTGGGAAACAAAACATAAAACCTAATCCCAAACTGTGACTCCCTCCAGAAGTACCCTCTCCGGCCTCCTGATATCCTGGACTACCTGCCATTGTCCACACACAAAGACAACAACAGCCCCCCTTGGGGGTGAGCAAAGCTCAGTATGGAACAACCATCATATATACCACAAGTATCTAAACAATGATATATGGTATGCAATGCATGCATGTCGTGGAGATATCAGGTCAAATGCCCATCCACTGAGCACATGTCAGAATCAAACGAATCGCTATCAAATCAATGCTCGATCTGGCACACCGGCCTCAATCAGGGATACTCGTATGATAGCGTCGACAAAGCGCCATCAAATCTCAAATCTCAATCAATCGTCGGGGCCACAAATGTCTATGTTTTAAGGGTCATGTAATACCAAACATAGCATTATGTTCACAAACCCCAGAATCCAATCAAATCATATCAGGGTATCCAAGGATCATAGCTCAACGTGCATGTCATATGCATCAAACGATGTGTGTTAACAAAACATTTATTTTATACATCGATATTCAAATCACAATGTCATGTATGTCACATTAAATCATCACATAAGACATATAGACACATATTCTCAATCAAATCAATCCAAAATATATCATATAATACAGATATCTGTCGTATGTTACCCGGTCGCAACATAACTCAGTTCTTCGTTCCAATTGATGTAGCGTGAAAATATTGGTATAATAATTTATCTACATCAATAACATATTCCTTTCAATCAATAACATGATCCAAAATCAATAATACGAGTTTCGAATATCTTTTGAAACTTCAAAAATTCATATAAATCCAAATCATAACATAATTCAATTCCGACTTTGAATATGAGTTTATTGTTGGTTATTCTACTACATATAAGAATCTCGACTTCAAATACATGTTATTACAGCACTTGGATATTTAGAGCTGCTGGAACTGGAAAAAACTTACCTCAATAGAAAGTTCTCGACGCGAAGATTCCGAATATACAACGTTTCGAATTCGATTCAGACGAAGGAAATCGAATTTCCCTTTCTCTCTCTCGCAGTCGCTGAATGAAAGTGAAGAAAGAAAGAAGGAAAAACTTATTATTATCTCCATCGCTCTCACGCTCGGGCGGTAGAGTTCTCGCGCCCGAGCGTGAGATGTTCTGCCCCAGAGTTTAACTTACACCGCGCTCGGGCGGTCAAAAACTACCGCTCGGGCGCGGCATGTTCTGCCCGAGCACAATTTTGTGCTATACTGGCGCTCGGGCGGTCACTTTCTACCGCTCGGGCGCCACATGTTCTGGAAAATTTTCCAATTCTTGGTACACTGGCGCTCGGGCGGTCATCTTCTACCGCTCGGGGGCCAGATGTTCTGTCCAAAATATTGGTTTCGTATTGTATTGGCGTCCGGCTTCTCCACTCGACTTCTTACAACTTCAATTTTGTTAATTAATCGATATCTAACACAATATTTCATTATCAACACTTATTTTTTCATTCTCCATTTTCATGATATACATCATATACATAATCACATGACAATATTATAATTTATCGATAATCAACATAGGATTTACGATAATACGATACACGGTCCTTACATTCAACCTTCTAAAAAACATGTTTCAGTCATCGAAACATTCGAAGAGATTTGCAATGCCGCTTAGCTATTTGCTGAAAAGAAAAGGTTTGGTGGGTGACTCTTCTAAGAGATCATCCGAGTTCAAGATTTTCATTGTCAAGAGTGTTCAGCTGCCAAAGTTCAAGCTGGACATCTCTCCTGAACAGTTCATTAAGGTGAAAATGAGATTGGGACACATGAGGCTCCCAAATTAGTCAAGAAAGCCAAGAAGACAATTCAAAAGAAGACAATCAAACGCAAACTGATTGTCAGTGAAACTGATTCTGAGAAGACTCGCTCTCAAGACAAAACCAACAATTGTTCTGAGCACCATCCCAACTGACAGGCTGATACAATCTCGAGCTGAACAGCCGATCAAGGCTACTCCTTTGAGAGCAATACCAGTTGAATCCTCAACTGAAGATCAGTCACCTCCTGCTGCTGCTCAAAACATGAAGATTATCACCGATTCTGGTGATAAGAAGAAACTTGCTGGAGTTAATGCTCCACTGATCACTATCTCTGGCCCAACTACTTTGCCATTTTTCAGACCCGAAGGGGTAGTGATTAGAGAAATGATTGATGCACTTGAATCAGAATGGAGTATTCCTCATGTTCTGACTGACTCAAAGGGAAAGGACAAGATGACAGAAGAGCCTAGACCTACAAACACAATTCAAACTCATATTGACCTAATCTGGAAAGAGGTCAATGAGTTTTCTGAGACTAAGCTACATGTTTATGATGAATGGGTCAGGTTTAGGACTGAAGTGTTTGCCAGGAAACTATAGAAGAAATAAGTTTTGAAGAAATTTATTGCCCAGGAAACTATAGTCCTGAAAATGGTCAAAGCTGCCTTAGTTGTTTAAGCTTTGCAGAAGAAGAAGTACTTCTTTGATCAAGTACGTGCAAAGAAGTTAAGACAAATGATTGTTCAGCTACGCCAAAATTATGATCCCACTAGTCCAACTGCCTTTAATGAAAAAGTAGTTCATGATAAACTGGACTCGATCTTATATCACTGCATATAGAGATTAAACATTGGGAACTGGATCAAGAACTGACTATTCCAGCAGATTCCCACAATCTTTCATCAGAAGAGCAAGCTGAACAATCAGTTCAACCGCAAGACCCATCCCAGGAACCAGTTGCTGAATCTTCTGAGCAAGTAACTACTTCGTCTTCAAAGGATGCACAACTATCAACTTCTGATCCTCAATCCTCAACTGCAGAACTTCAACTCTATACTGATGCTGAATTATCATTGGTGATCATCGACAAAGTTATTAAATCAGTTGCTAGTGATATTAAAATAACTACTACAAAAGAAGTTGAAGAACAAATCGCAACTGAAGAACCAGCCTCATAGGCTATTTTTCAACCAATTGAAGAGCCAGTTTAGTCGACTGCCACGACTAAACATGCAGTTATCATAGAAACTGAAGAGCCAGTTCAGTCATCTACCATGATTAAACAAGTTGTTCTAACAATAACTGAAGAGGCTCAGCTGCACTTGATACAATCAGAAGAGGTGCCAGCTGAAAAACCAACCACAGTTTCAGTTGTTCAAACAACTGAAGAACCAATTTCTGAATCAGCTGATCAACCAACTGAATAACCAACTACTGTTTCAGCTGATCAACCAACTACAGAGCCTTCAAGTTCCACTGTTGTTCTGAATCTCTCTTCTCCTCCACAGCTTCAGCAGGAAGCTATAACAGACGATATTTCAGAAATAGTTTGTCTTGAAACTGAAACAACTGACAGGGCCTTGTTGATCTTTAATCAAAAAAACAGGGAGCAGGAACCAGAATCCTCTAGAGCCATGTCTCCTGTTATATCAATAGAAACTGAATCATTGTTCGAAGAAATTCAGGCCATTCAGACCAACTTTTTCAGTATAATGACTTCCATTTCTGACATCAAGTCAACCCAATTTCTGCATACTATGAATCTCGACTCTGCGAAGGAGTACACTATGGGAAGACTACAGCAAATCACAAAGGATGTAACTTCACTATTTTTCCAAATGGATGAACTTAGAAAATTTAGAGCGTCAGCTGAAACACACTTCCAAACTCAAGCCTTGTTCTCAAGAGGCCATGATTTTTGGAAAACACTATCTCACAAAGAATGTATTTGCTACAAGAAATTATGATGAATGCAATATCAAACCTCCCCTCTAATGTTCGTATGTTATCCAAAAAGGTTGATGCGTTTGACAAAAAAAAAGGGAAGAAGAAGGAAAAGATCAGCAGGAGCAATCTACAAAGAGACCCACTCAACCAACTGATCAATAAGAAATATAAGATATTTGGTAGATTTTGAAGATTATTTTATTCAGTTAGAATATTCATTTATTCTTTCATTCTTTGTACGAATCTTTACATTGAAAGAGTTGTCAATAAAAGGTTATTTTATCTACAATAAGTTCAGTTGATCAGTTCATATTTTTTATGTTTTTTCAAACACCAAAAAAAGGCAAATTGTTGGAAATTGAATTTCGGAAGTTTGACAAACTGATCGTTTAATAGATTGAACTAACTGATCAAGAAGACTGATAGAAACTGATCTAAAATACGCAAACTATTTGTAGAACCCGTAAACTAGACTACGTATAAGCCATGCATAATTCGAGTATTTTTAATTAAAATGATTTTATTGCATGAGTATTTAAACGCTTTTCTTTAAAGTTAATTATTTTATGCAGTAGATTAATTTTTATCTTTTCAGTTAATTCAGTGAGGCCAGACTGGAGTTGGAGTTTTGAGATAGAATTTAAGATTAAGAAATCATTCCCAGAGTTTATTTTAGCTAGCTAGTAAGTTAATTTATGTTAAAAGGAGGTTTAAGGAATTATTTAAGTAACTTGAGGTAAGTAGGAAATAAGTTCATTTAAGTTCCATAATTTTTTGGGTTAATTCACTAAATTATTTAAGGGATAGGTAAGGCTCTTAAGGTTTAAAAATTTACTAACTAACAAAATTTCTCCTCCATTATTTGTTAAATTTTCGGCCACCCTTAAATGACTAAACCATTCTTTGCCAACTCACCTTTGACCCTTTCCTTGTCATTCCTTAGCATGGTAATCTTTTCACCCTTAATTAATTAATATTAGAACATTATCCTAGTCTAGTTTAGCATGAGAAAATCGTCCACACCCCATTCATTTATCCCTCCAAAAATCATTTGATATCAAGTAAATTAAAATTTCAAAAGAGAGGAGACTTGGTCATGCCATTGAACCCCTTTATTTTTGGAACTCCATTCATCACTCCTAACCATTCCCTCCCTCTCCATTATTTCGAAATTCAGAGCACTTTCAGAGTAGAAAATCGTTAGCATCATAGCAAGAATTAGGAGAGAAAACCGAGAAAGAAAACAAGGTAGCAAAGCGCTCCGTCTCCTCCGCGCCGTGTCGTGCGTTTCGTTCGTTTTCTTTTCAAAACGAAACCAGGCATGCATATGTTCTTCTTTGCTCTTCAATCAAGTCGTATTATGATATTTAAACATTACATGATCATGGTTTGATAGCCAAAACCGAAATATATCAAGAACATTTCGAAAATAAAAGATGCAGAATTTTCTGTTCCTCTTGTGCTTCACGGGTTGCATTGTTTTGATGGTTTAAGGTATTGGTTCAATTCCAGGCTCCCAAGGCTGCTCCTTGACATGTACTAGGACATGTTAAGAACACATTTGTCCATTAGTTCGAGTCCCTTGATACCCGAAATCAAGAGATGACAGCAACACCCCATTAAGTGTCATTGTGTGCTCGATTTTTCTTGAGTTGCTGTCCATAGAGGAAGTTTCTGATCATGGCTGCCCTAGGGGCCTATAGCCATGGTTAGAACACTTCCCTAGCATGTCTAAGACATGACCAAGTCGCCCTTTTGAGGCTTGGTCCATGTTTGCATCGGTTTTTAATTCAAAACACAAGAACAGCCCCTACCCCCTTTCGGCCTTCTCATTTTCCAGCAAGTGTAACATTCGGTTTTGCGGAATAGCGTGGATCTTGGTTGGCCTATGGCCCTTATCCATGGTTCATACCATACCTCTGGATGTCTAGATCGTGCCATGGTTGATCAAATGGCCACTGGAATGACACGAGACAGCAAAAGAAGCAAAACACCCCACGCATGCAAGGGTGCTCTCGGGTGGGACTTTTGGTTGGTTTCTGGTGTGATGTGAATTTTGGCTGGCCTAAGGCCCTTAGCCATGGTTCAAATCATTCCCTAGGATGATGGTAAGAGGTTCTGGTCAGTGGTTCAAGCCCCAATGGCCATTAGCTTGGCAAACGACGCAAGGAAACCAAAGCACAACTGCTGTATTTTTGTGGACAACAACTTGCTACTTCGGTTCAGTGGCTTGTTTGAGTTCTTGGTTGGCTTTTAGCCTATGGCCTTAGACTGGAATATGCCTCATTGAGTTAGGAAGGTCATGTTTTTGGCCGTTCGTGATTCGGATCATTTTTGAGGTCGTACGAGAAATTATGGTTCGATATGCCAAATTGGCTCTCGAAAGAGCGTTTCATGTTTTGGCCTCCATTCACCAAAATTTCGGCCCTTTTCATTTTAGGAGCATTATTTCATCATTTTAAAGAGTATTTTAATCATTACTAAATGATGGTTCGGTGTTGGTTCGAGTTGGCACGGAGTCATGATTAAATACGAAGTCATTGGGTGTAATTGTCTCGTTTTGGGGTCAATTACTAAGTTTGGTCAAGAAAGTTCAGTTGCATATTTTTCATGATAAATTAAGGTCGCAGAGAGCCTGGGAACGATCCAATCCATGTGGTAAAATAATACAGGATATTTCATTACGCCATTTAATTATATTACGTGCATAAAAATATAAAATATTCATTTTTGAGATTTATGCGATATTTCTTGTGGCCATTTCACTATCATGGGAGCATTGTATTATCCGGTCGCCAGTTACCGGTCAGTTCACTTATGTACCACCCAGTATACTGTGGCATTAGTCTGATCAGACATTCATTACTTCACCCGGTCGCCAGTTACTGGTCCGGTCGCCAGTTACCGGTCAGTTCAGTTCAGTTCAGTGCAGGGGCCACTTGCGTAGACCATAATCTCAACAGAAAATTTATGACATGCCATTTTATTACAGGGGTCCAAGGAGCAAACATTTTCACTGTGATTTTCAGTTCGGTTATGCACGTATTATAATTGCTCATGACAAGTTATTTTCACGTTATGCCTCATGACCTGATATTTTACTCTCATGCAACTTTATAATATTATTTACTCGTTATTTACAATATATGCATGCTGAGTCTTTAGGCTCACTAGACTTGATTGTTGTAGGTACTGATGATGTCGGGGCCGAGGGCGGGGACCAGTGAGCTAGCTTGGGTCGGCAGTAGTGGAACCCGAGGACCTCATTTACAGCATTCGCCATATTTTTTTTATGCTCAAACATTTAATCAGTTGTTGAATACTTTAACTGGTTATTTTGGCGAGTAATAATTTTTTCCGTAGCTATTTTGAACATTTAAACTTGATTTATCAGTTGATTTTGTGGATGAGGAAATTTTGATTATCTTGAAACGAAAATTTTTTATTTTTCCGCAAATTTTCAAACTCGGATTTACGGGCCATTATAGCTGGTATCAGGGCAATGGTTCTGTAAAGGGTTGTACTACTACTGACCACGAGAAGCTCATGAAGTCATGTCTTCGGTCTTTAAGTTTTACATTTACGCATTTTATTTAAAGCATGAATTATTTGACAGCATGTTTTCATGAACTATTTTACGTCCAGATTTATTTTATTGTTCAGTATTTAAATTTAAATAAATTATGGAATTATGCATGTTAGTTACGTATGGGTTATGTATGGAATAGTATGCCCCCTAGACGCATTCTCGAGCGCACTAGAAACGATGAGCCTTGCCAAGAGGACAGGGAGGAGCAGAGGCAGGAAAGAGATTTACCACCTCCACCTCCACCTCCACCGGACATGAATGCCCAGATGCTAGCTAGGATGACTCAGTTCTTCGCACAGTTTGCGGGGAACCATGCTGTGGTGACCAGGCCGACAGGGCCCGGGGCTCTCTATGAGAGATTCATGAAGATGCGTCCTAAGGAGTTTTCAGGGACGTCTGATCCCATGATTGTCGAGGGCTGGATCAAGTCCCTCGAGGTTATCTTCGAGTTCATGGAGCTTGGAGATGCAGACAGAGTCCGATGTGCCACCTACTTATTCGGAGGAGATGCCCGCTTATGGTGGGAAGGAGCATTGGTAGCCCTGAACTTTGCTACACTGATTTGGGCGCGTTTCACGGAGGTATTCTACTCCAAATATATCACTGAGGAAGTGTGCATCAGGTTGACCACTGAGTTCATGAGCCTGAGACAGGGAGATCTGATGGTTACGGAGTTCATCCGTAAGTTTGAGAGGGGTTGTCATTTTGTGCCCTTGATTGCGAATGATGCTGAAGCCAAGTTGATGCATTTCGTGGTGGGTCTACGGCCGATCTTGCGCCGTGATGTTAGGGTGTATGACCCTACTTCTTATGAGGTCGCTGTCTCCAAAGCTCTAGCCGCCGAGCAGGATCAGCGTGACATCGAGAAAGACCGCCAGGGCAAGTGCCCAGTCCAGGTACCACACCGCCCTCATCCTCAGCAGCAGAACAAGAGGCCTTTTCACGGACCACCAAGAAACAGAGGTCAGCAGCAGCAGCGGGACGCCCAGCCCCGAGAACTTTTGAGCACCCAGTTTGCCCTAAGTGCTCACGTCGCCATCCTGGAGCATGTATGTTTGGCTCAGGGAAGTGTTACAAGTGTGGCAGTACAGATCACATGTTGCTGCAGTGCCCCTAGAGGAATCTGCCTACCCAAGGCAGAGTGTTTGCTCTCCATGCTATGGAGACGAACCTAGATACGATGCTCATGACAAGTACATTTAAGCTTTAAGTTTACATTTGGGATTTAATGTTTTGGGAATCGGGATTGAGATCTTGAACTTAGAATTGCGATAGGATTGCATGCTCTACTCAGTATTGTTTTTGGGAATTAGGTTAGAAGAACTTTGACCTTTGCATGTCTATAAGTTAGTTTTTGTGATTATTGGGTTCCGCTTAGTATTCCAACCTTTCAGGGAGAATATTTATATCTGGTTCCGCTACGAATGCCTTGATAGATTCAGGGGCCACTCACTCATTTATTTCGGAGGTCTTTGCTAATTTCCTCAAGGTCAAGACCGTTGGGCTAGATGTAGCCTATTCAGTAGTATTGCCTTCCGGTGAGGAGATGGCAGCTACCAATGTGATCCGAGACATAGATCTTGAGCTCCATGGAATATTGTTTATGCAGATCTTATCGTACTGCCGATGCAAGAGTTTGACATTATTCTAGGGATGGATTGGCTGCTGTGGAACAGAGTTTTGATTGACTTCCAGCGGAGGTATGTTCTAGTCCGACCGCATGGAATGACGCAGTTCTTATTTGAGCCAGACGGGTACTTTCCTCTAACGCGCATTATTCCTTATGTCCAGGCTAGAAAGCTCATGCATAGAGGGTATCGGGCGTTTATAGCAACTTTTATATCTGTCCCCAAGGTACCCAGTCAGTCAACCGCAGATGTTCCGATTGTTAGAGACTTCTTAGATGTTTTTCCTGAAGACGTCTCTGGTTTGCCACCCGAGAGAGAGGTGGAGTTTTCTATTGAGCTTATGCCAAGTACGGCTCCGATTTCGAAGGCATCGTACCGACTAGCACCGACAGAGATGACAGAGCTTAAGAAGCTGATTCAGGCACTTCTAGATAAGGAGTTCATTCGCCAGCGTTTTTCACCATGGGGCGCGCCAGACTTGTTTGTAGAGAAGAAGGATGGCACGATGAGACTTTGCATTGATTACCGGGAATTGAACCGGGTTACAGTGAAGAACAAGTACCCACTTCCGCGGATTGAGGATCTATTTGATCAGTTGCAGGGAGCTTCAGTATTCTCCAAGATAGATCTGCGTTCCGGTTATCACCAGTTGAGGGTGAGAGATGCTGATGTTTCCAAGACTGTCTTCAGGACTCGTTATGGCCACTATGAGTTCCTTGTGATGCCGTTCGGTCTGACGAATGCGCCAGCAATCTTCATGGATCTCATGAATCAGGTATTTCAGCCATATCTTGACCAATTTGTGATAGTATTCATAGACGACATTCTCGTCTACTCGAAGAGTCATGAGGATCACAGCAGACATCTGACCACAGTGTTGCACACCTTGCAAAAGCACAAGTTATTCTCAAAGTTCGGTAAGTGAGAATTCTTGTTAGAGAAGGTGGCGTTCTTAGGCCACATTGTTTCTAGCAGTGGTATTGAGGTAGACCCAGCAAAGTTGCAGCAGTCAGAGATTGGGTTGTACCGCAGAATGCATCAGAGATCCGCAGTTTTCTAGGACTAGCAGGATATTATCGAAAGTTCATTAAGGGATTATCTTCTATCGCAGTTCCACTCACAGCATTGACCAAGAAGAATGTGAAATTTGTGTGGAGCGATGATTGTTAGAAGAGCTTCGATACTTTGAAGCAAGCTCTTATCTCAGCACCAGTTTTGGCCATGCCGCCAGGGCCTGGTGAGTTTGTTCTGTATACCGATGCTTTAAAGCTCGGTCTTGGCGCAGTATTGATGCAGCATGGGAAGGTGATAGCGTATGCTTCCTGTCAGTTGAAGACTCATGAGAAGAATTACCCTACCCATGATCTAGAGTTGGCTGCCGTAGTTTTTGCCTTGAAGATTTGGAGGCATTATTTGTATGGAGAGAAGTGCCAGATCTTTATCGACCACAAGAGCCTCAAGTATTTCTTTACGCAGAAAGATCTGAACTTGCGTCAGAGGCGTTGGTTAGAGCTTGTGAAGGATTATGACTGTGACATTAGCTACCACCCGGGTAAAGCTAATGTAGTTGCGGATGTATTGAGCAGAAAAGTCGCAGTGATGGCTCATTTGACGATTCAGAGACCTCTTCAGATTGAGATGCAGATGTTTGATCTAGAGTCTTATCCTCGAGGTAGAGTTCCCCATCTATCTACCTTGACTATTCAGTCCTCTCTTCTAGACCGTATTCGTAGTGGTCAGTCAGCAGATGAGCAGTTAGCAAAGTGGAAGCAGAGAGATGAGGCCAAGGGCAGTGTCTTGTATCCAGTCAGCGACGGTATTGTGAGATACCGAGACAGGATGTGAGTTCCCAGCAGTGGTTCTATCCGAGCAGATATTCTATCAGAGGCCCACATGTCGCCGTACTCTATTCATCCAAGGAGTACGAAGATGTACCGAGATCTGCAGTCATTGTATTGGTGGCCTGGGATGAAGAAAGACATCAGACGGTTCGTATCCGAGTGTCTGACTTGCCAGTTAGTGAAGGCGGAGCATCAGAGACCAGCAGGTTTGCTCAAGCATCTTCCTATTCCCGAGTGGAAGTGGGAGAATGTTACCATGGACTTCGTGACCGGTTTGCCGAAGTCAGTCAGAGGATCAAATGCTATCTGGGTGATTGTAGATCGTCTTACCAAATCAGCACACTTCTTGCCTATTAAGACGACTTTCACCATGATTCAGTATGCTGAGTTGTACATCCGGGAGATAGTCCGACTTCATGGTATCTCAGTTTCTATCATATCTGACAGAGACCCTAGATTCACTTCCGCATCTGGAAGAGTTTGCATTCAGCAGTGGGTACGAAGTTGCTGTTTAGCACAGCTTTCCATCCGCAAACAGATGGGCAGTCAGAGCGAGTTATTCAGATCTTGGAGGATCTTCTCCGTGCTTGTGTGATGGATTTCTCTGGGATTTGGGAGTCGAACTTACCATTTGAAAAAGGATCGGTTACGGTGACCGGAAGCGCAACGGAAGTTTAAAAATCGAATTTTAGACAAGGAATTTTCGGCCACCAAGATTTATGTGTAGCAAATACAATAAAAACACATAATGACATTCATAGTGTGTTAAGAAATATACTTATCAACCTCTTGAGGTTGATGATGGCTCCAACTAAGGTGTAAACACCTTAGTTGTTCAATGGTAGAAACTATCTTCAAGCTTCCTTTGAGCACTCCTTGCTCAACTATTAAGCCCACCACCAACTAGGTAGATCCCCTCTTAATTTGAACTAGAAAACTAAGACGATTTTCAATGAGAATTATTTTGTTTCCGCAACACTTGAAGAAGAAAAATGGAGAAAAAATTGGAGAGAAATGGATGAAAGTTTCGGCCATGCTTGTGGTGGAATGGGGGAAGGGAGACTTGTCTTGGTCTTGCAAAAAACAAATGGAAAAAGTAGCATGCCAAGCCTTGATATTTGAAAAAATTGTCTCCAACTCTTCACCTCCCATGCATGCATATATTATATGGTTTTTAACAAATTAAAAACCCATGGATTTAATTTAATTATATCAAACATTTTTGAGATTAATTAAACATGTACTTGAATTTACTCAAGTCCACTATTTAAATAATTTATTTAAATTGAGCTCTACAAGACTCAATATAATTTAATTAATTCAACACTTGAATTAATTTAATTATTTGGACTCTACTAGGTCCACTAGTGTTTAATTAATTCAACACTTGAATTAATTTAATTTAGTCCATAATAATGTTTATGAAAATCACAATTTTCAAATACATTATTCACTTGGCAAACTTTTAATTTAGGAACACTTCCATAAATTAAAATTTACATTTCTCTCATACAAGTCATACTTCTATTTTTCTTTATGCTTATAAACTCATTTATAAGCCGTTTGATCGAGAAAAACTTGCACAGTAAAATCCCCAATAAAAATATGATTTTTATGCTCAAAATTAATCGCAAGTGCACGATATCAAGTAATAATATAGTGTACAAGAGTACGAGTATCGTTCCACTGAAGACTGTGTTTAACAATTATTATTTTCAGTTATTTAACATTTAGCAACGAAAATTGAGTTGTGTGATTATTCCTACTATGCTCAAAGAAATATGCAAATAAAAAAGATTCAACAAGTAATGAATGAGAATTTATATCTAAAATGATTGAGTAAAATTCAATGAGAAATATATTTGTTGGGAATCTCGGTTCACCTACCCCTCGTTAATTAATTAATTCGTTCGATCGTGATCTACGCTTCCGACAGGATTTCCTAATCTATTGAACACACTCTCTCGAGCTATGCCAAACTAATTCTACTCAATGAAGTAATTAAATATCTTTAATTATTTATCAAGAGCAAATCGCATTTCGATCTATGAAATCCCCTAGTTTTCGACCCTAAGGACTATGACTATCGGCACGTATCCAATTTCATATATCTATGTAAATTGTAGATCCGCGAATTATACTACTCGATCCTATCACTCGTTATTCTCTCGAACTCACTCGTGATATGAAAACGTCGTTAAAGTTAGCAACGCTTTAATGACACAATAAAATAATAGTATAATCAAGAATCACGCAACAATCGAGTATAAATTAATTCAAATCAAAGTTTGGGGGTAGGATCCCCTTGAATCCCAACAAATATTAAAGTTTAGCTACTAAAAATCATAATCAAAATAAACAAAAGAAAGTTTAAAAGATGCAAACAAAGTTAGAAATACGAGAATTGACGAAAAAGGCGAAGACGATGCCCGGAAAACTTCGATTCTTCATTCCAAGCGCAAAACTGCTCTCCAAACTTCCGACGGCTCAAGAATAATGTCCGAATATTTCTGAATGCCCCCCAAAAAGTCGTCCAAAAACCTTCCATATCAGCCACCCTCTCAAAATAAGGTAAAGAATCGGCTGAAAAAATCTTGCCAAAAATAGGTGGCGCTCGAGCGGTAGTTTTACCTTCTGATTTCCTTGGGATGTGCGGCCTTCGCGCTCGGGCGGTAGAAAACTACCGCTCGAGCGCCGACTCTTCTGTAATTTTTCCTTTGGGGATCACTTCTCGCGCTCGGGCGGTAGAATTTCACCGTCCGAGCGCCAAACTTTCTGTAAATTTCTTCGGCATTTCTCTTCTCGCGCCCGGGCGGTAGAAAATAACCGCTCGGGCGCCAACTTTTCTGCACACAAACTTGTTGGCTTAGCGCTTGGCTCCGATTTCTGATTTTCCGGCCATTTTTCCTGCAAATTCTTCATGCCCGAGTGAGATATGATAAAATGCAAATGTTTATTCTAAAATGAAAAAAATGTGATTGAAATAGACGTATGCACAATGCAAAACACACACAGACTAATGCAATAAAACGCGTAAAAACCACACCTATCAACCCCTTCATACTAACCTTTTGCTTGACCTCAAGCAAAATAGGTTACCAACCAAAATACGAAACAAACACCAAATGAAAGAATTAGAATAACGAAACTGATAGTGAAGTAGCAAACTGACATCTCCGCCTCAGCGGGTTTGTGAACCACATCCAATTAGCCAAATAACAACATTCATTAATACCCCTTTTCAAGCACCTTATATCATTTTGATTTGACTAGAAAGTGTGGTCGTGTGTGTGCTGTGGGTCTCACTAGACCGTGTTTCAGACAGTTTAGTTTGCAAATCATGTGAGTCACCAAATCGACAATTCAATGCAAGTCTTCCTATCCTGAGTTCTATTTCTAGTTGCGACCAACAAGTGAACACAAAGCGGCAAAATTTCGAGGTTGTACCACAGTAAGTAGGGAGTTAATATCATGAGGTTTCAAGCGGCTCCAACAGATGGGACGTACACTGATCATTTTCATTATGCACTTGTCAGAATTTTCACCTCACATTCCTCAACGCCTTACATCTCCATCTATTTAGCCTTGGGATAGGATTTCATCCCTTTTTGGCTCCCCCACACCGTACATCCCCTTTTTTTCATTCACAACACTATTATTATTTTTTTTAATGCATAATTTTCTCAAGTGTACTCCCTAGGTTTTGAGTATATGGAACGTTTGTTTATTTGGCTTAGGAATAACTCTTGAGGTATTGTGCACAATTGGGACGAAAATTATTCGGTGGACTCAAGTGATCTAGTCTACTTCATGTCACTGGTCGGTCACGACTGTCAACAAAAATTCACTCAAGTTCGACTTGCATCTCATGTTTTTTCCAGTTTCTCCCACAGATTCTTAAACTCGACTGTCGTTTACACTACTAATAACACCCACTATGTATGCATATGGAAATGTTTCAATTCACTGGGGTATTCATAACGAGTGATAAGATTAAGTAATATGCAGTTCGTTTAACCCAAAATCATCACAGGCTACCAATTGACTAATGTCACCATCACTGACACTCATGAAAGACAAATACGAATGCAAACAAATAAGAAGACGTACGACGACCCCCTCATACTAGACGTGTGCAATGTCCTCATTGCACAAAAGACTCAAAACACAGAAATGCAAACACAAATGCAGACTAATAAACATGAAAGCTAATAAACATGCTAGACTGAAACAACGATAAGAAAGAAAACAGAAAGCGGTAAAGAAATAAAAGTGCGAAGAAGGGGAAACAGTAAACTCCGCTAGTCAAGACTCGTCGTCGTCGTGCTCAGGTGGGGGCACTCCGGAAGCGTCCCCCCGCTGAGAATTGTTACGCCTTAAACGCATACAAATCTCGAGGATGAGATTAATGTTTTTAGTGCTGTAACATATCCCAAAGTTTTTGTTTTGATGATACCAAAACTTGGCTTAAAAATGTACTAATGTTTTATATTGAGGCATGCAGGAAATTAAGAACAAGGTTACGTTCGGAAGATCCGAAATTTGGTTCGGACGTTCCGAAATTGTGCCAATCAGAAGCAAAATAGAAGCTGTTCGGAAGCTGCGAGGAGCGAGTTCGAACGTTCCGAAGACTGGATCGGACGTTCCGAACTCAAGCAATCAAATCACTTCAATCCGGAGACAATTTGATCTGACTGATTGATTGAGTAGATTTCGGACGCTACGATGGACATGATCGGAAGCTACGAAGTGTTGAAGATTTCAAATCTCCGGAACGCGGGAATGTTCGGACGATACGAACTGGAGTTCGGACCTTCCGAAGTTGTTCATACACTGTCTGAAAGAATTGTTCGGAAGAAACGAAGTTTGATCGGTCCCTCCGAAGCATATGTTCGGACCCTACGAAGTCAAGAACGGAAGATCCGAAGTCATGCCAGAATTACGCAAATTGATTTCAATCACATCGGAAGTTCCGAAGCACAAACGGAAGATCCGAACCTTGGCGTCCAAGACTAGTATAAATAGGCCTTTGAGGATGCATTCTCAATCATCCCACTCCATTCTCTCTTGTCTCTTACAAAGCTTTCTACTATCTCTTGTGTGCGTTGATTAAAAGAGTTGTGATATCAAAAGAGTTGTAGAAAAAGAGTGAAAGTAATACTCTCGAGTGGGTTGTAAAGTTCGTGGCTATCCTTGGAGCCCTCAAGGCCAAGTAGACGCATCGAGGCGTGGTTGTAAAAGCTAGCTTGGAGCTCCTAAAGCCAAGTCGTTATAGTGATACCTCGATCCTCATCGAGAAGGGGAGACGTAGACGATTCTTCGTCGAACTTCCATAAACATCTCTATCCCTCTTTGCTTTACGCATTTACTTTATTACATTTAAATTACGCATTTATTTTACGCACTTACTTTACGCATTCATTTATCGTATTTATTTGAGATTGTCCCTCAAGTCTTCCGCTTGCAATTTTTGCAAACTCGTTTTAAAAACGCTAAAGGGCCTTAAAGAACCTATTAACCCACCCCCCCCCCCCCCCCCCCCCTTTAGGTTCTTCAAGTGGTATCAGAGCCAAGTTTTTCAAAATCTTTTAAAAATGGCCAATCTAGCAAGCAAGTATGCCCAAGGACAATCCACAAATCGTCCCCCTATTTTCAATGGTACTAATAACGGATATTGGAAGAATAGAATATCTCTATACATCCAATCCGTCGATTACGACCTTTGGAAAATAACGGTGAAAGGTCCCTATATCCCCATGAAAACGATGGATGATAAGGAAATTCCTAATGGAATGGATGACCTCACCAAGGACGATATGAAACTTATCTCTCAAAATGCTAAAGCTATGAATATTCTTCATTGTTCCCTAGATATGAATGAATACAACCGAATCTCGGCTTGCACCTCCGCCAAAGAGATTTGGGACAAATTGGAGATTTGCCACGAGGGAACCAATCAAGTCAAAGAAACGAAGATAGATCTTCTCCAACTCAAGTACGAGACCTTTGAGATGGAACCCAAGGAGGATATCGACACCATGTTCCGGCGGCTCACCCAAATCATCAATGAGCTTGCCCAACTTGGTGAGAACTACCCAACTAAACAAGTGTGGAGGAGAGCCCTTCGAGCACTACCGGCGGAATGGGATGCAAAGCGCACGGCTATCATTGAATCCAACAAGGGAGATGCGGCATCCTACGACCTTGATCAACTTCATGGGACCCTAAAGACCCATGAACTTGAAGTATCTACCCGGAAGGAGACAAAGAAAGATAACGACAAAGTAAAGGCGAAAGGGATCGCCTTGACCAGTCAACTTGAAGATAGCGACGATGAAGAAATGGCACTCCTCACTAGAAAGTTCAAAAGATTCATGCGGAGTTCCAACTTCAACAAGAAGGACAAAAAGATTGAGAAGGAAGTGACCTGCTACAACTGTCAACAAAAGGGTCACTATGCAAACGAGTGTCCCTCCAAGAAGAAGGCCGGCAAAGACAAGAAGAAGGCCCTTCTAGCCACGTGGAGCGACAGCGACAACGAAGAGGAGTCTACCCTATGCTTCATGGCGAAGGAAGATCATCTGACCGACTCGGATGACGACGAGGTACCCTCTTACGATGAATTACTCTCCGCTTACACTAGTATGTACAATAAGGCTAAGTCACTTAGAAATGAGAATAAGCAACTTAAAACTGAACTAGAAGCTAGGATGCATGACAACACTAGGCTCAAGACAAACCTAAGAGACTTAGAGAAAGCCTTCAACAAGTTCAATGTGAGTAGCGGTAAACTAGAAAACCTCTTGAGCATGCAAAGGTGTAACTTCAACAAAGGAGGTCTAGGATATGAAAAGAAATCAGTCAACTTCGCTAGTCTTATCGCAAAGGCAAAACTAAGAACACCACCAACATGCACTTACTGTTGTAAGATAGGCCACATAAGACCTAAATGCAAGAAACTTAGACACCAACACAATAAGAATAGTTATTGGAAATGGATCCCCAAATCCCCAACTACTACTAACCTCAAAGGACCCAAAGAAACGGGTACCAACTATCAAATTGTATCTCAATCTTGTAGGGACAAAGGGGAGACAAGTCATCGAGCACTTGGTATCTTGACAGTGGATGCTCTCGACACATGACGGGAGAAAAGAAGCTGCTACAATCCATTCGACCAAAAGAAAAGGGATCGGTGACCTTTGGAGACAACAGCAAAGGGATCATAGAAGGCATCGGCTCAATAGGTATATCTAACTCTACTATTATTGATGATGTACTTCTTGTGAAAGGACTTAAACATAACCTCCTAAGCATTAGTCAATTGTGCGATAGGGGTTATGAAGTCAAATTCACACCACACGATTGCACTGTATCACTCACAACTGACAAATCCATTAGTTTCAAAGGTTATAGAAGTGAAAATGTTTACAAGTTCGATTTAAAGATTTCATCTTTTTCAAAAATAAAAAGCCTTGTAACATTAAATGTTGATGACAACATTCTTTGGCATAGACGACTTGGTCATGTTGGGATGAGCACCATAGAAAAACTTTTAAAACTTGACCTAGTTTCCGGAATGCCAAAGCTGAATTTAAAATTAGATTCTTTTTGTGATGCTTGTCAACTTGGTAAACACACAAAGGAATCTTTCAAAAATAAAAATTTTGTATCCACTTCTATGCCCCTTGAATTACTTCACCTAGATTTATGTGGTCCCTCGAGGACAACCAGTCTAGGAGGTAAATCCTATGCTTTTGTCATTGTGGATGATTTTTCACGTTTTACTTGGACATTGTTTTTAGCCCATAAAAGTGATGCCTTTGATCATTTCAAAATTTTTGTCAAAAAGGTTGAAAATGAGAAAAATCTTTTGATCAAACAAATCCGTAGTGACCACGGAACGGAATTTCAAAATGAAAATTTTTCAATTTTTTGTCAAAACAAAGGCATTGGTCACAACTTTTCTTGTCCTAGAACTCCTCAACAAAACGGTGTCGTTAAGAGGAAGAATAGGACCCTAGTAGAGATTGCAAGGACCATGCTATGTGACCATTCTCTACCAAAATATTTTTGGGCTGAAGCGATGAGTTCTGCTTGTTACATCATCAATCGCGTATCAATAAGGCCAATTCTCAAGAAAACTCCATACGAACTATGGAGAGGGAGAAAGCCTAACATTTCTTACTTCCGCGCTTTTGGATCAAAATGCTTCATCCACAACAATGGTAAGGACAACCTGGGTAAGTTCGATGCTAAATCGGACAAAGGTATCTTTCTTGGTTACTCTACTTCTAGCAAAGCATATAGAGTCTTTAATAAACGCACTTTACTAGTTGAAGAATCTATTCATGTCATATTTGATGAAACTAACCCTTGCTTGCCTAGACCTGTTGTTTCTGATGATGATGATATAGATATCCTTGGCGAAGAGTTGGAGTCCACAAGCCTAGATGATGTTCCTAAAGATCAAGAGGACGCACCTCTTCCGAAGGAGTGGACTACGCACAAGGATCTTCCCATGGACCTCATCATTGGTAGCCCATCGAAGGGAGTATCTACTCGCTCTTCTAATATGTGCAATTATCTTGCTTTTCTTTCTCACATAGAGCCTAAGAACATAGAAGAAGCTTTACTTGATGATTCTTGGATTATTGCTATGCAAGATGAACTAAATGAATTTAGAAGGAATAAAGTTTGGAATCTTGTACCTAGACCCACTGATAGACCTGTCATAGGAACTAAATGGGTATTTAGGAACAAGTTAGATGAGCATGGTACAATCACTAGAAATAAAGCTAGGCTAGTAGCTAAAGGATATAGTCAAGAAGAGGGAATTGATTATGATGAGACTTATGCCCCTGTTGCTAGACTAGAATCCATTCGCATGCTACTTGCTTTTGCTTGCTCTAGAGACTTTAAATTGTTTCAAATGGATGTTAAAAGTGCTTTTCTTAATGCTGATTTGAAAGAAGAAGTGTATGTTGAGCAACCTGTTGGTTTGAAGATGTGCACTTATCTGATTATGTGTATAAACTTGATAAGGCTTTGTATGGTTTGAAACAAGCTCCTAGAGCTTGGTATGAGAAATTGTCTACTTTCTTGCTGTCTAATGGTTTTTGTAGGGGTAAAATTGATATTACCTTGTTTACCTTGACTAAAGATAATGATTTGCTGATAGTACAAATATATGTAGATGATATTATTTTTGGTGCTACTAATGAACACTTGTGTAGAGATTTTTCTAAGCTTATGCAGGATCACTTTGAGATGAGCATGATGGGCGAGCTCAACTGCTTCTTTGGTCTCCAAATCAAGCAATGCAAGGATGGTTTCTTTGTCAACCAAGGGAAGTACATCAAGGAGATGCTCAAAAAGTTTGGGATGGAGTCTTCCAAGGCCTCATCCACACCTATGAGCACGACAGTCAGACTCGACAAAGATGAGGGAGGTAAACCTGTTGACCAAAAGTTATTTCGTAACATGATTGGCTCCCTACTCTACGCGACTGCTAGTAGACCTGACATTATGTTTAGTGTTTGCTTGTGTGCACGATTTCAATCATGTCCAAAGGAATCACACTTATTCGCCTTAAAACGCATTTTCAAATATCTTTCAAATACTCCAAATCTCGGATTATGGTATTCTAAGAACTCATTTTTCGATTTAAAAGCTTACTGTGATGCCGACTTTGGAGGATATAAGTGGATAGAAAGAGCACTAGTGGTACTTGTTTCTTTTTGGGAAATTGCTTGGTGTCATGGTTTTCTAAAAAGCAAAACTGTGTTGCACTTTCAACGACCGAGGCCGAGTATATGGCTGCCGGTAGTTGTTGTGCACAAATTCTTTGGATGAAGTATCAATTACTCGACTATGGTGTTACTTTTTCAAAAATTCCAATCTTTTGTGATAATACAAGCACCATATGTCTAACAAAGAATCCAGTTCAACATTCTCGTACAAAACATATTGACATTCGACATCATTTTATTCGTGATCACATTGAGCAAAATGATGTTGAACTTCACTATGTTGACACCAAGAATCAAATTGCTGATATTTTTACAAAACCACTAGATGAATCTACTTTTACTCGTTTGCGTGGTGAACTTGGCATGATTGAGTTGTAAACATTAGTCAAATACTCTCGTACATATTTGTTAAATTGAGGGGGAGTATTATTAATGTGAGCATTATAATGTCGGATAATACAAATTAATTGTATTTATCCATAATTATGGCTCAACATTCATTTATGTGCTAAATATTTTAAATTTTAGGTGTTCCTCATCTTGGCTACTTCGGAATCACCGTTCCTTATTCGGATGCTTCGTTTCACTTCGGATCCACCGAACGTGTTCGGATCGTCCGAACCTGACCATAGGTTCCAGAACCTCCGATTCACTCTTCGGACCATCCGAACACTTTTATGTTCCCTTCGGTCTTCTTCCTCCTCACGTTCAGACGAGAGGATTTCCCGCTGGTCCTCCTACTACGGGTACCACTCCTACCCCTTCGTCTGATATTCCCTCTACATCCCAGCAGCGTGGTCCCGACCCTATTAGCACTCCTTTGTTGACCATTGATGACCTTCCTCATGGCTTCACTCCGCCTGCTCCCTCTGGACCCTTCGATCGGATTTTCGAGTATCTCGAGCGATTGGAGACTCGTTTCGACACTCGTTTCTCTCTTTTGGAGTCTGTCTTAGAGCGCCATCATACTGAGACTTCCTCGCGTCTTGATTCCATCGAGGCTGAGATGAGGAGCCATAGAGAGTCGCGGGATGCGGATTCTTAGCTTATGTTTTTGTTATTTTTGTTTATTTTATCTTTATGCATCATTGTATAAAAGACTTGCATTTATTAGTGGATATTTTACCTGTTTATTTGTCTCTCTTTATGCTTATTTATTTTTGATTATCGCAAAAAGGGGGAGAATTTATTTGGTTAAAATTGCTATTAAATGGTTATTAAATAGATTCTCAAATAAATTCGCCTTAATTCAACCTCTTAGATTTGTTATTTGATTAAGGGGGAGTTATTTAATAACATTTAGATTATGTTGATTATTGTTTCTCAATTTTTAACCAAGTTTTGTGATCATCAAAAAGGGGGAGATTGTTACGCCTTAAACGCATACAAATCTCGAGGATGAGATTAATGTTTTTAATGCTGTAACATATCCCAAAGTTTTTGTTTTGATGATACTAAAACTTGGCTTAAAAATGTACTAATGTTTTATATTGAGGCATGCAGGAAATTAAGAACAAGGTTACGTTCGGAAGATCCGAAATTTGGTTCGGACGTTCCGAAATTGTGCCAATCAGAAGCAAAATAGAAGCTGTTCGGAAGCTGCGAGGAGCGAGTTCGGACGTTACGAAGACTGGATCGGACGTTCCGAACACAAGCAATCAAATCACTTCAATCCGGAGACAATTTGATCTGACTGATTGATTGAGTAGAATTCGGACGCTACGATGGACATGATCGGAAGCTACGAAGTGTTGAAGATTTCAAATCTCCGGAACGCGGGAATGTTCGGACAATACGAACTGGAGTTCGGACCTTCCGAATTTGTTCATACACTGTCTGAAAGAATTGTTCGGAAGAAACGAAGTTTGATCGGTCCCTCCGAAGCATATGTTCGGACCCTACGAAGTCAAGAACGGAAGATCCGAAGTCATGCCAGAATTACGCAAATTGATTTCAATCACATCGGAAGTTCCGAAGCACAAACGGAAGATCCGAACCTTGGCGTCCAAGACTAGTATAAATAGGCCTTTGAGGATGCATTCTCAATCATCCCACTCCATTCTCTCTTGTCTCTTACAAAGCTTTCTACTATCTCTTGTGTGCGTTGATTAAAAGAGTTGTGTTATCAAAAGAGTTGTAGAAAAAGAGTGAAAGTAATACTCTCGAGTGGGTTGTAAAGTTCGTGGCTATCCTTGGAGCCCTCAAGGCCAAGTAGACGCATCGAGGCGTGGTTGTAAAAGCTAGCTTGGAGCTCCTAAAGCCAAGTCGTTATAGTGATACCTCGATCCTCATCGAGAAGGGGAGACGTAGACGATTCTTCATCGAACTTCCATAAACATCTCTATCCCTCTTTACTTTACGCATTTACTTTATTACATTTAAATTACGCATTTATTTTACGCACTTACTTTACGCATTCATTTATCGTATTTATTTGTGATTGTCCCTCAAGTCTTCCGCTTGCAATTTTTGCAAACTCGTTTTAAAAACGCTAAAGGGCCTTAAAGAACCTATTCACCCCCCCCCCCCCCCCTTTAGGTTCTTCAAGAATAATCATACTGGAACTGGAATGGGGGAGGAAGTAGCGGAGTCGGTGGAATGGTCGACGGGTCAACGCCCCCGTGCACAAGCAAAGGGCGCATCATGGAGTCAAGGTGAGACAAATGGTCCGTGACGTAAGAGTTGAACTGACTCTGATGCGCTTGGAAGGCGAGATTTTCATCCATCTTATCATTCTGAGTTCGCCTGCGGGGTTGTGGTGGAAGGTGGCGTGGGACAGCAGTGCTAGATCCATTGGCTTCCTCCTCCTGAGTGGGGAAGTCCGCCCGTCGTTTCGCTCTTTTTCTTTGTTCATCCTCCTGACAAATTGGCTTCATCGGTTGAAGCCACTCCTCGTCGTCCCTGAAGTGCACCCCGGCCCGTGCACACAATTCGGAAATAATGGTCGGGAAGAAAAGACCGATGTGGCTGTTGTGGGCACTCAGCATGATCTGAGAGGTTATAAGTCGGCCCACATTGATGCTGTATCCTTGGGTCAACGCAAACAGTAGCACCGATCTTTCCTTTTGAACCTCGCTCTTATGCGAGACTGGCATCATCCGCCGGGCCACAAATAATACCACATGGCAGCAGTGGTGCGCAAATACTTCTCGTCGAAACAACTCGGGGGTCCCCCTAGGGGTTTCCATGTAGCCCCCGGAAGACACATAGTCTCGATAATCTCAGTGTAATTGGGCCCAACAATCAATGCCTGGTAGTTGGAGTCGTCCACCTCCGCTGTTTCTAGAAGAGCGTTAATAGTAGCCGAATCAAACGGCAAAAGCTTGCCCCTAACAAAAGCTCTCCCATCAGTTCGTTCACAAGCATTTGCATAAAACTCCCTAACTACCGACACCACTGCAGCTTGAGGGTGCTCACTAAATTTTTCCCATCCCCTTCGATCCAAATCCACAAGGGGCTCTAAATATATATCCTCAAATTGGCGACGAAATCCCCTTTTGGGAATGGGGTTTCGGTGAATTTTAGCATGGTCGTATCTAGCACGAGCTTCCGCACTCATGAAACGTGTTCTATCAAATGAGGATGAAGAGGAGGAAATGGGGTTACCTTTTTGTTTCTTGGGGGCCATAGAGTTTGAAGATGGAGATGGTGGGTGACCGGAGAGGGTTATTCTTGCTTCTTACGGAGGATTTCGCCTTGTTGCCGGAGAATAAAATGGATACTGAAAGCCTGCACCACAAAATTGAAAGAACAAAATGAGAGTAAGTTAGGGATTTGGAGAGGGAATTTGGGGAAATTTCGTGCAGAATTAAGAAAGGGGAAAGGGATTTCACGACTTAAAATTAGTCGCGCTCGAGCGGTAGAAAGTTACCGCTCTTGCACGAACCTCTCCGGAATCTGTATTCAGAGGTAGGCGCTCGCGCTCGGGCGGTAGAATACTACCGCTCGAGCCCCAACCTCTCGGGAATTATTAACCCGAGGTGAGCGTTCGCGCTCGGGCGGTAGAAAATTACCGCTCGAGCGCGAACCTTTCTGCCTAAAATCGCTTTAAATTTTTTTATTTTTTTTTTGTAAAAAAAAATGAAAACAAAAACAAAAGCAAGAGGACATAAATAAGTTGACACGAAAGAAAATTTAAATCAAATGCAAGAGAAGGGGAAGAAAAGTAGTTCTCAATTTATAGTCGAGAGCTTGACTGTCGGTCCGTCTCAGTTCGGCATGTCTTGGAACCGGGTGATTCCAAGTTGTGGCTCAATTGTGCCACCCATGTAGTGCTTCAGGCGCTGGGCATTGACCATAAATGTCTCATCATTCCCATCTTTCAATTCTACAGCTCCCGATGGATAAACTTTCAAGATCACGAATGGACCGGACCATCGTGACTTCAATTTTCCGGGAAAAAGTCGCAACCGGGAGTTGTAGAGTAGGACACTTTCACCTTCTTTGAATTCTCTCTCGATGATCCGCTTGTCATGGGCTTTCTTCGTCTTTTCCTTGTAGATTAGTGCGAGATCATATGCTAGATTTCTGAACTCCTCCAACTGATCTAGTTGAAGCAAACGTCGTTCACCTGCATCAGTAAAGTTAAAGTTCAGTGCTTTTGTTGCCCAATATGCGCGATGCTCTAACTCTACAGGTAGATGACATGCTTTACCAAATAAAAGCCTATACGGTGTAGTGCCTATAGGTGTTTTAAAAGCAGTCCTATATGCCCAAAGAGTATCGTCTAACCTCACCGACCAATCTTTCCTATTGACACCTACCACTTTCTCCAAAATTCGCTTTATCTCTCGGTTAGACACCTCCACTTGCCCACTCGTCTGGGGGTGATAGGGGGTAGAGATTTTATGTGTGACACCATATTTGCTCAAAATTTTTTCAAATAGTTTGTTGCAAAAATGCGTGCCACCGTCACTAATGAATGCTCGTGGTGTTCCAAATCGGTTAAAAATGTTTTTCTTTAAAAATTTTAGAACCACTTGAGCATCATTAGTGGCCTACGCTTCCGCCTCTACCCACTTAGACACATAATCCACCGCAACCAAGATGTATTTTTTGGTGAAAGAACTGGGGAACGGTCTCATGAAGTCTATTCCCCACACATCAAAAACCTCACATTGAATGATATTATTTAAAGGCATTTCATGACGGTTAGAGATGTTACCTGACCGCTGGCATTTATCACAATACAGCACATAAGAAAGAGCATCTTTAAAAAGAGTTGGCCAATAAAAGCCACATTCAAGTACCTTGGATGCCGTCCTTGTTGGTCCGAAATGACCACCTACCTCACGGTCATGGCAATGGTTGAGAATTTGATCAAACTCTTCATCCGCAACACACCGTCTTATCATGGAATCTGCACAAATTTTAAACAAAAACGGTTCCTCCCAAAAATAGTATTTCACGTCAGAAAAGAATTTCTTTCGTTGGTGAAACGATAGGTTTGGTGGAGGTGTTCCTGTGACAAGAAAGTTAGCGAAATTTGCATACAATGAACAATGTTTCATCTCAAAGAGTTGCTCGTCAGGAAACCAATCATTAATAGCTTGATCTACACAGTCATTACTAACAAGCTCTAGTCTAGATAAATGATCCGCCACCACATTCTCAACACCTTTCTTATCTTTTATTTCCAAATCAAACTCTTGTAACAGTAAGATCCACCGAAGTAAGCGTGGCTTTGCATCTTCTTTAGCAAGCAAATATTTCAGTGCAGAGTGGTCTGTGTAAATAATGACTTTTGACAAAACAAGATATGCATGAAATTTATCAAGTGCAAACACTACTGCAAGTAACTCTTTTTCAGTGGTGGCATAATTTAATTGTGCTTCATCTAGAGTCTTACTTGCATAGTATATAGTGTAGAATACCTTGTTCCGTCTTTGCCCGAGGACAGCACCAATCGCAGCATCACTGGCATCGCACATGATCTCGAAGGACAGATCCCAATCTGGTGCCACCAAGACAGGAGCCGTCACCAAGCGCTCCTTTAAATCCTCGTATGCCTGCACACAGTTAGAATTAAAATCAAAGGGCATATCTTTCATAAGTAGAGAAGATAGAGGTTTGGCAACTTTAGAAAAATCTTTGATGAACCGCCGATAGAAACCGGCGTGGCCTAAAAATCTTCTAACTCCCTTTACTGAGGCTGGTGGTGGTAGTTTCTTTATGACTTCAATTTTTGCCTTGTCCACCTCAATTCCTTGCTCCGAAACCTTGTGCCCTAAAACAATCCCCTCTTGTACCATGAAATGGCACTTTTCCCAATTGAGCACCAAGTTCGTCTCCTCGTATCTTCTCAACACGGATCTCAAATTCTGCAAGCACTCATCAAACGTTGCACAAAAGATAGAAAAATCATCCATAAATATTTCAAGAAAGGTTTCAATCATATCATGGAATATAGCAATCATACATTGCTGAAATGTAGCAGGTGCATTACAAAGACCAAAAGGCATTCGGAAAAAAGCAAATGTGCCATAAGGACAAGTGAAAGTGGTTTTCTCTTGGTCCTCAGGTGCAATTGTGATTTGATTATACCCCGAATACCCATCTAGAAAACAATAAAATTCATGCCCCGCTAATCTCTCCAACATTTGATCAATAAAGGGAAGGGGAAAATGGTCCTTACGGATGGCATCATTCAACTTCCTATAGTCAATACACAATCTCCACCCCGTAACAGTTCTCGTGGGAATAAGTTCATTCTTTACATTGGTGATCACCGTAATCCCACCTTTCTTAGGCACACATTGAACCAGACTTACCCAAGCACTATCGGAATTAGGGTAGATAATACCTGAATCGAGAATCTTAATAGTTTCAGCTTTCACTACCTCTTGCATCTTTGGATTTAGTCGTCTTTGAGGTTGCACGAGAGGTGAGTACTTTTCTTCCATCAAGATTTTATGCATGCATATCGATGGACTGATCCCCTTGATGTCTGCCACCTTCCAAGCGAATGCCCTTTTGTGCTCTTTGAGAACTTGCAACAATTTGTCCTCCACAGCATCTGTCAAAGCAGCAGAAATAATGACAGGCAACGTGTTATTCTTACCTAGGAATACGTACTTTAAGTGCGGAGGTAAGGGTTTGAGTTCAAGCGTTGGTGGCTCCTCGATGCTCGACTTTGGAGGGATCAAATCTCTGCGCTCTCCTAGATCTTCCAGTTTCATCCTCATCGGCCTTCTCCATGGATGGTTGTCATTGAAGTATGCTACTATTTCAGCTTTTTCTTCATCCAATTCCTCTTCTCCCAATTCAGTAGTGATGGTGGCCTCCAAAGGGTCCCTAAAAACATCCTGCACATAGTGAGACACAAGAGAGTCAAAAGCATCAATTCTAAAACAACTATCAGAATGCATTGTGTGCTTAAGTGCATTAAAAACATCAAAAGTAATCTCTTCCTCGCCCACTCTCAATCTCAACTTCCCTTCTTGCACATCAATCAGTGCCTTGCCAGTTGCAAGGAACGGTCTCCCCAAAATTAGAGGCATCTCTGTATCCTCCTCCATGTCGAGAACCACGAAATTTGCAGGGAAAATGAATTTGTCCACTTTCACTAGCACATCCTCAATCACTCCGCGGGGGTACTTGACAGATCTGTCAGCCAGTTGCAAGGACATCCTCGTCGACTTAGGCTCTCCCAACCCAAGTTTCCTAAACACAGACAATGGCATAAGATTAATACTTGCACCAAGATCACATAATGCCTTATGAAAAACAGCATCACCAATCATGCAAGGAATAGAGAAACTCCCTGGGTCTTTTAGCTTCGGTGGGATTTTGTTTTGCACCAAAGCGGAGCAATTTTCAGTTAAGTTCACTGTCATGTGACCCTCCAACTTCCTCTTATTTGCTAAAATATCCTTCAAAAATTTAGCATAACTAGGCATTTGCATTAAAGCATCGGCGAAGGGAATATTGATATGCAATTTTTTAAACACCTCGAGAAACTTACCGAGTTGTGCATCTAGTTTTGCTTTTTTCAATGCAGCAGGAAAAGAAAGAGGTATAACAATTTTAGGTTGTGCAGTGGGTGCTGGTGTGTAGTTAGAAGACTTACCTTTGGATGTCTCAGTCGGTTCATCCGGTATTTGAATTTTTTCCTTTCCCTTCGACTCCAAAATTTTCCCACTCTTCAACTCAATGGCCTTCACTTGCTCTTTTGGATTAGTCTCGGTATTACTTGGCAAGGTGCCCGGCTCTCTACTTGCTATCATCTTGGCCAACTGTCCAATTTGATTCTCGAGCCCCTTTATCGATGCATCTTGGTTTTGAAGTCTAGTTTCAGTGGATGAAATAAACTTAGACATCATTTGCTCCAAGTTGGACTTTTCTTCTCTAGGAGGATCGGATCTGTACATCGGTTGTTTCCCATATTGTTGTCCTCCTTGCGGTCTATTCTGACTGTTTTGACCGCCCCATGAGAAGTTGGGATGTTGCCTCCACCCAGGATTGTATGTGTTCGAATAAGGGTCATGCCTTGGGCGGTTTTGGACTCCCACTTGGTTCACTGGTGCCTCATTTTGCACATAGAATGGATTGTCATCTTGAAAATCCTTCGCATAGTGTTCCCCTCCACACTTTTCACAGAATATCTCTTGAAGACGCATTGCCGTGCCACCCACATTCAAGCCGTCTGTTTTCCTGTTTAAAGCATCTAGTTGTGCAGTAATAGCAGAAAAATCAGTTACCTGGTGCACTCCTGCACTCTTCCGCTGGTTGTTTCTTTCAGATTGAGGATGATAGCTGCTAGCAGCCATCTCCTCTAACAATTCATATCCTTCCTCCGCGGTCTTTCTCAACAGGTTTCCACAAGCAGCCGCATCGATCATAGTACGGTTAGGAGTAAGCAAACCATAATAAAATGTTTGAACGACTAACCCAAATGGTAACTCGTGATGTGGGCATCGTCGTAGTAGATCCTTGAAGCGTTCCCATGCCTCATATAGAGATTCCTGATCAAATTGAGCAAATGTTGTAATGTCTGCCCGCAGCTTCATGGTCTTGGAGGGAGGGAAGTATTTGATGAGAAAAGCTTTCGCCATGTCGTCCCACGTAGCGATCGAACCTACAGGCAAACAATTTAACCACGCTTTAGCTTTATCACGTAAGGAGAAAGGAAATAAACGCAACCTAACAGCATCATCAGAAACTCCATTGAATTTAAAAGTATCACAAATTTCAAGAAAATCCGCGATGTGCGTGTTTGGGTCATCCATTGCAGTTCCTCCAAATTGGACCGTGTTCTGAATCATTTGGATTATGGCTGGCTTGATTTCGAAGTGATTTGCCCGCACGATAGGCCTCACAATGCTAGGGCGTGCACCCTCCAAAGACAGCTGGGCATACTCCAGCATTGGTATGCGACGCGGTATCTCAACTTGTCTATTGTCACGATGTTCCTCTCCACGTTCTTGCTCGTGTCTTTCCATCAGTTCTTTAAGTCTTTGTTGTTGTCTTCGCCTTCGGAAAGTTCTTTCAATTTCAGGATCAAACTCAAGCTCCACGTCAAGCGACTTTGGCATGCACAGGAAGGGATATCTGTAATAAAATATGGGGTGTTAGCTCAAGACAAATAAAATAATTCTAAAGAAAATAACCAAAAAAATAAAATTATAGATTAACAGTCCCTGGCAGCGGCGCCAAAAACTTGATCGAGCAAAAATTGCACAGTAAAATCCCCAATAAAAATATGATATTTTATGCTCAAAATTAATCGCAAGTGCACGATTTCAAGTAATAATATAGTGTACAAGAGTACGAGTATCGTTCCACTGAAGACTGTGTTTAACAATTATTATTTTCAGTTATTTAACATTTAGCAACGAAAATTGAGTTGTGTGATTATATTCCTACTATGCTCAAAGAAATATGCAAATAAAAAAGATTCAACAAGTAATGAATGAGAATTTATTTCTAAAATGATTGAGTAAAATTCAATGAGAAATGGATTTGTTGGGAATCTCGGTTCACCTACCCCTCGTTAATTAATTAATTCGTTCGATCGTGATCTACGCTTCCGACAGGATTTCCTAATCTATTGAACACACTCTCTCGAGCTATGCCAAACTAATTCTACTCAATGAAGTAATTAAATATCTTTAATTATTTATCAAGAGCAAATCGCATTTCGATCTATGAAATCCCCTAGTTTTCGACCCTAAGTACTATGACTACCGGCACGTATCCAATTTCATATATCTATGTAAATTGTAGATCCGTGAATTATACTACTCGATCCTGTCACTCGTTATTCTCTCGAACTCACTCGTGATATGAAAACGTCGTTAAAGTTAGCTACGCTTTAATGACACAATAAGATAATAGTATAATCAAGAATCATGCAGCAATCGAGTATAAATTAATTCAAATCAAAGTTTGGGGGTAGGATCCCCTTGAGTCCCAACAAATATTAAAGTTTAGCTACTAAAATTCATTATCAAAATAAACAAAAGAAAGTTTAAAAGATGCAAACAAAGTTAGAAATACGAGAATTGACGAAAAACGCGAAGACGACGGCCGGAAAACTTCGATTCTTCAATCCAAGCGCAAAACTGCTCTCCAAACTTCCGGCGGCTCAAGAATAATGTCTGAATATTTCTGAATGCCCCCCAAAAAGTCGTCCAAAAACCTTCCATATCAGCCACCCTCTCAAAATAAGGTAAAGAATCGGCTGAAAAAATCTTGCCAAAAATAGGTGGCGCTCGGGCGGTAGAAAACTACCGCTCGAGCGCCACACCTTCTGTAAATTTCCTTGGGATGTTCGGCCTTCCCGCTCGGGCGATAGAAAACTACCGCTCGAGCGCCGACTCTTCTGTAATTTTTCCTTTGAGGATCACTTCTCGCGCTCGGGCGGTAGAATTTCACCGCCCGAGCGCCAAACTTTCTGTAAATTTCTTCGGCATTTCTCTTCTCGCGCCCGGGCGGTAGAAAATTACCGCTCGGGCGCCAACTTTTCTGCACACAAACTTGTTGGCTTAGCGCTTGGCTCCGGTTTCTGATTTTCCGGCCATTTTTCCTGCAAATTCGTCATGCCCGAGTGAGATATGATGAAATGCAAATGTTTATTCTAAAATGAACAAAATGTGATTGAAATAGACGTATGCACAATGCAAAACACACACAGACTAATGCAATAAAACGCGTAAAAACCACACCTATCACCGTTCAACACATTGAACTATTTTCTCCTTTATAAGCCGTTCAACACATTGAACTATTTCTCTTCTCAACAGGATCTAGAAAGCTAGTACTTGTGTGGTCCTCAATGGTTCATTGATACAACTAGCCGTGGGTTCACATCTCCATGTGATTCGGACTAAACATGTCCTTATATGAGCATACCTCAATTGCTCCATTCTTACTTATCAACACCTTGATAACAAGAACGTCAGAACTCAAGTCTGATAGTACCCAACCAATCATGTTAAACGCCTAGCAGCATCGCTTACATGATTCTCTAGGTATCAAATGATAGTGCCTGCAAGAACCATTCAATTATGGTTAGCGTACAGTACGGTTCCTTCAACTCATATATCCCGACCGATTCGACAACCATTGGTTTATCGAGAGTTGTCAATGAATCGATACTATGTGTCATGTCGTAGTTGCATCGAGGGTGTAATCTATGAAACCCCTTTCATAATTACCATCATACTCTGATCAGAGATTTCAACCTACATACACATGAGAACACATAGGATATCCATACCCGAAGGTAAGCGGTGAATCCCCGACTACAATGTATCGACTCCTATATGTTTCGACAGAACACCCAACCTTGCCACCTCATGACCCCATGAGAGTCGGTAAACAAGTCAAAGTGTAATTCTAGCACATAGAGTCTCAATGTTGTCCCGGGTCATAAGGACTAATGGTGTACAACCATAAACTATGACGTTTCCACTCGATAAGTGAGAACCACTTGGAAAGTCTTTTATGGAGGGTTGTTCAGTTCACTCTACCAGGAGCACCTATCTGCATGCTCAGACATCACATTGTCCCCTACCAATGAAACATGGTACTCACATCGCAGATACTAGTTTCGAACTCTAGCGGCCTATATCCTTCTTAGCTGCGGCTGAATCGACCAGGAACTGTTTAGAATATACAGTATTCCGAATATGAGTTTCATGAGTACGGCGGCTGAATCGACTAGGAACTGTTTAGAATATACAGTATTCCAAATATGAGTTTCATGATACTCATCATATGAGCATCTCATATTCTTTCTACTATTTGTATATTCAAGGTCTTTATCTATGCAACTAGCATGTGTATACAGATAAATATTTGCCAAAACAATAATTTCAAATATTATTAAAATAAAGATTGCTTATACATAGAGTTTCATTTTGAACACTCGGCCAACACTTGGCTCGACGGGCACCTACTCTAACACCATTAGTAGAGTTCACCTACAACAACAGCTTCCAGTCGTCTATTGGTATGGCTCCGTATGAAGCACTATATGGCCGCAAGTGTAGATCTCCTGTTCATTGGGATGAAGTAGGAGAGAGAGCAGAGTTGGGTCCAGAAATTTTTCAGCAGGCTGCCGATGTAGTAGTCAAGATCCGTGATAGGATGAGGACTGCTCAGAGTCGACAGAAGAGTTATGCCGATCAGAGGATGAAAGACCTAGAGTTTGCCGTTGGCGACCATGTCTTTGTGAAAGTAGCACCTATGAAGGGTGTCATGCGATTTGGAAAGAAAAGGAAGCTCAGTCCGAGATTCATTGAACCATTTGAGATCCTCGACAGAGTTGGGACTCTAGCTTATCGTGTGGCTCTTCCGCCGAATCTGGCCGGAGTACACAATGTGTTCCACGTCTCTATGCTGAAGAAGTATATGGTGAATCCTTCGCATGTCTTGAACTTTGAGCCGTTGCAGCTTACTCCGAACCTATCTTATGAGAAGAGACCAGTGCAGATCTTAGACAAGCAGAAGAAGAAGCTTCGGAACAAGCTGGTTAAGCGAGTCAAAGTCAAATGGCTCAACCATTCAGAGGAGGAAGCTACGTGGGAGTCTGAGCCAGAGATGAGGAGTCAGTACCTCGAGTTATTCGGTGAGTTTTAATTTCGAGGACGAAATTTCTGTTAAGGGGGAGAGAGTTGTAGAACCCGTAAACTAGACTACGTATAAGCCATACATAATTCTAGTATTTTAAATTAAAATGATTTTATTGCATGAGTATTTAAATGCTTTTCTTTAAAGTTAATTATTTTATGCATTAGTTTAATTTTTATCTTTTCAGTTAATTCAGTGAGACCGGACTGGAGTTGGAGTTTTGAGATAGAATTTAAGATTAAGAAATCATTCCCAGAGTTTATTTTAGCTAGCTAGTAAGTTAATTTATGTTAAAAGGAGGTTTAAGGAATTATTTAAGTAACTTGAGGTAAGTAGGAAATAACTTCATTTAGGTTCCATAATTTTTGGGGTTAATTCACTAAATTATTTAAGGGATAGGTAAGGCTCTTAAGGTTTAAAAATTTACTAACTAAACAATATTTCTCCTTCATTATTTGTTAAATTTTCGGCCACCTTTAAATGACTAAACCATTCTTTGCCAACTCACCTTTGACCCTTTCCTTGTCATTCCTTAGCATGGTAATCTTTTCACCCTTAATTAATTAATATTAGAACATTATCCTAGTCTAGTTTAGCATGAGAAAATCGGCCACACCCCATTCATTTATCCCTCCAAAAATCATTTGATATCAAGTAAATTCAAATTTCAAAAGAGATGAGACTTGGTCATGCCATTGAACCCATTTATTATTGGAACTCCCTTCATCACTCCTAACCATTCCCTCCCTCTCCATTATTTCGAAATTCAGAGCACTTTCAGAGTATAAAATCATGAGCATCATAGCAAGAATTAGAAGAGAAAACTGAGAAAGAAAACAAGGTAGCAAAGCGCTTCGTCTCCTCCGCGCCGCGTCGTGCGTTTCGTTCGTTTTCTTTTCAAAACGAAACCAGGCATGCATATGTTCTTCTTTACTCTTCAATCAAGTCATATTATGATTTTTAAACATTACATGTGTAACTTCCCGAAAATCGGAAAGTTCACGCAATTTATTAAATTTCTTGGTATTTTATTAATTTATTTTAAAGCATTAAATACATGTTTATTTCATAAGTTATGGGTTTAATTATTTTTATGCATTATTATTGCATAATAGAATTTATTTCAAGAAATTTTAAAGGTTCATGCATTAAAGAGTTTTAAGTTGCATTTCGCGCTCGAACGAGGAATGAAGACCGGAAAATTTTCAAGAAAATTATTTTATTACATGATTAATTTTTATTGATTAATATAAAATATTTTAAAGGTATTTTTCAAGAATTTGGAATTTATTGGGTATTTTTACCCGCAAGATTTTAATTTTTAACGGTACGTAATTTTTATAGAATCGGGGGACTTTTTGAGGGTTCGGCTAATATTTTCAAAATCTTTTGAACACGAAATATTTTTCGGGAGTATGTTTGGATTTAGTGGGACTAATTTTAAGCTTATTGGACTTAAATATCTTTTTAAACTTTTAATTAACAAATAAACTTCAATTAACCTAATTGTTAACTAGTTAATTATTGTATTATTGCCTACCCCACACCTATTTAAGCATCACCAACCGACACCCTCTTCATTCTCAATTATTCCCACGGTTTCCATCATTGTTTATCCTCTCCCAGCTGAAAGTTCCCTCGGTTACTTCATGTGCTTGCAAAAGAAATTCTTTCGGCGTTCGTTCTTCGATCTCCTCGCGTCTAATACATCAAGGCACGCCATGTACTTTTATTTCTGCATCATACATGCTATATACTTTATGATATATGTGTGTATTTGTATAGAATTCTCGATCTTGCATATGACATTGGAAGGCTTCGGTTTTGTTCAAAGTTCTTGCACCTTTCATCCAACTCACGTTTCTTTTTAGTGTTTTTGCGAGGTGCTGCTAATTTCAGGCTGCAAGGGGCTTTCTATGTCGTGTGTTAGGGTGGATAAATAATGGAGTCTCGGTTTGACAAGCTCGAAGGGAAATGGCTCAACACCAGCCTTGAAGCCGACCCTCTTGGATTAGTGGGAGGACTGGGAAGGGGCTGAGCACGGCTGGTCTTGTTCCTTAAGCAAATCGAAGGAGCTTTGGTGAGGGGACTCGGGTAACTTGTCTTTGGAGAGGTTCATCGAGTGCTTTGCGTGGGCGGGTTCCATGATCAGTAGGGCTAGTCAGGGTCGATCCAGGAGAGTCTTTTGGGTTCGAGGAGGGTGCCAGCTTAGTCGGTTAGGTGCTAGTCTTCCTGGTCGTGTGCTAGGATCGAAACTTGTAAGCTAAGGGAATAGGGTCTTCGGTTGCCATGGTGTAAGCGATCATTTCTACGTTTTGTTTGCACGACAGCTTTATGCTTCGGCTAAGCTTGGTTTAGGAGGTTAATGAAGGTCCTTAATGAGTCATAAAGACTGACATATGATGGTAGGAGAATGGACCGAATGAATGAAGGGGTGGAGCCATGTGTCGGATAAATGATATGATAAGTGGGGGGTGGCCGAGAATTGATGGAGGGAAATAGATTTGGCCGAGAATTAGGAGCTTAATGTGAAGGATTTAAAGGCTGTAATGAGTGCTTTAAGAGTGGTAACAAATGTGGGAAAAATTTGGTTTAGTTTCGAGTCGATTCGGGTTAAAACCGCGACCTCTGTCCAGGTTTTTAAACGAATCGAATAAGTTATGGAATGGGCTTAATTTTACGTCTAAGAATGCTTATAAATATGTTTGGGACATTTTGAGGAGTTTGGTAAGCTTCGGGATCAATTTTAGACGTCTAGGGGTAAAACGATAATTTTTGGGTTTCCAGGGGTAATATGGTCATTTTACACTCGAGGTGAGATTTTGGTCCTGGCAGCGCCCTGAGCACAAATTCATGATATTTTTAATGTTCACGCATCATGATTCACGATTTTTAAGATTTAATAAAAATATACGTTGCATGCTTGAATTTAAAGGAAATTGCATTTATACATGAATTTATAAGTGATGAAAATGATAATGTTTTGAATGATGGGAATTAGTTGTGGCTATCGAATTATATGTAAATGGTTAAGACGTATATGTAAATGTTGATGATGAGGCCTAGGCACAGTGGATGGGTGATCCTGTCACTGATTGTCCGACAGTCGCTGGGTACCGCGGTTCTATGTATGATGGATCCATCGTAAATGATGTACGATAGTCACCTCTAATGAAACTGAATTCACTAATGATAAATGATGAACGAGGAATGATGAACGATAAATGAATGATGAACGATGAATTATGAACGATGAACGATAAATGATAAACGATGAATGATGATTCACGATGAACTGTTTTGACACGTCATGATTTTACACGACACGTTTATATTACGTTTTTAAAGTTCATGAAAGGTATGTTGAGTATGGTATTTTTCACTGCTGTGTGCTATGTATATATATTTGCTATTAACGGTGCAGGTGTGTTGAGTCTTTAGACTCACTAGGCGTGTGTGATGCAGGTGAGCTTAATGATGATGGGACTGTAGGTGCCGAACTCTGAGTAGGCAGACCTGGTGCGGTGACATGAACCGAGGACCACATGTTTTCCGCATTATGATTTATGAAATTGAGAGGAGATGAACATTTTCATACGTTGATGATTTTTAAGATTTTTACTCGTTTATGTTAACGTATGATTTTAGACGTGTTTGGTTATTTTAAAATGCGCTATTTTTACTGATAAATATTTAAGATCATTTTTAAATGTTATATTTTTCTGTGCAGCGCATGCATGCAAAACGTTTAAATGATATTTTGAAAATGCGAGCTTTTAAAATTAAATAAAAAAAATATTTATACATTTTTAAAAATGAGCGAGATGTTACAGTTGGTATCAGAGCAAGTGTCCTGTATAGAGTTGTGCCACCACCAGCTTCTGCTGCTCAGTCTTCAAGCCTCAAGTCTGTAAGCTTTTATGATTTAAATGTTTTAAATGATTTACTCTTGTCACCTGCATGTTAACATGATGGACGCTTTATGACGATCTACGGTATATGTTTAACTGCTTTTATGATTTAAGGATTTACTTTTTTAAAAAAAAAAACAACCAGATTAAATTGCATGTTGGTTACGTTTGGAATTAGATGTGTCTAAGAATTCGAATATTGGGCTTTAGAAGAGGTTGATAATGATTTGACTATATTGATTTTTAGGTCAGTAGTAATGATGTCCTCATTATGGGTCATAAGTTAATTTTGAAAATTATGAATAATTTTGGGACTTGTAGAATTTCTAAGAAATTATCGATGGTTCGTGGTTGCTAGTTTAATTAATTTTTGAGGATTCCATGTAAGGATTAATGATTCGATGACTACGAAAATCTTTAGGATTATAAGCGTACAATTTGAGGGTTTTAAGTAGCTATGAAAATGTAAGATTGGTTATGAAAATTTATTTAGGATACATGCTCTACTTAGTGGGACCTAAGGAATGAATTGCATGGATTGAGAATTTTAAGGACCTAACTGTATTAATCAATAATTTGAGGACCTAAGTGTGACTATTTCGAATTTACCAAACTTTGGGATTAAATTTTTAGTTTTGAGAATTTTAAGGTTTAATGAGGCCAAGTCGATAATTTTACGGAAAAAAAATGCAAATTTCGAGGAGTTATAGGACCAAAATTGTAATCTTCGAGAATTTTAAGGACTAAATTGCAAATTTTGAAATTTTGAGGATTAAATTCGAACTTCTGAAGAACACTTAGGTAAAATCAATAATTTTCGAGGTTATGAGAATTGATCTTGGGTCTAATAATCTTAAGATTATTGAACTTTATGTTATAAGAAACCTATAAAATGGGATTAAGAACGCCAAGAACTTATGGGTAATTGTTGAATTCTCGAGATTTAGGACAAATTCGGATAATATTCTGTAACGTACTGTACTTTTCATACTCAAAATTTGCGGAAAAATTTAAAATTTTCTTAAAAATAAAATAACATTCAAAGTTTGCCATAAAATATCTCAACCAAGTCCCCCATAAGACATGGTTGTTCAAAATAACTACAATAAAATTTGCTCACAAAGGTTTGCTCAAAGTATTTCCGTCAAAATATGAAATCAGAGTAATTTAACTTTTGCATAAAACTTAAACATGGCGGTCCTCGGGTTTAGCCTCCCGCTCAGTCCAGCCTGCCCCTAGGTCGCCACCTCTTGTCTCCTCAACAACATACTCACCTGCATCGATCAAGTCTAGAGAGTCTAAAGACTCAACACGTATAAACCGGAATAACGAGTATTACGTAATAAAACCACATTCAACTTTAAAATAGAGCGTACATACTAAAACTTGAACTTGCATAACGTAACTTGAACATACGTACATACATAGACGTGCCATAACTTGAAAGCTTTCATAAACATGCTTGCATAACTGAACGTACTTAAACATACATGACTTTATTTTGCGTAGAGGCATGTTTCAAAGCAAGTGACCCATAACAAAATAAATGTCTGATCAGACAAACCACAGTACTGGGCTGACAGGGACGTATCCACTGCCACATACATGAGATCTCCGTTCATAATTTAACGGGCTGGTTGGTCCCCGTTCATAATTTAACGCTTTCCAACCTCGATCTAACCCGTTCATAATTTAACGGGCGGATTGGTCCCCGTTCATGATTTAACGCTTTCCAATCCTAACATAATTTGGTCACAAGACATTTAGCATACCTTCAAAAACTTAAAATATTTTCTTTGCACGTCATCATACTTACTTGGCGTTGAGGGATTCGTTGGATCTCACTTGGGGCCGCTACTGCACATACTAACATAAATTTTAAATACTTAACTTGCATGTTTTAGACGTAGATACTCGAGCTCACCACCAAAGTGAATAAGTAGCTTAGGACATTCTAGTTCGCTCCTGGCTTGACCTCGTTTAATCATCGTACTAAATCATGACGTAAAACCACAAAACAAATCCTATATTTTTACATAAATAAATTTTAACCATGGTGCTAAACCATGATATAGAACCCCGAAGAAAATCCTAAAAAAAATAATTTTTTTTTTAAAAAAATTTATTTATTTATTTTTAAAAAAAGGGGGTACACGGACCCCATGTAGGGTTCCGTGTACGGATCCAGGTAGACTCTGGAAATTCGTATTTTTGAAAGAAAAAGGACACGGACTCCGTGCCGGGGTCCGGGAAGGGGTCCGGGTACCTTCTGTCTTTGCAAATTCACAAAAATTCACTAACTTAATCTTTCACCCTTTCAATCCAAGCCTAAGAACCATGAACCAACACCTCGAGACTCATCCTAGGAAGTTATTACATTGATTCAAACCCGTAAAAACGCCCCAAACGTCCCTAAGCATCAACAATTAATTCCAACACAACAATAACCCGTAATTAGGCATCGTTTCGCTTCCTACGACTTTTATTACATCCCAAGCCAATCCCGACCCAAACGAACCACCAAATAACACCTAAATACATCTCGTAACATATCTAAATGCAGTAGCACAAGCCCGGCGACGTCCAACGAAGCCTGCAACAAATAACTTCAAGAACACAATTTACATAAAAGTCGCAGCTTGAGCAGTCCCACGAAAAACTCCATAATTCACTCGATTTTCATCCAAAAATTTCGAATTTTATATCAAATCGAAGGTATCAAAACGTTCTACGTTTTTATTGTTGAAAGTTTTCTCAAAATCTTGACCATAAATTCGCAGTAACTCAAAATACAGTGAAAAACGAGATTTCAGATCTAAAAACTCTTTCAAAACGCATCGATAAATTTTTTGCTCAAACTACTACACATCATACGTGGATTTTAAGCATAAAAATAACACAACACATACTATGACATGATCGATGCAGAAAAGAGAGATTATACGTGCCTTTTTTATATCAAACTTTACCGAAACGACGTCACCGAAGCGGAGATGGAAGCGAGGTTGATCCGGGACGATCGTGGCTCGATTGTCTTGCAATAAAATCCACCAAAAATTTGATGGAAAATAAGGGGAAGGGGGCGGCTGCTTGAGGAGTAAGAACCCTAGGTTTCTTTCTTTTAAAATCTGAAAAATGAGATGTGTACGGTGTGTTGTGTGTTTATCGTGTACAAGTGTGTGTAAAAGTGTGTGTGTGCATGTGTTTTAGTAATTAGGGAGTAAATTATGCTTAATTCAATAATTAACATGCAAATTTAAAAAGGCTAATACTCCCCTAATTAAAGAGAAATACACATAAATTTTAAATAGCTCCTTAATTAAAATAACACCCACAAAATAGAAAGTTTAAAAGTCTTAAACTCTCAAAATTACAAAATAATTGATTTAAGCTTGAAAATGCTAAAACTCAATAAATTATTTAAAACGCTCCATTCCTGACTTAAAATAAAATACCGCATAAAATTTTCAAAATCGTCACCGGTCTCTTCCTCGATCCCGCCTCGAATATTCGCCTGGAATATGAATCTTGAAAAACATTCTAACGTGCATCACATAAACACGAATAATTAAAATAATGCAGTTAAATAAATCATGCAATACTAAGACTCGTTTTAAAATTAATTAAATAAATGCATGGGTTATGCGTGTGCTAAGTTTGGACTCTACAGTTCCTCCCCCACTTATAAAAATTTCTTCCTCGAAATTAAATCTTACCGAACAACTCCGGGTAGCGAAGTCTCATATCTGCTTTTGATTTCCAAGTGGCCTCTTCCACTGATTGGTTTAGCCACCGGACTTTGACTAGCTTAGTCACTTTGTTCCGGAGTCTGCGCTCCTGCCTGTCTAGTATTTGGATAGGTCTTTCCTCATAAGACAGGTCTGGAGTAAGCTGCAACGGCTCATAACTCAGAATATGCGAAGGATTGGCTAGATACTTCCTCAGCATAGAAACGTGGAACACATTGTGTACCTCGGGGCCAGATTCGGCGGAAGGGATACACGATAAGCTAATGTTCCCACTCTTTCCAAAATCTCGAATGGTCCAATAAACCTCGGACTCAGCTTGCCTCTCTTCCCAAATCTCATAACACCCTTCATAGGTGCTATCTTGACGAATACGTGATCACCAACGGTAAATTCGAGATCTCTCCTCCTCTTATCAGCATAACTCTTCTGACGACTTTGGGCGGTCTTCATTCTATCACGAATCTTGACCACCATGTCTGCAGTCTGCTGAACTATTTCTGGTCCAAGTTCCGCTCTTTCTCCGACCTCATCCCAATGAACTGGTGATCTGCACTTTCTTCCTTATAAGGCCTCGTAAGGAGCCATACCTATTGATGACTGGAAGCTGTTGTTGTAAGTAAATTCCATTAGAGGTGTCTTAGACTCCCAAGTTCCCTGAAAATCAATCATACAAGCTCTCATCAAATCCTCCAAAATCTGTATCACACGCTCAGACTGGCCATCTGTCTGCGGGTGAAACGCTGTACTAAATAGAAACTTCGTCCCGTAGCTGCATGTAAGCTCTTCCAGAAGGACGATGTGAACCTCGGGTCCCTGTCGGACACTATGAAAACTGGGATTCCATGCAATCGAACGATCTCCCTGATATAAAGCTCTGCATACTGCGTCATGGAGAAAGTCTTCTTCACTGGAAAGAAGTACGCTGACTTAGTGAGTCGGTCCACTATAACCCAAATAGCATTAAAACCCCTGACTGATCTTGGCGACCCAATCACAAAATCCATAGTAATATTCTCCCATTTCCACTCGAGAATAGGGAGTGGCTTGAGCATCCCTGCTGGCCTCTGATGTTCAGCTTTTACTTGCTGGCAAGTGAGACATTTTGTTACGAATCTACGGATGTCTCGCTTCATCCCTGGACACCAATACAATATCTGTAGGTCTTTGTACATCTTGGTGCCTCCTGGGTGAATGGAATACGGAGATGTGTGTGCCTCTGTCAAAACATCCTATCTGATCGAACCAACACTAGGCACCCAAATTCTACCTCTGTATCTCACAATGTCGTCTGAAACTGTGTACAAAACACTGCCCTTGGCTTCATCTTTCAGTCCCCATTTCTGTAACTGCTCATCTGAAGACTGACCTGCTCGGATACGGTCTAGCAAACCATATTTGACTATCAGATTAGACAGTCTAGGAGCTCTGCCCTCACGATAAATCTCTAGACCAAATCTCTGAATCTCCGACTGAAGCGGTCTCTGAGCTGACAACTGAGCAACAATGCCACTTTTATGCTCAAAGCGTCTGCGATAACATTAGCCTTCCTCGGATGGTAGCTAATTTCGCAGTCGTAATCCTTCACAAGTTTCAACCACCATCTATGTCTCATATTCAGTTTCTTTTGCTTGAAGAAGTACTTCAGGCTTTTGTGATCGGTAAATATCTGGCATCGGCAATAGGATTAAATCTGCATATACTAGGTGGCCATGAAGTTCTAGATCGATATCTCTGACCACACTGGTAGCTAACAGCTCTTCCCCTGATGGGACTGTCACTGAAAAGTTCACGTCTAGGCCAATGGACTTGAGGTCCAAATGATTAGCAAACGTCTCTGATATGAAGGAGTGAGTGGCTCTTGAGTCTATCAGTGCAGTTGAGGATAATCTCTTAATAAAAATGTTTCCTGAGATGCGTTAGCACAACACAAAACTTATATCCCCAAAATTACTAACATACCTCAAGCATAATAGAACTCAATATCCCTAGGCACACAAAATATTACTAGCACACTAATAATCCCAAGTAAAAATTCCACATGCAAGGCAAACTAATACTGAACTTAGGTAGAAAAGTTTACCAGTCAGTAAAGTGGTGTCTGGATCCGCCTCCTGTGCATGCATGGCGAATACCCTGCCCTGGGTTGGCTGCTTCCACTGCTGGCACTCTTTCAGCATGTGATCCGTAGCTCCACATTTAAAACATTTTCCTGACCCATATAAGCACTGCCCTGGATGCTGGTGGTTGCACTTTGGGCACACTGGGAAAATAACTGGCTTCTGAGGTGCCCCTTGCTGATGGATTGGACCCTTGACCTTCGGCGGTCCCTGATGAGGTTTCTTTCCTGGTGGCCCCTGGTAAGGCCTCTTGTGCTGGGGTCGCTGATGCTGCTGTTGCGGCGGTTGGTGCGGTGGCGCCTGGTAGGGCCTCTTGCCCAACCTGTCAGCCTCAATATCTCGTTGGTCTTGTTCCGCCGCCAAAGCCCTAGATACGGTGACTGCATAAGAAGTAGGGCCAGCTACCCTCACATCACGGTGCAAAATTGGCCGCAATCCATCCATAAAATGTCTTAGCTTTGCCTGAACATCATTCGCAATGAGGGTACGAAGTAACACCCCCTCTCAAACTTCCGGACGAAGTCTGCCACGCTGTTGTCCCCCTGCCTCAGTGTCATAAAATCCCTGGTCAGGCGGGAGCGTACTTCCTCAGTGAAGTACTTGGCGAAGAACGCTTCCTTGAATCCAGTCCAAGACAAAGTCGGCAAATCAATTGCCACCGACGCACTATCCCACCAACGTCTGGCATCGCCTGCTAAAAGGAATATGGCACAATGGACTCGGTCTGCATCTTGTAGCTCCATGAAGTCAAAGATCATTTCGATGGATTTAATCCATCCTTCTGCCACCATCGGGTCAGTAGATCACGAAAACTCCTTAGGATTCATCATCTGAAACCTCTCATACACTGCCTCTGGTCTAGGCTGATAGAGGTGGATTTTACGTGTTTTTGCGTATCTTGTTATGTCGTATTGTGTTGCATTTATCAATTAGATTTCATGCATTTTGTGTTATTTTAGCATTATTTTTGTTTCTGGTTATTTATGAGTTAAGTTGGTGAAAATGCAGGTGAGTTGGGGATTAACGGAAGATTTAAAGAAAAAAAATCGAAAGTCATCCGCCCGGGCGCACATTTATGTCTGCCCGAGCGCTTCCAAGATGTGGGAAAAAGAAATTTTGCGAAGACCATCCGCCCGGGCGGAAACTTATGTCCGCCCGGCGCGCCAAATAAGAAGAAAAATACAAGATTTGCGAAGACCATCCGCCCGGGCGGAAACTTATGTCCGCCCGGGCACGCCTGTAATTTTGGTAATAATTTTGGACGATTCCTTTCCTTATTTTCTGAAGGAGGCACGATTTGGGAGATATTCAGACATATTTTCAGGGCCGTCACAAGTTGGAGAGGACTTTTGCGCTTGGAGTTGGAGAGTCGAAGATTTCCGGGCGTCGTTCTTCGTGTTTTTCGTCAATTCTATTTTTTCTAATTTAGTTTTCATATTTAAACTTTGTTTTGTTTAGTTTTAATATGAACTCGAGTAGATAAACTTTAAAATTTGTTGGGAATTAAGGGGAGCCTACCCCAACTTTGATCTGAATTAATTTATATTCGATTGTTGCGTAATTCTTGATTATACTATTGTTTTTGTAACGAACCGTACTTAACTACTTGGAATTTGCGGAAAAATTAAAAATTTTATTCAAATAAAACGTTTGTACGGACGTCACCCAACATTCACATAAATATCGTTAAAATATTCCATCATCCAATAAACGTTTGCTAAAAGAATGCTGTCTCAAAACGTCTCACATAAAAAAAACAAAACATCAGAGTAGTTTAAAAGTTTGCATAAACATAAGCTCGCGGTCCTCGGGTTTAGCCTGCCACTCAGCCCAAGCCTGCCCCTTGGTCGCCACCTCCTGTCTCCTGCGCATCGTACTCACCTGCATCGATCAAGTCTAGTGAGTCTAAAGACTCAACACGTATAAACTGGAAGTAACGAGTACTACATAATAAAAATCGCATGCTTCTTTAAAATAGGACATACATAACTTTAAATTGGACTTGCATAAACTTCAACTTGAAATAAGCTTGAACTTGAACATACATACTACGACGTGCCATGAACATAAACTTTTCTTAAACATGCTTTCATACTTCAACATACTTAACTGCATAATTTTACGTGGAGGATGTTTCAAAGCAAGTGACCCTTAACATGATAAACGCCTGATCAGACTCACCACAGTACTGGGCTGACAGGGACGTATCCACTGTCGCATACATAAGATCCCTGTTCATGATTTAACAGGCCAGTTGATCCACGTTCATAATTTAACGCTTCACAACCACGATCTAACCCGTTCATAATTTAACGGGCGGATTGGTCCCCGTTCATGATTTAACGCTTTCCAATCCTTAACTTTCGTTGGTCACAAGACAATTAGCATACCTCAAAGCTTAAAATACTTTCTTGCACGTCATACATACTTACTTGGCGCTGTGGGATTCGTTGGACTTCGACTGGGGCCGTCGCTGCAACATACTAACATGAATTTCAATCTTAACTTGCATAACTTAAACGTAGAGAAATGATGCTTACTCTCGAGCTCCATCATATCTTAGGACCTTCTATAATCTCCCATGACATGACCTTAACAATCCTTGCACTAACCCATGACATCAAACCTTGGAACCAAAAATAATATTCTCTCCAAACAGTGTGTACACGGACCCCTAGCCCGGGTCCGTGTACTGGTCCGTCTACCTACTGTATCATACGTGCCGTGAACAAGAAGGGGCACGGACCCCGTGCTTGGGTCCGGATGGGGGTCCGTGTAGGCTCTGGAAGAAGGCATCGACTGAAACATGAAGACACGGACCCCGTGAGAGGGTCCGGGTGGGGGTCCGTGTACGTACTGCCTAGACGCACTAAGTGAAAAGTAACGGCACGGACCCCGTGCTCAGGTCCGTGTCCGGGTCCGTGTGGCCACTTACGTCGAAACCTGCGAGAAATCTTATACACTGTCTATACACCCAAGTTGACACTTGAATATAATGGTTCAACACTTTAAGACCCTTCTTAGGACACTATAACATTGCATCAAACTTATACAAACACCTCAAAAATACGACGCCCACTATACAACACAATGCAACACCAATTATGCAATTGACATCAATCGATTTCCTACGACTTTAAACCGATTCAAACGCCTAACGACGTCCAACGAAAACCATGAAAAATACAACAAACCTCAATACTAACATACTTATATGCAGCAACGATCGCCCGTCGATTTCCAACGAAGCCTGCAACATAAAACTTCAAAAATACAATGATACCAAACTTTTCTTAAAATTACAGTTTGAGCAGTCACACGAAAAATATCATAACTCTCTCATTTTTCGTCCAAAAATCTCATACTTTATATCAAATCGAAGGTATCGAAAAGTTCTACGTTTTTGCCGTTGAAAGTTTTCCCAAAATATGAACAGAAAATTCGCAGTATTTGAAAAGACAGCAAAAACGAGTTTTAGATCTAAAATTTTACCCTCGAAATTGATCCGATCTATAATCCGCTCAAACTACTAACATGATACATAACTTTTACGCATAAAAATCAACGCAACACATAATATGACTTGATCGATACAGCAAGAACAGAATATACGTGCCTTATGATATCAAACGTTACCGAAACGGCGTCACCGAAGCGGAGATAGAGAGGGGCTTGATCCGGGACGAACGTGGCACCGTTTTCTTGCAATAATATTGACCGAAATCTGCTGGAATATGAGGGGGAAGGGGGCGGCTGCTTTAGGCTAAGAACCCTAGGTTTTCTTTCTCTCAAAATAATGAAACTTGAATTGAGACTTGTGTGTGTGTTTTGTGCGCTACAGGTGTGTGTAAAAGTGTGTAATTTGTGTGTGTAGCGTGTGTTTTAAAATATTAGGAGACTAACTTTTGTTTAATTAAAATAATAGTCTACTAATCCAAAACACTAACTCACACTTAACTTTTAAATAAAGCTCTTTAGTTAAAATTTCACACACCATACTAGACTTTAAAAGTTTAAAAATCACTAATTAAATGTTTAGGCTCAAAATACTAAAACTCACTAAATTATTTAAAATACCCCCAAACTCAACTAAAAATAAAATACCACTTTTAAAATTGCCAAAAATCGTCCCCGGGTCTTTTCCTCAATCCCGCCTCGAATAATCGCCTGAAACATGAAACTCGAAAAATATATTTTAACGTGCATTGCATAAACGTAATTAAATTAAAAATAATGCATTTAAATAATATGCATGACTAACTTCTTTAAAATTAATTAAATGCTTTAATAATTTAAATAAATGCATGGGTTATACGTGTACTGAAATCGGGTTCTACAGTTCCTCCCCGACTTATATAAATTTCGTCCTCGAAATTAAGTCTTACCGAACAACTCCGGGTAGCGAAGTCTCATATCTGCCTCTGACTCCCAAGTGGCCTCTTCCACTGATTGGTTCAGCCACTGAACTTTGACTAGCTTAGTCACTTTGTTCCGGAGCCTGCGCTCCTGACTGTCGAGAATTTGAGTCGGTCTCTCCTCATAAGACAAATCTGGAGCAAGCTGCAAAGGCTCATAACTCAGAATGTGCGAAGGGTTAGCCAAATATTTCCTTAGCATCGAGACGTGGAACACATTGTGTACCCCGGCCAGATTCGGCGGAAGGGCTACACGATAGGCTAATGTCCCAACTCTGTCAAGAATCTCGAACGGTCCAATAAACCTCGGACTCAACTTGCCTCTTTTCCCAAATCTCATAACACCCTTCATGGGTGCTATCTTGACGAAAACGTGGTCCCCAACGGCAAACTCGAGATCTCTCCTCCTCTTATCGGCGTAGCTCTTCTGACGGCTTTGGGCGGTCTTCATTCTGCCACGAATCTTGACCACCACTTCTGCAGTCTGCTGAACTATCTCTGGGCCTAGATCTGTTCTCTCACCAACTTCGTCCCAATGAACTGGCGATCTGCACTTCCGACCATACAACGCTTCATAGGGAGCCATACCAATAGATGCTTGGAAGCTGTTGTTGTATGTGAACTCCACTAGAGGTAGTCTAGACTCCCAAGTTCCTTGAAAATCAATCATACAGGCTCTTAGCAAATCCTCCAGAATCTGGATCACTCGCTCAGACTGACCGTCTGTCTGCGGGTGAAAAGCCGTACTAAACAGTAGCTTCGTCCCCATGGCAGCATGCAAGCTCTTCCAGAAGGACGATGTAAACCTTGGGTCCCTGTCGGACACAATCGAAACTGGGAAACCATGCAAACGGACTATCTCCTTAATATAAAGCTCCGCATACTGCGTTATGGAGAAAGTCGTCTTCACTGGCAGAAAGTGCGCTGACTTAGTGAGTCGGTCCACTATAACCCAAATAGAATTAAAATCTCTGACTGACTTAGGTAACCCAACGACGAAATCCATAGTGATGTTCTCCCATTTCCACTCTGGGATAGGGAGGGGCTTAAGCAAACCTGCTGGCCTCTGATGCTCTGCCTTTACCTGCTGACATGTGAGGCACTCAGATACAAATCTGCGGATGTCTCTCTTCATCCCTGGCCACCAATACAGAATCTGCAGGTCTTTGTACATCTTGGTACCTCCTGGGTGAATAGAATACGGAGATGCGTGCGCCTCTGTCAGAATATCCTGTCTGATCGAATCAACACTAGGCACCCACATCCTGCCTCTGTATCTCACGATACCATCTGACACTGTGTACAAAACACTGCCCTTAGCTTCGTCCTTCAGTCTCCATTTCTGTAGTTGCTCATCTGAAGACTGTCCTGCTCGGATGCGGTCTAGTAAGTCAGATTTGACTGTCAGATTAGACAGTCTAGGAGCTCTGCCCTTATGATAAACCTCTAGACCAAACCGCTGAATCTCAGACTGAAGAGGTCTCTGAACTGACAATTGTGCTATGACTGCCACTTTTCTGCTCAAAGCGTCTGCTACGACGTTAGCTTTTCCCGGATGGTAGCTAATCTCGCAATCATAGTCTTTCACAAGTTCTAACCACCGTCTCTGTCTCATATTCAGCTCTTTCTGCGTGAAGAAATATTTGAGACTTTTGTGATCGGTGAAAATCTGACACTTCTCGCCGTATAAGTAATGTCTCCAAATCTTCAATGCAAAGACAACTGCGGCTAATTCCAAATCGTGAGTCGGGTAGTTCTTCTCATGCACCTTTAACTGTCTGGAAGCATAAGCTATAACTCTACCCTGCTGCATCAACACTGCTCCTAAACCGAGTTTAGATGCATCGGTGTATAACACATAGTCCCCTTGCCCTGATGGCATGGCTAACACCGGTGCTGAAATGAGAGCTTGCTTCAAGGTGTCGAAGCTCTTCTGACATTCATCACTCCACACAAATTTAGCATTTTTCTTGGTTAGTGAAGTGAGTGGCACTGCTATAGACGAAAATCCCCGAATAAACTTACGGTAGTAACCCGCTAAACCCAAAAAGCTGCGGATCTCTGATGCATTCTTTGGCTCTACCCATTCCTTGACAGCTGCCACTTTGGCTGGATCCACTTCAATCCCTCTACTAGACACTATATGCCCCAAAAACGCGACTTTCTGCAACCAGAACTCGCACTTACTGAATTTTGCATACAACTTACGGCTCTGCAAAGTCTGCAAAACTGTCCTCAAGTGCTGGTCGTGCTCCTCATGGCTCTTCGAGTATATGAGGATATCGTCAATGAACACTATGACGAACTGATCGAGGAACGGCTGGAATACTCGGTTCATGAGATCCATGAAAATAGCTGGAGCATTGGTCAATCCAAACGGCATCACTAAGAACTCGTAATGCCCGTATCTGGTCCTGAAAGCTGTCTTATGCACATCTGCATCCTTTACTCTCAGTTGGTGATACCCTGATCGAAGATCGATTTTGGAGAACACGACAGCTCCCTGCAACTGATCGAACAAATCTTCGATCCTAGGCAACGGATACTTATTCTTGATCGTTACCTTGTTCAACTCACGGTAATCGATGCACAGTCTCATGCTCCCATCCTTCTTTTTCACAAAGAGTACTGGTGCGCCCCACGGTGAGAAGCTCGGGCGGATAAACTCCTTGTCTAAGAGTTCTTGAATCTGCTGTTTGAGTTCTAGCATCTCTGCTGGAGCTAATCTGTACGGTGCCTTAGAGATGGGCACTGTACCTGGCATGAGGTCAATGGCAAACTCCACCTCTCGATCTGTTGGAAGGCCTGCGACGTCGTCTGGGAAGACGCCTGGAAATTCACTGACTACTGGCACTTCCGAAATAGAAGGAGTGGGCACGTCAGGCGCTGCTATAACACTGGCCAAGAAAGCCTGACATCCCTTTGAAAGTAATTTCCTCGCCTGCATGCACGAAATCATACGAGGAAAACTTCTCCATCTAACCGGCTCGAATAAAAACTGCTCCATACCGAGCGGTCTGACCAACACTGACCTCTTCTGAAAATCGATTAGAACTCTGTTCTTAGTCAGCCAGTCCATACCCAAAATGATATCGAACTCTGGCATCGGCAAAACAATCAAATCTGCATACACTAGGTGGCCCTGTAGTTCTAGATCGATATCCCTGATCACACTGGTAGCTAACAACTCTTCCCCTGATGGGACTGTCACTGAGAAGTTCAAGTCTAGACCGATGGACTTGATGTCCAGGTGATTAGCAAAGGTCTCTGATATAAAGGAGTGAGTGGCTCCTGAATCTATCAGTGCAGTGGTAGCTAATCTCTTTATAAAAATGTTCCCGGTCAGTAAAGTCGTGTCTGGATCTGCCTCCTGAGCATGCATGGCAAAAACCCTCCCTTGGGTTGGTTGCTTCCACTGCGGACACTCCTTAAGCATGTGGTCGGTTGCACCACACTTGAAGCACTTGCCTGATCCATACAAGCATGGTCCTGGATGTTGGCGGTTGCATTTAGGACACACTGGGTAAGCGGCGGGCTTCTGAGGCGCCCCCTGCTGTTGCATCGGACCCTTGCCCTTCTGTGGGCCATGGTGAGGTTTCTTTCCAGGCTCCCCCTGGTAAGGTTTCTTAAATTGTGGCCGCTGCTGATACTGTTGCTGCTGTTGCGGTGCCTGAAAGGGCCTCTTGCCCAGGCGGTCCTTCTCAATCTCCCTCATGTCCTGCTCTGCCTCCAACGCCCTAGCTACTGCGACCTCATAGGTCATAGGCCCTACCACCTTCACGTCACGGCGCAAGATCGGCCGCATCCCAAGGAGAAAGTGTCTCACCTTGGCCTGAGCATCATTGGCGATCAAGGGCATAAATTGGCAACCCTTCTCAAACTTCTGCACATAATCAGCTACGCTGCTATCTCCCTGTCGTAGTGTCATGAACTCTCCAATCAGTTTTGTACGCACTTCCTCAGTGAAGTACTTGGAGTAGAACACCTCCTTGAACCCATTCCACGTGAGAGTCTGTAGGTTAACTATCACGGATGCGCTCTCCCACCAAACTCTTGCACTCCCATGAAGTAGAAAGATAGCGCACCTCACTCGATCAGTATCCTGCAACTCCATGAAATCGAAGATTACTTCGATGGATTTAACCCATCCCTCTGCTATCAATGGGTCCGTCGTCCCTGAGAATTTGTCTGGGTGCATCCTGCTGAATCTCTCATAGCCAGCCTCAGCTCTGGGTCTCGCCCCTGCATCAGCCACTGTCTGGTTACCCATAAACTGGGCAAAGAACTGAGTCATTCCGGCCATCATCTGGGCCTGCATGTCGGGTGGTGGAGGTGGTGGAGGATTGGCTCTCTCCTCGCCTCGAGGCTCTCTGTCCTCCTCCCTATCTTCCCGGTTAATCTCACGTCTAGGAGGCATACTGTTTAACATAATTTACCCAACACGTAAACCCAACATGCATGATTATAATACCAATGACAAAAGATGCACGTAATTTGAACTTAAAACATATACATGCTGAAATCATGACTTAATGCATAGTACATAGCATAACTCAAAACTTTTCAAACTTACAGACTTGAGGTGTGACTTCGAGAGCTTCTTGCGACTGGCAGTAGGCGTAACCCTTTACAAGAACCTGGCTCTGATACCAACTGTAACGAACCGTACTTAACTACTTGGAATTTGCGGAAAAATTAAAAATTTTATTCAAATAAAACGTTTGTACGGACGTCACCCAACATTCACATAAATATCGTTAAAATATTCCATCATCCAATAAACGTTTGCTAAAAGAATGCTGTCTCAAAACGTCTCACATAAAAAAAACAAAACATCAGAGTAGTTTAAAAGTTTGCATAAATATAAGCTCGCGGTCCTCGGGTTTAGCCTGCCACTCAGCCCAAGCCTGCCCCTTGGTCGCCACCTCCTGTCTCCTGCGCATCGTACTCACCTGCATCGATCAAGTCTAGTGAGTCTAAAGACTCAACACGTATAAACTGGAAGTAACGAGTACTACATAATAAAAATCGCATGCTTCTTTAAAATAGGACATACATAACTTTAAATTGGACTTGCATAAACTTCAACTTGAAATAAGCTTGAACTTGAACATACATACTACGACGTGCCATGAACATAAACTTTTCTTAAACATGCTTTCATACTTCAACATACTTAACTGCATAATTTTACGTGGAGGATGTTTCAAAGCAAGTGACCCTTAACATGATAAATGCCTGATCAGACTCACCACAGTACTGGGCTGACAGGGACGTATCCACTGTCGCATACATAAGATCCCTGTTCATGATTTAACAGGCCAGTTGATCCACGTTCATAATTTAACGCTTCACAACCACGATCTAACCCGTTCATAATTTAACGGGCGGATTGGTCCCCGTTCATGATTTAACGCTTTCCAATCCTTAACTTTCGTTGGTCACAAGACAATTAGCATACCTCAAAGCTTAAAATACTTTCTTGCACGTCATACATACTTACTTGGCGCTGTGGGATTTGTTGGACTTCGACTGGGGCCGTCGCTGCAACATACTAACATGAATTTCAATCTTAACTTGCATAACTTAAACGTAGAGAAATGATGCTTACTCTCGAGCTCCATCATATCTTAGGACCTTCTATAATCTCCCATGACATGACCTTAACAATCCTTGCACTAACCCATGACATCAAACCTTGGAACCAAAAATAATATTCTCCCCAAACAGTGTGTACACGGACCCCTAGCCCGGGTCCGTGTACTGGTCCGTCTACCTACTGTATCATACGTGCCGTGAACAAGAAGGGGCACGGACCCCGTGCTTGGGTCCGGATGGGGGTCCGTGTAGGCTCTGGAAGAAGGCATCGACTGAAACATGAAGACACGGACCCCGTGAGAGGGTCCGGGTGGGGGTCCGTGTACGTACTGCCTAGACGCACTAAGTGAAAAGTAACGGCACGGACCCCGTGCTCAGGTCCGTGTCCGGGTCCGTGTGGCCACTGTACGTCGAAACCTGCGAGAAATCTTATACACTGTCTACACACCCAAGTTGACACTTGAATATAATGGTTCAACACTTTAAGACCCTTCTTAGGACACTATAACATTGCATCAAACTTATACAAACACCTCAAAAATACGACGCCCACTATACAACACAATGCAACACCAATTATGCAATTGACATCAATCGATTTCCTACGACTTTAAACCGATTCAAACGCCTAACGACGTCCAACGAAAACCATGAAAAATACAACAAACCTCAATACTAACATACTTATACGCAGAAACGATCGCCCGTCGATTTCTAACGAAGCCTGCAACATAAAACTTCAAAAATACAATGATACCAAACTTTTCTTAAAATTACAGTTTGAGCAGTCACACGAAAAATATCATAACTCTCTCATTTTTCGTCCAAAAATCTCGTACTTTATATCAAATCGAAGGTATCGAAAAGTTCTACGTTTTTGCCGTTGAAAGTTTTCCCAAAATATGAACAGAAAATTCGCAGTATTTGAAAAGACAGCAAAAACGAGTTTTAGATCTAAAATTTTACCCTCGAAATTGATCCGATCTATAATCCGCTCAAACTACTAACATGATACATAACCTTTACGCATAAAAATCAACGCAACACATAATATGACTTGATCGATACAGCAAGAACAGAATATACGTGCCTTATGATATCAAACGTTACCGAAACGGCGTCACCGAAGCGGAGATAGAGAGGGGCTTGATCCGGGACGAACGTGGCACCGTTTTCTTGCAATTTGACCGAAATCTGCTGGAATATGAGGGGGAAGGGGGCGGCTGCTCTAGGCTAAGAACCCTAGGTTTTCTTTCTCTCAAAATAATGAAACTTGAATTGAGACTTGTGTGTGTGTTTTGTGCGCTACAGGTGTGTGTAAAAGTGTGTAATTTGTGTGTGTAGCGTGTGTTTTAAAATATTAGGAGACTAACTTTTGTTTAATTAAAATAATAGTCTACTAATCCAAAACACTAACTCACACTTAACTTTTAAATAAAGCTCTTTAGTTAAAATTTCACACACCATACTAGACTTTAAAAGTTTAAAAATCACTAATTAAATGTTTAGGCTCAAAATACTAAAACTCACTAAATTATTTAAAATACCCCCAAACTCAACTAAAAATAAAATACCACATTTAAAATTGCCAAAAATCGTCCCCGGGTCTTTTCCTCAATCCCGCCTCGAATAATCGCCTGAAACATGAAACTCGAAAAATATATTTTAACGTGCATTGCATAAACGTAATTAAATTAAAAATAATGCATTTAAATAATATGCATGACTAAACTTCTTTAAAATTAATTAAATGCTTTAATAATTTAAATAAATGCATGGGTTATACGTGTACTGAAATCGGGTTCTACAGTTTTTCTTCGTGTTCTCAGAGCGTAGCTAACTTTAACAACTTTTTTATATTGCGAGTTAGTTCGAGAGAATAACTTGCGATAGGAACGAATAGTATAATCCGTGGATCTACAATTTACATAGACATATGAAATTGGATATGCGCCGATAGTCATAGTCCTTAGGGTCGAAAACTAGGGGATTTCATAAATCGACATGCGATTCACTCTTGATAAATAATTAAAGACATTTAATTACTTCATTGAGTCGAATTAGTTTGGCATAGCTCGAGAGAGCGGTTCAATTGAATAGGAAATCCTGTCGGAAGCATATAATCACTATCGAACGAATTAATTAATTAATGAGGGGTAGGTGAACCGAAATTCCCAACAAATTCATTTCTTATTGAATTTTACTCAACCATTTTAGACATTATATTTCATTACTTGATTTTGAATAATTTTGTTTGCCTGTTTATTTGATTTTAGTAGTAATACAACACCCAATCACTTTTCGTTGCTAACGATTTAATAACTGAAAATAATAATTGTTAAATACAATATTCAGTGGAACGATACTCGTACTCTTGTACACTATATTATTACTTGACATCGTGCACTTGCGATTAATTTTCGAGCTTACAAAACCATATTTTTATTGGGGATTTTACTGTGCAAGTTTTGCTCGATCAAGTGTTTGGCGTCGTTGCCGGGGACTGTTAATCTACAATTTTATTTTCAATTATTTACTTTATCATTCTCTATTTTACTTCGTTTGGAACCTTCGATTTCTTCGCAGGTATCTCTCTTGTGCATGCCAAGATCTCTAGAGTCTGAACTAGAGATATTCGATCCCGAGATTGAAAGAACCTTACGTAGGAGACGACAACAGCAGAGGCTTAGAGACATAATGAATAGGAACGAACGTGAGGAGGAGCATCACGAAGATCCAAGGGTCGGAGAGCCAAGGCGTATACCCATGCTTGAGTATACGCAACCGTCACTTGATGGAGCACGTCCAAGCATAGTGCGACCAACTATCAAGGCAAACCAGTTTGAGATCAAGCCAGCCATAATTCAAATGATACAAAACACTGTCCATTTCGGGAGAATTGCGCTAGATGATCCGAACACTCACATCGCCGACTTCTTAGAAATTTGCGATACTTTTAAATTTAATGGAGTTTCAGATGATGCTGTTAGACTACGTTTATTTTCGTTCTCTTTGCGTGATAAAGCTAAATCTTGGTTGAATTGTTTGCATGTAGGGTCAATCACAACTTGGGAAGACATGGCTAAGGCATTCCTCTTGAAATACTTTCCTCCATCGAAAACCATGAAGCTGCGAGCGGACATAACCACCTTCTCTCAATTTGAGCATGAGTCACACTACGAGGCTTGGGAGCGCTACAAAGACTTATTGTGAAGATGCCCTCATCATGAGTCACACTACGAGGCTTGGGTTAGTTGTCCAAAATTTTTACTATGGTTTAATTTCATCTAACCGAACCATGATAGATGCTGCGGCCTGTGGAAATCTGTTGAGGAAAACGGCCGAAGATGGGTATGAGTTACTAGAGGAGATGGCTGCTAGCAGCTATCACTCTCAATCTGAGAGGAACACTCAGCGAAGGAATGCAGGAGTACACCAGGTAACTGATTTTTCAGCTGTCACTGCACAACTAGAATCACTTAACAGGAAAATCGACAGCATGAACGTAAACGGAACAGCGATGCGCCTGCAAGAGATATTTTGTGAAAAATGCGGAGGAGAACACTATGTCAAGGACTCTCAAGACAGTGGTCCTTTTTATGTGCCAGAAGGGGCACCTGTGAATCAAGTGGGAGTCCAAAACCATCCAAAGAATGATCCATACTCAAACACATATAATCCTGGATGGAGGAAACATCCCAACTTCTCATGGGGTGGTCAAAGCAATCAAAATCGACCACAAGGTGGACAACCATATGGGAAACAACCGATGTACAGATCTGATCCTCCTAGGGAAGAGAAGTCCAATTTAGAGCAGATGATGTCCATGTTCATCTCATCTACCGAAAACAGACTCCAGAACCAAGATGCGTCCATAAAGGGGCTAGAGAATCAAATTGGACAGTTGGCCAAGATGATAGCAAGTAGAGAGCCGGACACCTTGCCAAGTAACACAAAGACAAATCCAAAAGAGCAAGTGAAAGCCATAGCATTGAGGAATGGAAAAGTGCTTGAACAAGATGAAAAAGAAAAAGAGGATCAAGGAAAAAAAGCGGTTGGTACACACAAAGGTAAGTTCTCAAACTCTACACCAGCACCCACTGCACAATCCAAAATTGTTATACCTCTTCCTTTTCCTGCAGCATTGAAAAAAGCAAAAATTGATGCGCAATTTGGTAATTTTCTTGAGGTATTCAAAAAATTGCACATCAATATTCCTTTTGCTGATGCCTTGATGCAAATGCCGAGTTATGCTAAATTTCTAAAAGACATCTTAGCTAATAAGAGGAAGTTGGAGGATAACATGACGGTAAAATTGACTGAGAATTGCTCTGCATTGGTACAAAACCAGATCCCACCAAAGCTAAAGGATCCAGGGAGTTTTTATATCCTTTGCATGATTGGTGATGTTGTTTTTCCTAAAGCTTTATGTGATCTTGGTGCGAGCATTAATCTTATGCCGTTATTTGTATTCAAGAAACTTGGATTGGGCGAGCCTAAACCGACACGGATGTCATTGCAACTAGCAGACGGATCCGTCAAACATCCACGAGGAGTCAAAGAAGATGTGTTGGTAAAAGTGGGAACGTTTACATTTCCTACAGATTTTGTGGTGCTTGACATGGAAGAGGAGCAAGGCCGTGATTGAAGTACAAGAAGGGAAGTTGAGATTGAGAGTGGGAAAGGAAGAAATCACTTTTAATGTTTTTAACGCTCTTAAGCACCCACTGCACACTAATGATTGTTTTATGGTTGATTCATCGGATTCACTTGTGTGTCAATTTGTGCAGGATGCTATGAAGGACCTATTGGAATCCAAGCTCACTACGACATTGAAGGAAGATGAACTTGATGAAGAAAAATCTGCAAGAATGGCGTACTATAATTCCAACCATCAATGGAAGCCAGAAGGGATGAAGTTGGAGGACATGGGGGATCAAAGAGATTTGACCCCTCAAAAGTCAAGTATTGAGGAACCACTAACACGTGAGCTAAAACCACGGCCTCCACACCTGAAGTACGTGTACTTAGAGCGTACAAAGCTAGCACCTGACAAGCGCATTTGAGAGGGGAGTCACTTTTGTCCCTTCTTTTTATTTCCTGCATTTCGTTTAGATTTTTTTGTTTATTTCAATTTCTGTTGCATGCTTAGGTCATATTGCATCTGTTTGTTATGCACTATCTGCCTCTGTTCTATCGTCTTTTGCATTGGGGACAATGCTCGACTTTAGTATTGGGGGGTGGATGGGTGTTGTGTCGTCTTTGTCATGTTGGTGCTTTGTTCGTATTGTTCGTTGGCATGTAGTTTTAGTTTTTTTGCATATGTTTGTGTGTCAGACGACAGTGTTTGGAGCAGTACATTGTTAGCCAACGATAATTAGGAAGTGATGAGACATGCCCTCTCTGTCGTGTATTCGCACACCTTTAGCACATACTATGGTAAAGACATAAAGTTTTATTTAAAACATTGAACTCTCTTTGCACAAATGTTAGAACTAGAAGCATGCATGATAAGATGGTGAAAATTTAAAAAACTAAAGTGGGGAACGAAGATGTTTGAAGGTGTAAATCGAACTTCACGACATTCTCTTGAATCGAGGTATCTATCAGCATCGAAAAAAAGAGAGAAAAAGATGGAGATGTAAGGTGTGGGGGAGTCGAATAAAGGAATGAAATCCTATTTCTGGCTAAAGATGGAGATGTAAGGTGTTGAGGAGCCGAATAAGGGAATGAAATCCTATTCCCGGCTAAAAATGCAAAACACATGGATTTGAATCTAAAATGAAAAGTTCTAATATAGTCCTTTCATTACTGTATCCTTATTCAGAAAAAAAAAAAAAGAAACAAAAAGTTGCTGATGGATACTGAGTTCAAAGGAATAAAGGAGAGTGATATCTACACTAACAGGCTGATTTAAATATCTGACAATGGTTGAGAATGGATCCCTCTATCATTTGTGATGCTAGGACTAACGACACACACACGTTCAGGCTTTATTTGAAACAATGTCTAGACCAAGGGAAGTGCAAAGAATTTTGATTTTGTGTTGATTGACAAGGGAATATGTTGAGTTTCACTGAGGCTAGTTAATGACTATGAATTCACTGTCGAGCTACTTTTTGTCTCATTCCATTTTGTCTTGTCACCTGTTTTGCTCGAGGGCGAGCAAAAGGTTAGTATTGTGGGGTTGATAGAGGTGGATTTTACGTGTTTTTGCGTATCTTGTTATGTGGCATTGTGTTGCATTTATCATTTAAACTTCATTCATTTTGTGTTATTTTAGCATTATTTATGTTTCTGGTTATTTATGAGTTCAGTTGGTGAAAATGCAGGTGAGTTGGCAATGAACGGAAGATTTAAAGAAAAAAATTCGAAAGTCATCCGCCCGGGCGCACATTTATGTCCGCCCGGGCGCTTCCAAGATGTGGGAAAAAGAAATTTTGCGAAGACCATCCGCCCGGGCGGAAACTTGTGTCCGCCCGGCTCGCCAAAGAAGAAGAAAAATACAAGATTTGTGAAGACCATCCGCCCGGGCGGACATACCGGGCGGAAATTTATGTCCGCCCGGGCGCGCCTGTAATTTTGGAAATACTTTTGGACGATTCCTTTCCTTATTTTCTGAAGGAGGCACGATTTGGGAGATATTCAGACATATTTTCAGAGCCGTCACAAGTTGGAGAGGACTTTTGCGCTTGGAGTTGGAGAGTCGAAGATTTCCGGGCGTCGTTCTTCGTGTTTTTCGTCAATTCTAGTATTTCTAATTTAGTTTTCATCTTTAAACTTTGTTTTGTTTAGTTTTAATATGAACTCGAGTAGCTAAACTTTAATATTTGTTAGGAATTAAGGGGAGCCTACCCCAACTTTGATCTGAATTAATTTATATTCGATTGTTGCGTAATTCTTGATTATACTAGTGTTGTTAGAGCGTAGCTAACTTTAACAACATTTTTATATTGCGAGTGAGTTTGAGAGAATAACTTGTGATAGGAACGAGTAGTATAATCCGTGGATCTACAATTTACATAGACATATGAAATTGGATACGCGCCGATAGTCATAGTCCTTAGGGTCGAAAACTAGGAGATTTCATAAATCGACATGCGATTCACTCTTGATAAATAATTAAAGACATTTAATTACTTTATTGAGTCGAATTAGTTTGGCATAGCTCGAGAGAGCGTGTTCAATTGAATAGGAAATCTTGTCGAAAGCATATAATCACTATCGAACGAATTAATTAATTAACGAGGGGTAGGAGAACCGAAATTCCCAACAAATTCATTTCTTATTGAATTTTACTCAACCATTTTAGACATTATACTTCATTACTTGATTTTGAATAATTTTTGTTTGCCTGTTTATTTGATATTAGTAGAAATACAACACCCAATCACTTTTCGTTGCTAACGATTTAATAACTGAAAATAATAATTGTTAAATACAGTCTTCAGTGGAACGATACTCGTACTCTTGTACACTATATTATTACTTGACATCATGCACTTGCGATTAATTTTGGAGCTTACAAAACCATATTTTTATTGGGGATTTTACTGTGCAAGTTTTTCTCGATCAAGTTTTTGCGGGCGGATGACTTTCGAATTTTTTTCTTTAAATCTTCTGTTCATTCCCAACTCACCTGCATTTTCACCAACTAAACTCATAAATAACCAGAAACATAAATAATGCTAAAATAACACAAAATGCATGAAATCTAAATGATAAATGCAACACAATGCGACATAACAAGATACACAAAAACACGTAAAATCCACCTCTATCATAGGCCTTGCCCCTGCATTCGCTGCAGCCTGGTTCCCCACAAACTGCGCGAAGAACTGCGTCATACCAGCAAGCATCTGAGCCTGCATGTCCGGAGGTGGGGGTGGAGGTGGAGGATTGGCCCTCTCCTCCTCTCAATGCTCCCTGTCCTCAATCCTAAAACCACATGCAACTTTAAAATAGAGCGTACATACTAAAACTTGAACTTGCATAGCGTAACTTGAACATACGTACATACATAGACGTGCCATAACTTGAAAGCTTTCATAAACATGCTTGCATAACTAAACGTACTTAAACATACATGACTTTATTTTGCGTAGAGGTATGTTTCAAAGCAAGTGACCCATAACATAATAAATGTCTGATCAGACAAACCACAGTACTGGGCTGACAGGGACGTATCCACTGCCACATACATGAGATCTCCGTTCATAATTTAACGGGCTGGTTGGTCCCCGTTCATAATTTAACGCTTTCCAATCTCGATCTAACCCGTTCATAATTTAACGGGCGGATTGGTCCCCGTTCATAATTTAACGCTTTCCAATCCTAACATAATTTGGTCACAAGACATTTAGCATACCTCCAAAAACTTAAAATATTTTCTTTGCACGTCATCATACTTACTTGGCGTTGAGGGATTCGTTGGATCTCACTTGGGGCCGCTACTGCACATACTAACATAAATTTTAAATACTTAACTTGCATGTTTTAGACGTAGATACTCGAGCTCACCACCAAAGTGAATATGTAGCTTAGGACATTCTAGTTCGCTCCTGGCTTGACCTCGTTTAATCATCGTACTAAATCATGACGTAAAACCACAAAAGAAATCCTATATTTTTACATAAATAAATTTTAACCATGGTGCTAAACCATGATATAGAACCCCGAAGAAAATCCTAAAAAAAATAATTTTTTTTTAAAAAAATTTATTTATTTTTTTTTAAAAAAAGGGGGTACACGGACCCCATGTAGGGTTCCGTGTACGGGTCCGGGTAGACTCTGGAAATTCGTATTTTTGAAAGAAAAAGGACACGGACTCCGTGCCGGGGTCCGGGAAGGGGTCCGGGTACCCTCTGTCTTTGCAAATTCACGAAAAATTCACTAACTTAATCTTTCACCCTTTCAATCAAAGCCTAAGAACCATGAACCAACACCTCGAGACTCATCCTAGGATGTTATTACATTGATTCAAACCCGTAAAAACGCCCCAAACGTCCCTAAGCATCAACAATTAATTCCAACACAAAAATAACCCGTAATTAGGCATCGTTTTGCTTCCTACGACTTCTATTACATCCCAAGCCAATCCCGACCCAAACGAACCACCAAATAACACCTAAATACATCTCGCAACATATCTAAATGCAGTAGCACAAGCCCGGCGATGTCCAACGAAGCCTGCAACAAATAACTTCAAGAACACAATTTACATAAAAGTCGCAGCTTGAGCAGTCCCACGAAAAACTCCATAACTCACTCGATTTTCATCCAAAAATTTCGAATTTTATATCAAATCGAAGGTATCAAAACGTTATACGTTTTTATTGTTGAAAGCTTTCTCAAAATCTTGACCATAAATTCGCAGTAACTCAAAATATAGTGAAAAACGAGATTTCAGATCTAAAAACTCTTTCAAAACGCATCGATAAATTTTTTGCTCAAACTACTACACATCATACGTGGATTTTACGCATAAAAATAACGCAACACATACTATGACATGATCGATGCAGAAAAGAGAGATTATACGTGCCTTTTTGATATCAAACTTTACCGAAACGACGTCATTGAAGCGGAGATGGAAGCGAGGTTGATCCGGGACGATCGTGGCTCGATTGTCTTGCAATAAAATCCACCAAAAACTTGATGGAAAATAAGGGGAAGGGGGCGGCTGCTTGAGGAGTAAGAACCCTATGTTTCTTTCTTTTAAAATCTGAAAAATGATATGTGTAGGGTGTGTTGTGTGTTTATCGTGTACAAGTGTGTGTAAAAATGTGTGTGCGTGTGTTTTAGTAATTAGGGAGTAAATTATGCTTAATTCAATAATTAACATGCAAATTTAAAAATGCTAATACTCCCCTAATTAAAGAGAAATACACATAAATTTTTTTAAATAGCTCCTTAATTAAAATAACACCCACAAAATAGAAAGTTTAAAAGTCTTAAACTCTCAAAATTACTAAATAATTGATTTAAGCTTGAAAATGCTAAAACTCAATAAATTATTTAAAACGCTCCATTCCTGACTTAAAATAAAATACCGCATAAAATTTCCAAAATCGTCACCGGTCTCTTCCTCGATCCGGCCTCCAATAGTCGCCTGGAATATAAATCTTGAAAAACATTCTAACGTGCATCACATAAACATGAATAATTAAAATAATGCAGTTAAATAAATCATGCAATACTAAGACTCGTTTTAAAATTAATTAAATTATTTAATAATTAAATAAATACATGGGTTATGCGTGTGCTAAGTTTGGGCTCTGCATATTCGAGGAAAGTAAGAACTAATTTTGTAAATTTTAAGAAATTTGGAGATTTGTTTAGCAGTAAGTGAGAATTGAATGGTTTAAATGATAAGACTTTTCGGTAATTTGAGCTTGAAGAGATAATTAGAACTTGGTAATATCTGGGTTATATTGTAATAAGGAATGACAATCAAGGGCATTGTAGGATGATCCAATATTGGGCTTAAAAATCTAAATGTTAATGGAATAAGAAAATGGAAAAATATATATATATTAAGAATTTAGAGTGATAACAATTTAAGGTAAAGTGATCATTTAGTCAAGTTACAAGATTAGACATTAAGTTAACTTATTTTTGGGGACTTAAGGTTTGATGTAGCATAAGTTTTAATCATGATCTTAAGAGTTAAATTATATATTTGTTGGAATTTAAATTTTTCTAGAAAGTTGGATATGTTTGATGGTTAGGTTACTTGATAGATGCATGTAAGAGGTGAGGTAGACACATTGTTTTGAGAAATTTTGAAAGTCATTAAGAAACTTGGGGCTAAGCGGATATTTGTATTGAAATTATTTTATCCAAAGTTATTTGGATTTGTTAAGTTTGAATTTCAAATTTATGGGATATGTGTTCATACGAAAATTTTGGGTGAAATAAAAACAAAAATAGAATTAGTTGTATTCAATTTAGGTTACCAAAGGACGAATGTTAAGATTTTTATCGAGTAAGAAATCTAAAAATCTTGATGTGGGAGTTCTAGAATTCTATAGATTATAAGTAAAGTTGATTTATTGAAGTTAGTCTAATGCTATCATGGGATAACTTATTAAGTTTTATACGCTAATATTAATAAGCATTAAGGATACGTAAGAATGCGACATTTGTTCCAACGAGGAAAGTCCAAGGGTCTTAGGCCTCGACTATATTGCAATTGGGAAACTGATAGTTTAAGCATGTAATTGGTGCTAGAATGATTTTATTATTTAGGTAGAAGATTGATATTGTATATTTTGGGTGTTATGGATTATCACTACTCGAAATTTAAGATTTGCAACAATTTAATATTTAGGATGTATTCTTAAATAATTAAGTGACGTAAGTTTGGTGTCGTAAGATAAAGATTCGATTCAAGGATCTTAAGTTAATATTATTATGGAGTTGAGATAAGGTTAACTTTTAAGTGTATTATCGAGGATAGAAGTCGATCAGTAATTTTTGGGTGCTAAGGTTTTTGAAGTTTAAGTGCATAAATGCTAATATAATAGGTCAATGAATATCCTAAGTATAGTAAAAGAAAGTAAGACGCAATAAAATTCGGACTATCATTTCTAATATTGGGAAGTTTAAGAAAAGTTGAAATTCGAAGTTATAGAAAAATGAAACTATGTCACCATGGGTCGTTATAAGTTAATTTTCACAAACAAGGATTTAGAAGGTTGAATTTATAGGGACCGATGAGACATAAGAACATCTTAAGATTTATTATTTTATCAGAGTAGCGCTGCGGAAGAATGGAGCATCGGGATACTAGAACTAAGTCTAGACTTTGTGATTATCAAGGATAATCGAATTTCGGGGACGAAATTCAATTTAAGTGGGGGATATTGTAACTTCCCGAAAATCGAAAAGTTCACGTAAACCGCATGCAAACAATTTATTAAATTTCTTCGTATTTTATTAATTTATTTTAAAACATTAAATACATGTTTATTTCATAAATTATGGGTTTAATTATTTTTATGCATTATTATTGCATAATAGAATTTATTTCATGAAATTTTAAAGGTTCATGCATTAAAGATTTTTAAGTTGCATTTCGCGCTCGAACGAGGAACGGAGACCGGGAAATTTTCAAGAAAATTATTTTATTACATGATTAATTTTTATTAATTAATATAAAATATTTTAAAGGTATTTTTCAAGAATTTGGAATTTATTGGGTATTTTTACCCGCAAGATTTTAATTTTTAACGGTACGTAATTTTTATGGAATCGGGGGACTTTTTGAGGGTTCGGCTAATATTTTCAAAATTTTTTCAACACGAAATATTTTTCGAGAGTATGTTTGGATTTAATGGGACTCATTTAAGCTTATTGGACTTAAATATCTTTTTAAACTTTTAATTAACAAATAAAATTCCATTAACCTAATTGTTAACTAGTTAGTTATTGTATTATTGCCTACCCCACACCTATTTAAGCATCACCAACCGACACCCTCTTCATTCTCAATTATTCCCACGGTTTCCATCATTGTTTATCCTCCCCCAGCTGAAAGTTCCCTCGGTTACTTCTTGTGCTTGCTAAAGAAATTCTTCCGGCGTTCGTTCTTCGATCTCCTCGCGTCTAATACATCAAGGCACACCATGTACTTTTATTTCTGCATCATACATGCTATATACTTTCTGATATATGTGTGTATTTGCCTAGAATTCTCGATCTTGCATATGACATTGGAAGGCTTCGGTTTTGTTCAAATTTCTTGCACCTTTTTCATCCAACTCACGTTTCTTTTTAGTGTTTTTGCGAGGTGCTGCTAATTTCCGGCTGCAAGGGGCTGTATATGTCGTGTGTAAGGGTGGATAAATAATGGAGTCTCGGTTTGACAAGCTCGAAGGGGAATCGCTCGGGTTGTAGCCGTTGTGACGTTATTCTGCAAGATCGAGAGTTGTGGGTTAGTAGCTGTGCATGGCTCATCACCAGACTTGAAGCCGACCCTCTTGGATTAGTGGGAGGACTGGGAAGGTGTTGAGCACGGCTGTTCTTGTTCCTTAAGCAAATCGAAGGATCTTTGGTGAGGGGACTCGGGTAACTTGTCTTTGGAGAGGTTCATCGAGTGCTTTGCGTGGGAGGGTTCCATGATCAGTAGGGCTAGTCAGGGTCGATCCAGGAGAGTCTTTTGGGTTCGAGGAGGGTGCCAGCTTAGTCGGTTAGGTGCTAGTCTTCCTGGTCGTGTGCTAGAATCGAAACTTGTAAGCTAAGGGAATAGGGTCTTCGGTTGCCATGGTGTAAGCGATCATTTCTACGTTTTGTTTCCACGACAGCTTTATGCTTCGGCTAAGCTTGGTTTAGGAGGTTAATGAAGGTCCTTAATGAGTCATAAAGACTGACATATGGTGGTAGGAGAATGGACCGAATGAATGAAGGGGTGGAGCCATGTGTTGGATAAATGATATGATAAGTGGGGGGTGGCCGAGCGCCACACCTTCTGTAAATTTCCTTGGGATGTGCGGCCTTCCCGCTCGGGCGATAGAAAACTACCGCTCGAGCGCCGACTCTTCTGTAATTTTTCCTTTGAGGATCACTTCTCGCGCTCGGGCGGTAGAATTTCACCGCCCGAGCGCCAAACTTTCTGTAAATTTCTTCGGCATTTCTCTTCTCGCGCCCGGGCGGTAGAAAATTACCGCTCGGGCGCCAACTTTTCTGCACACAAACTTGTTGGCTTAGCGCTTGGCTCCGGTTTCTGATTTTCCGGCCATTTTTCCTGCAAATTCGTCATGCCCGAGTGAGATATGATGAAATGCAAATGTTTATTCTAAAATGAACAAAATGTGATTGAAATAGACGTATGCACAATGCAAAATACACACAGACTAATGCAATAAAACGCGTAAAAACCACACCTATCACCGTTCAACACATTGAACTATTTTCTCCTTTATAAGCCGTTCAACACATTGAACTATTTCTCTTCTCAACAGGATCTAGAAAGCTAGTACTTGTGTGGTCCTCAATGGTTCATTGATACAACTAGCCGTGGGTTCACATCTCCATGTGTATTTCGGACTAAACATGTCCTTATATGAGCATACTCCAATTGCTCCATTCTTACTTATCAACACCTTGATAACAAGAACGTGAGAACTCAAGTCTGATAGTACCCAACCAATCATGTTAAACCCCTAGCAGCATCGCTTACATGATTCCCTAGGTATCAAATGATAGTGCCTGCAAGAACCATTCAATTATGGTTAGCGTACAGTACGGTCCCTTCAACTTATATATCCCGACCGATTCGACAACCATTGGTTTATCGAGAGTTGTCAATGAATCGATACTATGTGTCATGTCGTAGTTGCATCGATGGTGTAATCTATGAAACCCCTTTCATAATTACCATCATACTCTGATCAGAGATTTCAACCTACATACACATGAGAACACATAGGATATCCATACCCGAAGGTAAGCGGTGAATCCCCGACTACAATGTATCGACTCCTATATGTTTCGACAGAACACCCAACCTTGCCACCTGATGACCCCATGAGAGTCGGTAAACAAGTCAAAGTGTAATTCTAGCACATAGAGTCTCAATGTTGTCCCGGGTCATAAGGACTAATGGTGTACAACCATAAACTATGACGTTTCCACTCGATAAGTGAGAACCACTTGGAAAGTCTTTTATGGAGGGTTGTTCAGTGCACTCTACCAGGAGCACCTATCTGCATGCTCGGACATCACATTGTCCCCTACCAATGAACATGGTACTCACATCGCAGATACTAGTTTCGAACTCTAGCGGCCTATATCCTTCTTAGCTGCGGCTGAATCGACTAGGAACTGTTTAGAATATACAGTATTCCGAATATGAGTTTCATGAGTACGGCGGCTGAATCGACTAGGAACTGTTTAGAATATACAGTATTCCAAATATGAGTTTCATGATACTCATCATATGAGCATCTCATATTCTTTCTACTATTTGTATATTCAAGGTCTTTATCTATGCAACTAGCATGGGTATACAGATAAAGATTTGCCAAAACAATAATTTCAAATATTATTAAAATAAAGATTGCTTATACATAGAGTTTCATTGTGAACACTCGGCCAACACTTGGCTCTACGGGCACCTACTCTAACACCATTAGTAGAGTTCACCTACAACAACAGCTTCCAGTCGTCTATTGGTATGGCTCCGTATGAAGCACTATATGGCCGCAAGTGTAGATCTCCTGTTCATTGGGATGAAGTAGGAGAGAGAGCAGAGTTGGGTCCAGAAATTTTTCAGCAGGCTGCCGATGTAGTAGTCAAGATCCGTGATAGGATGAGGACTGCTCAGAGTCGACAGAAGAGTTATGCCGATCAGAGGATGAAAGACCTAGAGTTTGCCGTTGGCGACCATGTCTTTGTGAAAGTAGCACCTATGAAGGGTGTCATGCGATTTGGAAAGAAAAGGAAGCTCAGTCCGAGATTCATTGAACCATTTGAGATCCTCGACAGAGTTGGGACTCTAGCTTATCGTGTGGCTCTTCCGTCGAATCTGGCCGGAGTACACAATGTGTTCCACGTCTCTATGCTGAAGAAGTATATGGTGAATCCTTCGCATGTCTTGAACTTTGAGCCGTTGCAGCATACTCCGAACCTATCTTATGAGGAGAGACCAGTGCAGATCTTAGACAAGCAGGAGAAGAAGCTTCGGAACAAGCTGGTTAAGCGAGTCAAAGTCAAATGGCTCAACCATTCAGAGGAGGAAGCTACGTGGGAGTCTGAGCCAGAGATGAGGAGTCAGTACCTCGAGTTATTCGGTGAGTTTTAATTTCGAGGACGAAATTTCTGTTAAGGGGGAGAGAGTTGTAGAACCCGTAAACTAGACTACGTATAAGCCATGCATAATTCTAGTATTTTAAATTAAAATGATTTTATTGCATGAGTATTTAAATGCTTTTCTTTAAAGTTAATTATTTTATGCATTAGTTTAATTTTTATCTTTTCAGTTAATTCAGTGAGACCGGACTGGATTTGGAGTTTTGAGATAGAATTTAAGATTAAGAAATCATTCCCAGAGTTTATTTTAGCTAGCTAGTAAGTTAATTTATGTTAAAAGGAGGTTTAAGGAATTATTTAAGTAACTTGAGGTAAGTAGGAAATAAGTTCATTTAGGTTCCATAATTTTTGGGGTTAATTCACTAAATTATTTAAGGGATAGGTAAGGCTCTTAAGGTTTAAAAATTTACTAACTAAACAATATTTCTCCTTCATTATTTGTTAAATTTTCGGCCACCTTTAAATGACTAAACCATTCTTTGCCAACTCACCTTTGACCCTTTCCTTGTCATTCCTTAGCATGGTAATCTTTTCACCCTTAATTAATTAATATTAGAACATTATCCTAGTCTAGTTTAGCATGAGAAAATCGGCCACACCCCATTCATTTATCCCTCCAAAAATCATTTGATATCAAGTAAATTCAAATTTCAAAAGAGATGAGACTTGGTCATGCCATTGAACCCATTTATTATTGGAACTCCCTTCATCACTCCTAACCATTCCCTCCCTCTCCATTATTTCGAAATTCAGAGCACTTTCAGAGTATAAAATCGTGAACATCATAGCAAGAATTAGGAGAGAAAACTGAGAAAGAAAACAAGGTAGCAAAGCGCTTCGTCTCCTCCGCGCCGCGTCGTGCGTTTCGTTCGTTTTCTTTTCAAAACGAAACCAGGCATGCATATGTTCTTCTTTACTCTTCAATCAAGTCATATTATGATTTTTAAACATTACATGTGTAACTTCCCGAAAATCGGAAAGTTAACGCAATTTATTAAATTTCTTGGTATTTTATTAATTTATTTTAAAGCATTAAATACATGTTTATTTCATAAGTTATGGGTTTAATTATTTTTATGCATTATTATTGCATAATAGAATTTATTTCAAGAAATTTTAAAGGTTCATGCATTAAAGAGTTTTAAGTTGCATTTCGCGCTCGAACGAGGAATGAAGACCGGAAAATTTTCAAGAAAATTATTTTATTACATGATTAATTTTTATTAATTAATATAAAATATTTTAAAGGTATTTTTCAAGAATTTGAAATTTATTGGGTATTTTTACCCGCAAGATTTTAATTTTTAACGGTACGTAATTTTTATGGAATCGGGGGACTTTTTGAGGGTTCGGCTAATATTTTCAAAATCTTTTGAACACGAAATATTTTTCGGGAGTATGTTTGGATTTATTGGGACTAATTTTAAGCTTATTGGACTTAAATATCTTTTTAAACTTTTAATTAACAAATAAACTTCAATTAACCTAATTGTTAACTAGTTAATTATTGTATTATTGCCTACCCCACACCTATTTAAGCATCACCAACCGACACCCTCTTCATTCTCAATTAATCCCACGGTTTCCATCATTGTTTATCCTCTCCCAGCTGAAAGTTCCCTCGGTTACTTCATGTGCTTGCAAAAGAAATTCTTTCGGCGTTCGTTCTTCGATCTCCTCGCATCTAATACATCAAGGCACGCCATGTACTTTTATTTCTGCATCATACATGCTATATACTTTCTGATATATGTGTGTATTTGTATAGAATTCTCGATCTTGCATATGACATTGGAAGGCTTCGGTTTTGTTCAAAGTTCTTGCACCTTTTTCATCCAACTCACGTTTCTTTTTAGTGTTTTTGCGAGGTGCTGCTAATTTCAGGCTGCAAGGGGCTTTCTATGTCGTGTGTAAGGGTGGATAAATAATGGAGTCTCGGTTTGACAAGCTCGAAGGGGAATCGCTCGGGTTGTAGCCGTTGTGACGTTAGTGTGCAAGATCGAGAGTTGTGGGTTAGTAGCTGTGCATGGCTCAACACCAGCCTTGAAGCCGACCTATTAAAAGTGTTAAATAAGAAACACGTTTTCTGTTTTTTGTTTACATACATGGACACATATAAATAACTTCAAGCGGTTACTGTAATTGTATTTGAACATTTTGTTTCCTTTCATTGCTTTGTACTCGTCTGTAGCTTCGAGCTTACATCAATGGAGATTCTTTTGTTCAATCACTTTACGTCTTCTAATATGGTATCAGAGCTGATAAAATACTAAGCTACGATTGTAGTTTCTCTATGGCCAGAGGAAATCAAGCTTCGACATCTTCTCAAGCTATGAACAATTCCAGTGGCCGGTTAGTTTCTGAAGACTCGAGCAGTCCATTTTATCTTCAAAACGGAGATCATCCTGGATTGGTGTTAGTTACGCATCCACTGACAGGTACTAACTACAATACTTGGAGTCGCGCGATTTCAATGGCATTAACAGCCAAAAATAAGCTCGTTTTTGTTGATGGGGCTTATCTACGCCCTCCGATGGATGATTTGTTGTACGGAGCTTGGAATCGCTGCAATAGCATGGTTATTTCGTGGCTTTTGAACTCCGTTAGCCGCGAAATATCAGATAGTCTTCTGTATATACCTACAGCATCTGAAATTTGGATCGACTTGAGAGATCGATTTCACCAGAGCAATGCTCCGAGAATTTTCCAGCTCAAGAAGCTTTTAACTGGTTTACATCAGGGATCCATGGACATCAACGCTTATTACACCAAATTACGAACTCTCTGGGATGAGTTGAAGGATTTTCAACCTGTATCTGTCTGTAATTGCGGATCAATGAAGGATTGGATCAATTATCAGAATCAAGAGTGTGTGATGCAATTTTTAATGGGGTTAAATGAGTCTTATGCACAGATTCGTGCCCAAATTTTGATGATGGATCCAATTCCTGTGATTTCTAAGGTTTTTTCACTAGTTGTTCAGGAAGAGCGGCAACGTTCTATCCACAAAGACATTACAAGTCCTTCTGCAGATCAATATTCCTTCACTCATCAGTCTTCCGTGGCAGCTATGACTAAAGTAAACCAGTATGTTAAAGACAATTCTGGTGACAGCACTCATCAGTCTTCCGTGGCAGCTATGACTAAAGGAAACCAGTATGTTAAAGACAATTCTGGTGACAAGCCAATCTGCTCTCATTGTCATATGACAGGGCATACAATTACCAAGTGTTACAAAATCCACGGTTATCCGGTTGGTCATCCAAAATATAAACAACTACAATTAGGCAGTGGTCGGCAGATACATGTCAACCAAGCACATACTCCACCTGTTCCAGCACATACCTCACCTGCTCCCTCAATGAATTCAATGGCGAGTTCTCTGAATCCTGATCAGTGCAAGCAGCTCATTGCTTTCTTGAGTTCACAGCTTCAACTTGGTCATACTAGTGCACTGGACACACAACAACTTGGACCTTCTGCTTCTTGTTTCAGTGGTAACTATTCTTTGGCATTTGGTCTTAACCCTTCACTCAGCACACGTTGGGTATTGGACACAGGTGCTACCCATCATATTTGTTGTTCATTGAGTTTCTTCTCATCGAGCAAGTCATTTTCCTCAAGAGTTACTTTGCCTAATAACTCAGTGGTGTATGCCACACACATTGGTTCTGTACAACTGTCTCCTGATTTGTATCTAGATGATGTGTTGTTCGTCCCTCAATTTAGTTTTAACTTGCTTTCTATCAGCTCGTTAACTAATCACACTCCTTGCTCGGTTCATTTTCTTTCTGATTCCTGCTTTATTCAGGCACTTACCACGAACAAGATGATTGGGATGGATAGCAGGATGGGAAATCTGTACGTTCTACATCATTCCAGCCCACAACATCATTCCAGCCCACAACATCAGTCCAGCACATGTCATTCCAGTTCCTCTCCAACAGTCTGTAATGTTGCTTTTTCAAAATTAGAATTGTGGCATTATAGAATGGGTCACCCTTCTTTTCCTAAACTGTCAGTCTTAGAGAATGTTTTTGGAGATAATTCTTTAAAGCATGATGGTGTAATGCATTGTTCGATATGTCCTTTGTCCAAACAAAAGAGGTTACCTTTTATTTCGCAAAACACACTATGTAATAGTCCTTTTCACCTACTTCATATTGATATTTGGGGACCTTTTACACCTCTGAGCATTGAGGGATACAAATACTTCCTTACTATAGTTGACGATCATACTCGTTTCACATGGATTTATTTGTTGAAATCTAAATCCGATGTTTTGCATCTATTTCCAGACTTTTGCAAAATGATCCATACTCAATTCGGACAGAAAATAAAATCAGTTCGATCGGACAATGATCCAGAACTAAATTTTTCAGATTTCTATAAGGCCGAGGGAATTGTCTCTTATCATTCTTGTGTTGAAAGACCACAACAAAACTCTGTTGTGGAAAGGAAACATCAACACATTTTGAATGTGGCAAGATCCTTAATGTTTCAATCCAATATTCCCCTACCATACTGGAGTGATTGTGTTTTAACCTCTGTTTATCTTATCAATCGTACACCTTCTTCTCCAATTTTAAATCAAACTCCTTTTGAACTTCTATACCGTAAGAAACCCCTCTATAATAAATTTGAGAGTTTTTGGTTGCATGTGTTATTGGTCTACCCTCTTGAATCATCGCACAAAGTTCTCTCCTAGAGCTATTAAATCTGTCTTCCTTGGATACCCAAGTGGTTACAAGGCCTATAAACTCCTCAATCTTCTCACAAACGAGGTGTACATTAGCAGGGATGTGGTGTTTCATGAAACCATTTTCCCTTTTATGGACCAGCCAACCTCTTCTTTTCCACATCAAGATTTCTTCTCTGATGGTGTTCTTCCCACACAGCAATCAATTGCACGGGAAATAACTACAAATTCTGGTCTTCCATCTCGGTCAGATTCTGGTCTTACATCTCGGTCACATAGAGTATGTACTAAACCATCCCATTTACGTGATTATCATTGCTATTCTACTCATTATTCTTTCACCTCATCCACTGCTCATCCTCTGTCTCTTGTTCTTGGTGGTACTCGGTTATCCAAGCAGTATTCTGCTTTTATACAAAATGTTTCATCTATCATTGAACCTCAGTCTTTTTCCCAAGCTGTTGTTAAACCAGAATGGTGCCAAGCCATGGCCACTGAACTTGAGGCGTTGGAACGTAATGGAACTTGGTCCGTTGTTTCCCTACCCCTTGGGAAGACTGCTGTTGGGTGTCGATGGGTCTACAAAGCTAAGTTTCGTGCTGATGGCAGTCTAGAGCGATACAAAGCTCGCCTCGTTGCTAAAGGTTATACGCAACAAGAGGGAATTGATTATCTTGAAACTTTCTCTCCCGTTGCAAAACTTGTTACAGTTAGAGTTTTGCTAGCCTTAGCCTCAATTTGTGGATGGTCTCTAACTCAACTTGATGTCAATAATGCCTTTTTGCATGGTGATCTCTCTGAAGAGGTTTACATGTCTTTGCCTCCTGGTTATCAACATAAGGGGGCGGTTTTTCCTCATAATGCAGTGTGCAAACTACACAAGTCTATCTATGGCCTTAAACAGGCTTCGAGACAATGGTTTGCCAAATTCTCCTCCACATTGATTCGGATTGGTTTTGTTCAATCTCATGCTGACAGTTCCTTGTTTGTGCAAACTCGAGGTCGTACGTTCTTGGCATTGTTGGTTTACGTTGATGACATTGTATTGGCCACCAATGACAAAAAGGAAGCCAATGATTTGAAAATATTTTTGGACAGTTGTTTCAAGTTGAAAGACCTTGGAGATTTGAAGTACTTCCTTGGCATTGAGGTAGCAAGATCTTCTAGTGGCATTTCTATATGTCAACGCCATTACGCTTTACATCTTCTCACAGAAACAGGTTTACTGGGCTGCAAACCACGCTCAACTCCCTTGGATGTTAACCTGAAGTTGAGCATTGAAGATGGTGAGCTACTCCCTGATCCTTCATTATACCGCAGATTAGTAGGAAAATTATTATACCTCACTATCACTCGCCCTGATTTGGCTTATTCAGTGAATCGGTTAAGCCAATTTGTTGCTTGCCCAAGAGAACCACATCTACAAGCTGTGTATTCCATTCTTAAATATGTGAAGGGCACAGTTGGCCAGGGCCTGTTCTATGCTTCTTCTTCATCTTTAAAGCTGAGTTTCTTTTCGGATTCTGATTGGGCCACATGCCCTGATACACGTCGTTCCGTTTCTGGTTACTGTGTTCTTATCGGGGAGTCCTTAGTTTCATGGAAGTCTAAGAAGCAACACACGGTTTCTCGTTCCTCTGCTGAAGCGGAATACCGGTCTATGGCTGGTGCTACTTGTGAGGTTATTTGGATGCTAGCCGTACTTAAGGACTTATGCATATCATATAGTGAACCCGCGGTGTTGTTTTGTGATAGTCAATCGGCCATTCACATTGCCTCCAATCCAGTGTTCCATGAGCGTACGAAACATATCGAGATTGATTGCCACATTGTGAGAGAAAAAGTACAGCGTGGTCTTATCAAGCTTCTACATGTTTCATCTCAGTTTCAACTTGCAGATTTGTTCACTAAGTGTCTATTGCCGTCTCGCTTTCGCATGTTGCTTACCAAGATGGGTGTTCACAACATTCACACTCCGTCTTGAGGGGGCGTATTAAAAGTGTTAAATAAGAAACACGTTTTCTGTTTTTTGTTTACATACATGGACACATATAAATAACTTCAAGCGGTTACTGTAATTGTATTTGAACATTTTGTTTCCTTTCATTGCTTTGTACTCGTCTGTAGCTTCGAGCTTACATCAATGGAGATTCTTTTGTTCAATCACTTTACGTCTTCTAATACGACCCTCTTGGATTAGTGGGAGGACTGGGAAGGGTCTGAGCACGGCTGGTCTTGTTCCTTAAGCAAATCGAAGGAGCTTTGGTGAGGGGACTCGGGTAACTTGTCTTTGGAGAGGTTCATCGAGTGCTTTGCGTGGGCGGGTTCCATGATCTGTAGGGCTAGTCAGGGTCAATCCAGGAGAGTCTTTTGGGTTCGAGGAGGGTGCCAGCTTAGTCGGTTAGGTGCTAGTCTTCCTGGTCGTGTGCTAGGATCGAAACTTGTAAGCTAAGGGAATAGGGTCTTCAGTTGCCATGGTGTAAGCGATCATTTCTACGTTTTGTTTGCACGACAGCTTTATGCTTCGGCTAAGCTTGGTTTATGAGGTTAATGAAGGTCCTTAATGAGTCATAAAGACTGACATATGGTGGTAGGAGAATGGACCGAATGAATGAAGGGGTGGAGCCATGTGTTGGATAAATGATATGATAAGTGGGGGGTGGCCGAGAATTGATGGAGGGAAATAGATTTGGCCGAGAATTAGGAGCTTAATGTGAAGGATTTAAAGGCTGTAATGAGTGCTTTAAGAGTGGTAACAAATGTGGGAAAAATTTGGTTTAGTTTCGAGTCGATTCGGGTTAAAACCGGGACCTCTGTCCAGGTTTTTAAACGAATCGAATAAGTTATGGAATGGGCTTAATTTTACGTCTAAGAATGCTTATAAATATGTTTTGGGATATTTTGAGGAGTTTGGTAAGCTTCGGGATCAATTTTAGACGTCTAGGGGTAAAACGATAATTTTTGTGTTTCCAGGGGCAATATGGTCATTTTACACTCGAGGTGAGATTTTGATCCTGGCAGCGCCCTGAGCACAAATTCATGATATTTTAAATTTTCACACATCATGATTCACGATTTTTAAGATTTAATAAAAATATACATTGCATGCTTGAATTTAAAGGAAATTGCATTTATACATGAATTTTATAAGTGATGAAAATGACAATGTTTTGAATGATGGGAATTAGTTGTGGCTATTGAAGTATATGTAAATGGTTAAGACGTATATGTAAATGTTGATGATGAGGCCTAGGCACAGTGGATGGGTGATCCTGTCACTTATTGTCCGACATTCGCTGGGTACCGCGGTTCTATGTATGATGGATCCATCGTAAATGATGTACGATAGTCACCTCTAATGAACTGAATTCACTAATGATAAATGATGAAAGATGAATGATGAACGATGAATGATGAACGATAAATGAATGATGAACGATGAATGATGAATGATGAACGAAAAATGATAAACAATGAATGATGAATGATGATTAACGATGAACTGTTTTGGCACGTCATGATTTTACACGACACGTTTATGTTACGTTTTTAAAGTTCATGAAAGGTATGTTGAGTATGGTATTTTTCACTGCTGTGTGCTATGTATATATATTTGCTATTAATGGTGCAGGTGTGTTGAGTCTTTAGACTCAATAGGCGTGTATGATGCAGGTGAGCTTAATGATGATGGGACTGGAGGTGCCGAACTCTGAGAAGGCAGACCTGGTGCGGTGACATGACCCGAGGACCACATGTTTTCCGCATTATGATAAATGAAATTGAGAGGAGATGAACATTTTCATACGTTGATGATTTTTAAGATTTTTACTCGTTTATGTTAACGTATGATTTTAGACGTGTTTGGTTATTTTAAAATGCGCTATTTTTACTGATAAATATTTAAGATCATTTTTAAATGTTATATTTTTCTGTGCAGTGCATGCATGAGAAACGTTTAAATGATATTTTGAAAATGCGAGCTTTTAAAATTAAATAAAAAATATTTCTACATTTTTAAAAATGAGCGAGATGTTACGACATGATCATGGTTTGATAGCCAAAACCGAAATATATCAAGAACATATCGAAAATAAAAGATGCAGAATTTTCGGTTCCTCTTGTGCTTCACGGGTTGCATTGTTTTGATGGTTTCAGGTATTGGTTCGATTCCAGGCTCCCAAGGCTGCTCCTAGACATGTTAGGAACACATTTGTCCATTGGTTCGAGTCCCATGCTAGCCGAAATCAAGAGATGACAGCAACACCCCATTAAGTGTCATTGTGTGCTCGATTTTTCTTGAGTTGTTGTCCATAGAGGAAGTTTCTGATCATGGCTGCCCTAGGGGCCTATAGCCATGGTTAGATAGAACACTTCCCTAGCATGTCTAAAACGTGACCAAGTTTCCCTTTTGAGGCTTGGTCCATGGTTGCATCGGTTTTTAAATCAAAACACAAGAACTGCCCCTACCCCCTTTCGGCCTTCTCATTTTCCAGAAAGTGTAACATTCGGTTTTGCGGAATGGCGTGGATCTTGCTCGGCCTATGGCCCTTAGCCACGGTTCATACCATACCTCTGGATGTCTAGATCATGTCATGGTCAATAAATGGCCAATGGAACGACACGAGAGAGCAAACGAAGCAAAACACCCCACGCATGCAAGGGTGCTCTCGGGTGGGACTTTCAGTTGGTTTCTGGTGTGATGCGAATTGTGGCTGGCCTAAGGCCCTTTGCCATGGTTCAAATCATTCCCTAGGATGTTGGTAAGGGGTTTTGGTCGGTGGTTCAAGCCCCAATGGCCATTAGCCTCGCAAACGACGCAAGGAAACCAAAGCACAGCTGCTGTATTTTTGTGGACAGCAACTTGCTACTTCGGTTCAGTGGCTTGTTCGAGTTCTTGGTTGGCTTTTAGCCTATGGCCTTAGACTGGACAGTGCCTCATCGAGTTAGGAAGGTCATGTTTTTGGCCGTTCGTGATTCGGATCATTTTTGAGGTCGTACGAGAAATTACGGCTTGTTCGAGTTCTTGGTTGGCTTTTAGCCTATGGCCTTATACTGGACAGTGCCTCATCGAGTTAGGAAGGTCATGTTTTTGGCCGTTCGTGATTCGGATCATTTTTGAGGTCGTACGAGAAATTACGGTGCGATGTGCCAAATTGGCTCTCGAAAGAGCGTTTCATGTTTTGGCCTCTATTCACCAAAATTTTGGCCCTTCTCATTTTAGGAGAATTATTTCATCATTTTAAAGAGTATTTTAATCATGACTAAATGATGGTTTGGTGTTGGTTCGAGTTGGCATGGAGTCATGATTAAATACGAAGTCGTTGGGCGTAATTGTCTCGTTTTGGTGTCAATTACTAAGTTTGGTCAAGAAAGTTCAGTTGCATATTTTTCATGATAAATTTAGGTCGCAGTGAGCCTGGGAATGATCCAATCCATGTGGTAAAATAATACAGGATATTTCATTACGCCATTTAATTATATTACGTGCATAAAAATATAAAATATTCATTTTTGAAATTTATGCGATATTACTTGTGGCCATTTCACTATCATGTGAGCATTGTATTATACGGTCGCCAGTTACAGGTCAGTTCAGTTATGTACCACCCAGTATACTGTGGCATTAGTCTGATCAGACGTTCATTACTTCACCCGATCATCAGTTACCGGTCAGTTCGGTTCAGTTCAGTGCAGGGACCACTTGCGTAGACTATAATCTCAACAGAAAATTTATGACATGCCATTTTATTACAGTGCTCCAAGGAGCAAACATTTTCACTGTGAATTTCAATTCAGTTATGCACGTATTATAATTGCTCATGACAAATTATTTTCACGTTATGCCTCATGACATGATATTTTACTCCCATGCAACTTTATAATATTATTTACTCGTTATTTACAATATATGCATGCTGAGTCTTTAGGCTCACTAAACTTGATTGTTGTAGGTACTGATGATGTCGGGACCGAGGGCGGGGACCAATGAGCTAGCTTGGGTCGGCAGTAGTGGAACCCGAGGACCTCATTTACAGCATTCGCCATATTTTTTTTATGCTCAAACATTTCATCAGTTGTTGAATACTTTAACTGGTTATTTTGGCGAGTAATAATTTCTTCCGCTGCTATTTTCACATTAAAACTTGATTTATCAATCGATTTTGTGGATTAGGCAATTTTGATTATTTTAGAACGAAAATTTTTAATTTTTCCACAAATTTTCAAACTCGAATTTACGGGCCATTATAGTATTGGTTGCCCATAACTGAAGATTAGTACGTAGATATTCAAAGGAAACTGGACCAGCAAGCTGAACTACGCAGACAACTGACTGATCAGTTGGAATTGCTCAGTTACTACAATCAGTTGTGAGCTTATCAGCTACATCCTATCAGCTGATCATGCAGCATCACATGTCATCAGTTAAGGAAAGGATGTTCAACCGACAACTATACAAAATCTTACTGCAACAAGTAGTGCGATCGTTGAATTTCAGGAAAGCTGGAGTGTACGACTGTCAGAAGAATGTTGACGCGGCAAACAACGGATAGAAAGTTTAAAATTGTATTCAATATTATCGTTGGAGGCGAAGCCTATAAATAGCAGAGAAGAGCAGTTGAGAAACTCTCTGAAAAAACCCGATCGATATACTATTCTATCAACTGAACTGTTACTCTACTGAAAAAATATCAAAGCTCACGTTTATTGTATACATTTATAGCATTCAAGGCTATACTTTGAACTTATAAGCACAAACTATTATTACTATAATACTTGATCTTGAAGAGATCAGTTGTGCTAAATTATTTCAGTCCAATTGAATACTGTAAACTGGTTTGTAACTAAGAGTTTCAATTTGGCATTGTTAATTCCAAAACTGAAGTGGGTCTGTACAATTCTTGGTATTGATCAAAGTCTTTTAGTGAATATCATATCTTTGTAATAGAAGGGGTGACGTAAGAGTGTTTGAAATCTTCAAACATCCATAAAATCTTGTCTTCTTTTTTCAGTTTTATTATATCTATCAGTCAGTTTATTTATCGACTTACAAGATTCCCGAGTATCAGTTTAACACTAAAATGACTCGTAAAAAGAGAAAATGTTGTGAAAATTGTTAGTGTTTATTCAACAATCCCCCACCCATCTCCCTCCCCTCCCCTGCCTTCTAAATATTCTTTCACTTGTACTCAATCCTATCATAAACTTTTAAAGTTTATCAATTGTGTAATTTGTTTTAATTAGGAGATTTTGTAAAGTTAGTGTGGATTAACATTTTAATTATTTAATTAAGCAAATAATCACCCATAATTAAACTCACACACACACACGTTCTCTACGCACACACATACACGATTCACTCACACACACATTTCATAGAGTTTGTTTTATTTTTGAGAGATAGCTAGGGTTCTTGTTACTGTCTCCAGCAGCCACCCTCACCTTCAAAAAAAAGTCAGCAATCACACTTTTTTAGCAGAAAAATCCTGTCACAATCCGTCCCGGATCAACCCTTGTGTTCTCTCCGCTTCGGCATCGTTGTTTCGTGAGTATATTCATCAAAGGCATATATATTCTTTCAATTTTGCATCGTTCTCGTCATATTATACGTTTTGATGTTTATTGTGTACAAAATCCATGTATTTTGTGCAAACGTTTGAGCAAAATGATTTGAAACGCTTTTTGGATCAAAATTTTAGATCTCAAAACCGAGTTTGTTGTCATTTCGATCACTGTTAATTTTTGGTTGATTTTATAGAAATGTTTTCAACCTAGAAAACGTAGTACTTTTTGATATCTTCAATTTGAAAGTAAATTCATAATTTTTGGACGCAAAACGAGTGAGTTACGATCTTTTTCGTGGGACTTCTCAAACTGTGATGTTTTTAAATATGTTCTTCACGTGTTCTTGAAAATTCTTTGTTGCAGGCTTCGCTGGGAATCGCCTAGTGCTCATTGCTATGTTTAGGTTTGTCATTTGAGGTGATCAGTCGTCTTACGGTGTTTATTTTCGAGTCGTTATGGGTTTGGTGGCATTAGAAGGCATTGGGAAGGGTATTGGTAGAAGATGGCTTTTTGGTGTCAAATTTGTGCATGACTAGAGCCGCAGTGCTACACCAGGAGCGTTGCAGCGCTGGATTTTTGCACCAGGCAGCGCCGCAGCGCTGCAGGGTAGCTCCTAGGCTCCAGTCTGGCGCTACAGCGCTGGTTCTGGTATTTTTTGTGTTTCGAATTTTGGTGCTATTAATTCCTTTGGGATACTATTACGTTGTATGCCCTAGCATAGTGAGGGTTAGATTAGATGTGATGAAGTTTTATTGGGGAACGTTGAAATATGGTTTAAGAGAGGTCCGTGTCTTCCTTTGCTTGGGAAATTTCTTACTCCATGTCAAGGTTGTTACGGGGTTCGAGTCATGGGTTAGTATGTTGACTAAAAGTGGTCTAGTCCCGAGAGGTCTAGAAGTCATAAGTTATTTATTTACTTTGGTGGTGAGTTTGTTTGGTACAGTTAAGTTATGAAATTTAAAATTCTTGGATTAATTTACTAGTATGCATGTTCAGCAATAGCCCCAAGCCAGATCCAACGAATCCCTCAACGCTATGTAAGTATGTTTGACGTCCAAAAGAAAATATTTATGTTTTTAGGTATGCTAAATGTGTTGTGACCAAATATGAACGGGTTTGGAAGTCGGTGAATGTGGCCAGTGACCTCTCCACCCCGGTAAAGCATTATCGGGTTTAGATTAGGATTGGAAAGCGTTAAAGCATGACCAGGGACCAATCTACGCGTTAAAGCATGACCGAGGATCTCATGTATGTGGTAGTGGACTTCCCTACCAGCCCAGTATTGTAGTTTAGTCTGATCAGGCGTATTTGTATATAGGTCACTTGCTTTAAACATATCTCTACGAAAAATGAAGATGTTATGTATGTCCAAGTATGTATGATGCAAGTATGTTTATGTAAAGTTTTACGATATGATGGCACGTCTATGCTCATGTAAGTACGTTCAAGTTCAAGTATGTACGATCTACTTTAAAATACATGTGGTTTTATTATGTATTACTTGTTATTTTCAGTTTATACATGTTGAGTCTTTAAACTCACTAGACTTGATCGATGCAGGTGAGGATGAGTATGAGGAGACGAGGGGTGGGGACCAATGAGCTGGCTTGGACTGCGCGGAGGCTAAACCCGAGAACCGCCGATGTTTTAAGAATTTATGCATGTTGATTCAAATACTCTGATTTTCACGAGATTGCTTTACATTGTTTAAACCAGTTCTTTTTGCAAACTTTGTTTGGAATTGTTTTTGGACCGGGTCCCGGTTTTAATCCGAATTAATCTAAAATTCAACCAAATATTTCCCAACTTAAACGATGACTTGAACCTACATAACCAGCACTTAAACCACTTATTTCAGACCACATAAGACCCTCGAAAGTCCTCGACCAGCTGTTGCAATTTTCTGCGCGTATCGAGATTCAAACCCTAGTGCACCTAACCTTCGACCCAAAACCCAAAATCGGCGCTTCCAGACCTTGTCTAACCCCTCTAGGACCATGACCATACCCACTTGCACCTGACTGAACAAACCTAACCCACGTCTACAGCCTTTGCGATCAGGATCCCTCGAACTCACCCAAAACTCAATCTAACTTGTCTCCAAGCTTCGATCCAAGCCTACTTCTACCAGCTGACCATGGACCATTCCCAGCCCTAACACAGACCCCATACCACCTGAACCAGCATCTCGAATGAGCCATGCATGACTGCCCTCTTCCTTTCACCCAATCTAGCCATTCGAACACTAGAATCAATAAGTCACCATCGGTCCTTACCCCTTACGATCCAAAACTGATATCACCATTAAACACCTTTTAAACCTACTTTAAAATTCTCCCTAAACCTCAAAGATCCGGCAGGCCCTCGCCCATGTCAGAAACATGAGCATCATGGCGTAAAATATGCATATTTTCGTGTAAAAATCATGTAAACTCAATGCACAATGATAGATTTATGTAATATCATGTAAACCCATTCAAAATACATATCATGATGTGATTGATGAGAAAAAAGAGGTATAGGGCGTGCCTTTGCGAATTTACGCTCGAAAATTTTGAGATAGTCGCGTAGAACGTGCACCGGAGAGATGGGGAAGATGTTCTTTGAAAGAAACTTGAGAAAATCTAAGAAAAAAGCTGCTGGAAATTCAGAATTTTTCTGCTGAATATGGAGGGGGTGTGGCCAAACACTCCCGAAAAATATTTCGTTTAAGCACGTTTTTTAAAATATTGCCTGAACCCTCAAAAAATCCTCCGACTCGCTGAAATTTGCGTACCAGTAAAAGAAAATGACACGGCAAGTAAAAATACCCGACCAAGGTCCAATTTTCAAAAATCACACTTATTTACATCATATATTAAATAAATAAAATAATTATTTAATAAAAAAAAATTTCCTTAATTGTCACCGGTCTCCGTTCCTCGTTCGAGCGCGCAAAACTGCTAAAGCACTTATACATGAAACTTTAATAAACCATGTAATGAAACACATATTCATGTTAAAATCATGCATTTAATGCATTAAAATAATTTAATTAAAATACATAAGAAATTGATAGCTTGCATGCATGTGGTTCACGTTGACCTTAAAATTTTCGGTATGTTACAGGCTTACTAGTGTGTGTGTATCCAAAAGTGTGTAAGTTTGTGAAAAACCATGTGATGTTGTGTTTTGTGTTCTTTTTCTCACAAGATGTTGTTTAAGTTGTTCATCATTCTCAGCCACTAGCAGATTGAGTTTCACCTCAGACCATCAAGTTCCTTTCTCTGGGAGTAGCTAGAGTTGCTTGACTATCTATTAGGCTTCTATTCTCTATCTTGAATTCTTCGAATGATTCCAAAAGTCTTTTACATTCATCTAGTATAACATAATCCAAACTAGTCTATTTCATAAATATCGTAAAATTTTATTGTATTTACAACTTAATATCCAAAATAATAGCGAATAAAACAAACATGACGGCGGAAGCGTTTTATAACTTATTCCAACAAAAGAAATAAAAGATTAATCTTCATTGATCAGAGATTTATCATCATCCCCAAAAGTTCGGTTGTCCATCTTCTTCAACTTGTTCCTCATCCTTATCTAGGGTGAATATAAGAGGTGAATATTTGTAAAATACTTAGCAATCGGGGGTCGATCGAGACACAATGCTAAGTTTATGAAAAGTACACGGTGCTTTACGATAATGTTATGTTAAGGGCTCTTTTTTAAAAATATTATATTTTAAAAATCATTATAAAAATGTTGCAAAATGAAAGTGTTTACAAAACTAGTACAATCCGCATTTCACTGTCCCGGATTCAGACTTATTTTTAAAATAAATAAATAAATAAAATAAAATAAAAAAAGAAGTGGGGCACGGATTCAAAGAATCTGTAACAGACATTCACGGATTCTAAGAATCCGTGTCTGTTTTCCCCCACTTTAAATATTTAAAGTGCATGAATAAGATAAGCGTTTAATTTATTTTTTTACGAATTTACAAATTTTTAAAATTGAAATAACTAGTGAGAAGGCATGAATAAAATAAGCGTTTAATTTATTTATTTTTAAAATTTTATGGTTTTATTACAAATTTTAAAAAACATTCCATCACATTTTATTCAATTTTCCATCCAAATTGTCACACCTATTTTTAATTTCTCACCAAAAAAATAATAATAATTACCTACTCATATATCTACATCTTGGATTTATCACTAAATTTTTGTTCAAGCAAAGCATATTACTAAAGTTATAGTTTAGCTTTAATGACAAAATCTATTTTTAAATAAAAAAAAACTTCTTAATTATAGAATTAATTAATTTTTGTTTAATAATAAATATTTATTTACATTTATATCAATTTAAAAATAACAAAAGATATAATCATATCACTCCAATATAAATTTTTTTTATCACATAATTCATAAATTTAAAAATAACAAATTTTAATATGAAAAATTTTGAGTTTTTACTCTGTGAAACATCTCTCATTTTTTAAAATATTTTTAAAAATTATTTTGTATATAACCACACAAATTAATTTGACAATAAAAATTAATATAATTTATTTATATTAAACTTTTAAGTAAGTTATTTCAAATTATATAGTTGGATAAAAATATTTTAATTAGAATTATCAATTTCTTATATTACTTTGTATTAACATAAACATATTTATAATATTATATAAATTATATTAAAGTCACCAAAGTTATAGAGTAGTTAAACACTATTTCATATATAAATTTTTAAAAAAAACCTAAAAAAATACTATATAGATACGGTAACAAAAAACACTAGTAAATTTATTAAAAAAAATTAAATTTATTTAAAAAACTTTACAAAACACTAGTATTTTGTTACTTTAAAAAAAAAAATTTATAAAAATTTATATATGAAATAGTGTTTAGTTACTCTATAATTTTGATCACTTTAATATAATTTATATAATATTATAGATATGTTTATTTTAATGCAAAGTAATATAAGAAATTGATAATTCTAATTAAAATATTTTTATCCAACTATATATTTTGAAATAACTTACTTAAAATTTTAATATAAATAAATTATATTAATTTTTATAGTCAAATTAATTTGTGTGGTTATATACAAAACAATTTTGAAAAATGAGAGATGTTTCACCGAGTAAAAACTCAAAATTTTTCATGTTAAGATTTGTTCTTTTTAAATTTATGAATGTTGTGATAAAAAAAATTTATATTGGAGTGATATGTTTATATATTTTGTTATTTTTAAATTGATATAAATATAAATAAATATTTATTATTAAATTAAAATGAATTAATTCTATAATTAAGAAGTTTATTTTTTATTTAAAATAGATTTTGTCACTAAAGCTGATATTTAACTTTAATAATATGGTTTGCATGAACAAAAATTTAGTGACAAATCCAAGATGTAGATATATGTTAGACCTATTTTATTATGGTGATGAGAATCAAAATCAGTAGGAATAACACCAACCAGAAGATAATGCAAAGCAGTAGCTTTTTACTTGCTTTACCAGAAGCATTACTTTTGTTTGTACTCAACGACTTAGTATAACAGAAACAGAACTTAGTCCTATTGGAACAGTACTTAACGGCATTCTACTCGATTGTTTCAATCTTAATATTTACCATTACTTTACCTAGTACCAAGCATTAATTGCACCATTAATTGTTGTACCAAGACATTTATTCGCTTTACCAGTTTTGGTATAAAAAAAAAGACTGACTATGTTGAAAGCTTTTTTGCAGGATCCTCTTTAGGAAATAAAGTTGTTTCTATCAGAAATCAAAAGAGCCGTTTTTATTATAGACGTTGGATTCAAGTTATCTACATATATGGATCAAAACCATTTGGAGAAAAACACTGATCATTTTATCTATCCAACGCTACATTGAGCGACCGCGAATCAATCATCATCTTTTAAGCTCAAACTTGCAGAAAAGCAGTACACGCTTTATATTATACATCTGATCTTTGGAGATCATTTTGTACTGTTATTTCTTCATCTCTTCAAGCAAAACACTTTTACTATATTTCGGAGAAGAGTTTGTAAAACTGGAAAAGAGTCTTTTCCAGAACGTTGTTGTATTGAACTATTGCGTTGAATTACTAAGAGTTTCAGTAGGCAAAAGATAAGCCCTACTGAAGTGGTGTGTACAAGTGTGTATTGTAAAAACCAAAGTCTTTTAGTGATACCATCTGGAAACAGAATAAGGGGAGACGTAGAAGATTTTATCTTCGAACTTCCAGAAACAACTACTGTTTTAATTGCCTACTGTTATTACTGTTTTCACCTTACTCCATCGGATCGTTGCCGCACTTACTTTTGTGATCTGCTAGATTTACACTCGAACAAGAACAGCTACAATCTCTAACAGGATTCTAGAACCCTTTGCAAAAACTATCATCAAAGGAGAAGATTTTATTCACCCCCCCACCCCACCCTCTCTAAACTCTACATCGATCCCCAACAAGTCGTATCATAGCAGATTTCTCTTGTTCTGAAAATTTGCACAGTTATGGCACATTTTAGCAAGGTTCTGATGTTCTCGAAAGAAGATTTTGATGACTGGAAGATCCGGATGAAAGCTCACCATGCAGCCCAAGATAATGACATGTGGTATGTCATCACAGACGGCCCCCTAATGATCTTAAAGCCAAATACAGCTATTGCTGTTACTGAGGGTGCACCACAAATGGTTGAAAAACCAAGAAACGAAAGGACTGACTGGTGAAGATAAGAAGAAAGCCAATCTTGATAATGTCGCAAAGGACATTCTTTATAAAACTATTGATCAGAACGCCTTCAGCAAAATCAAGATGTGTTTTATTGCGAAAGAAATCTGGGAAAAGCTCATTCAGATATGTGAGTGAAATGAGCAGACAAAAGAAAATAAACTGTCTGTAGCAATGCAGAATTTTGAAATCTAAAAGTGAAGGCTGGTGAAACTCTAAATGAGTTTGATGAACGTTTCAGTAGCTTAGTCAACGAGCTTGCAGCTCTGGGTAAAGAGCAAGACAACCGAGAAATAGCGCTCAAAGTAATGAGAGCTTTACCCAGAGAACGGGACGTAAAAACCATGACTATGAGAGTATCTAAAGATTTGAACAAGTTAGAACTGCATGACTTGTTTGCTGATCTAAAAGCCTATGAGTTTGAACTGGAAGTGAGAAGCGGAGAAGAGCCTTCATCAAATCTACTACCAAAGCTCTTGCTGCCACTACTACTGCTGTAGTTGTTCCACAAGCTTTACCTGCTGTCATCATTGATAGCACATTTGAAAGACTACTGAGCAGATCAGCAGTGACGCAATGTCCTTGTTTGTAAAGAAGTTCTCCATATTCATGAAAAAGAATCATCGATCCTACCAAGGTCCCAATCGAAACTTCAAGAAAGATTCACCATCTAGTGACATGGCATGTTTTAATTGTGGAAAAGTCGGGCACTTCATTGCTGACTTCCCGAAGCCAAAGAAATATAATCAGAAGGAAAGAGATTACAAAAGAAATGACAAGAAGACCAGAAGAGACTGCAAGGCGATGATTGGTGAAGAGAGCAAATCAAAATGGGCGGACTCTAGTTCTGAATCTTCTGACTCGGAAATTCATTCTACTGATAAAGATGCAGAAGAAATCAAATGTCTAATGGCAGAAATTGAATCAACCTCGACATCTACAGAGGAACAGGTAAAGAAAGTTAATATAAGAAGCTCCACGTGGTATATAGACAGTGGTTGCTCCAGACACATGACTGGACAGAAGATTCTACTTTCTGAAATAATGATTTTTACTGGACCAAAGATAACCTTTGGAGATAACTCAAAAGGTAAAACCGTGGGTAAGGGTAAGATTATCCATAGTAACATAACTATTAATGATGTACTACTGGTTTAGAATCTCTGTTATAATTTGATTAGCATTAGTCAACTGTGTGATAATTGTTATTCTATAGCTTTTCAGAAGCGCATATGCACAGTTAAAGATTCTACTGAGTCTACTGTACTAACTGGAAAGAGAGAAGGCAACACTTACAGAGTTTCATGGAACTTAGATCATGTTAATGCTCCTGCATGTTTAGTTGCCTCTCTTAGTGATAAACATTGGCTCTGGCACAAAAGATTGAATCATCTGAATTTCAAGTCAATCAATAATCTCAAGAAGCAGAACATGGTTGATGTTTTGCCTGATATTAATTTCGTTAGAATCATGTATGTTCTGCATGTCAGCTTGGAAAACAGACCAGATCTAGCTTCAAGAACAAAGGTAGTAAATCAACTTCAAGGTGCTTGGAATTGCTGCATATGGACTTATTTGGTCCAATCTCTATCATGAGCTTAGGGAGAATGAAATATACCTTTGTTGTTATTGATGATTTCTCTAGATTTACTTGGGTAATATTTCTTGCTAGAAAAGATCAAACCAGTAGCCTCCTGATCAAGCATTCAAAATGAAAAATCAGTGTTCGTCATTAAAATCAGAATTGATAGGGGTACTGAGTTTACTAACAAAATCCTTGAGATTTATTTAGATGAACAGAGGATTCATCATGAGTATTCAATTGCCGGAATGCCTCAACAAAACGGAGTAGCTGAGAGGAGAAACAGAACTCTTAAAAAAGCTGCTAGAACAATGCTAGCAGATGCAGACATCTCTCAGTGCTTCTGGGCAGAAGCAATCAACACCACATGCTACACAAAAAACAGAACCATGGTCAACAAAAGGCATAGTCAGACTCTTTATGAGATGTGGAAAGGGATTAAGCCTAATTTATCTTATTTCCATGTGTTTGGTTGCAAATGATTTGTGCTCAATAACGGTAAAAATTATATATCTGCATTTGATTCAAAATCAGATGTTGGACTATTTCTTGGTTACTCTGCAGTAAGCAAAGCTTTCATAATATTCAATAATAGAAATCTAAATGTTGAAGAATCTGTTCATGTTGTCTTCGATGAAGGCAGCATTGCTCTTGAAATTTCTAATATGTCAAATTTGAGTATCAGGTTAGACAGGATTCATTTGGAACCAGATAGTGAAGATGATGCAGAACCAAATATCAAAGACGTTCAAAATCCAGAACCAGACATTCCAATAGTGGAACCAGAAGTACAGACATCAGATATACCAGTACCAGCAGCTGACACTCCAGAACCTGCTACTTGTTCAGCTGAGATCAATCCAAATATATCAAACCAGGAAGAAATCCCTTTAAACCCTTTTATTTGGAGAAAATCTCATCCTCCATCTTTGGTTATTGGAAATCTAGCAGCGCCTTTGAGAACCAGAATACAAATGATTAATGAATATATGCATGCTGCTTTTATTTCTTAGGATGAACCAAAGAAAATTGAAGAAGCTCTTCTGGATCCAAGTTGGATTGAAGCGATGCAAGAAAACTGAATCAATTCAAAAGGAACGAAGTTTGGTTTCTAGTACCTAGACCATCTCACCAAGCTGTTATTGGAACCCAGTGGGTATTTAGAAACAAACTAAATGAAGAGGGAATTGTGATTAGAAATAAATCAAAACTGGTGGCTCAAGGTTTCAGACAAGAGGAAGGAATAGACTATGATGAAACCTACGCGCCAGTAGAAAGGCTCGACGCTATCAGAATATTTATGGCATTTGCTGCTTTTATGAATTTCAAAGTTTATCAAATGGATGTGAAGAGTGCTTTCCTAAATTGTCTACTACAAGAAGAGGTCTACGTCGAACAACCTCCAGGTTTTATTGATCATTTTTCACCTCATCATGTATTCAAATTACACAAAGCCATGTATGGTTTAAAACAGGCACCTAGAGCGTGGTATGACACTCTGTCACAATTCCTTGTCAATCATGATTTTACAATCGGCACAGTAGATAAGACTCTATTTACTCTAGTTAAGAATAAGCATATTTTATTGGTACGAATTTATGTTGATGACATTATCTTTGGGTCAACTAACCCCAAACTTTGTGCAAAGTTTGCTAAGTTGATGCAGGATCAATTCGAAATGAGCATGATGGGAGAATTAACATTCTTCCTAGGATTGCAGATCAAACAACTTGATACTGGAATTTTCATAAATCAAGCCAAGTATACTAAGGAGCTACTGAAAAATTTTGGTATGGAAGCATGTTCTGCTGCTTCCACTCCAATGAGCTCATCTACCAAGCTTGATAATGATGAAAGTGGAATTCCAGTAGAGGTAACTCAGTATCGTGATCTTATTGGTTCTTTGTTATATCTTACTGCTAGTAGACCTGATATTCAATTTGCTGCTTGCATTTGTGCAAGATTTCAATCTAAACCTAAGCAATCTCATTATATTGCAGCTAAACGTATTCTGAAGTACTTAAAATGAACTCAAAATGTCGGCTTATGGTATCCCAATGATTCATCTTTCAATCTTATTGGATATTCAGATGCTAATTATGCAGGTTGCAAACTAGATAGGAAAAGCACAAGTGGTTTTTGTCAATTTTTTGGTGATAGGCTGATCTCCTGGTTTAGTAAAAAACAGAATTCCATAGCCACGTCTACTGCAGAAGCAGAATACCTTGCTGCTGGAAGTTGCTGCTCTCAAATACTATGGATGCAATAACAGCTCAAAGACTATGGGATTCAGGCCTCTGAATCACCTATCTTCTGTGACAATACCAGTGCCATGGCAATCACGCAAAATCCAGTAATTCATTCCAGAACGAAGCACATCGATATCAGACATAATTTTTATAAGAGATCGTGTGTAGAAGAAGGAAATTCGTTGGAATACGTCTCTACTGATTTACAGGCAGCAGACATCTTTACAAAAGCTCTGCCTGAGAATAAGTTTTCTTACTTTCGAAATATATTGGATTTAATTGATTTAACGTGATTTTATTGATGATTATCAATTTTATATTATTACACTAACAGTGTTTTATTTTCAGAAGAATAAAGAATTAATTTGTGGTATTTCATTGAGAGTTAAGGCGAAACCAGGTTACACGGGCCATTTCAGACCCTACAGAATGTTACCAAGACACGAGTACTGCTGCAAGCATCTAAATTACTTGAATCAGACATATTGAACTGCTGTTATTTTGTCGTCTGTTGTTATCTTATATATAGACAGGTTTCATTTAATGATGAAGAAGTTGAAGAGTCTCTAGTCAATCGAAGAGTCTTCTGATTAGCCCCGACTGAGTTTTTCTTACTCAAACTATTTTATCATTCATTCAATGAAAGTAGTAGATAAACAAAACATATCAAAATGAGATTTTTCATTCATAAAACCAGAAGCGTTACATTGAGTTTATCTACTACATTTTTTGACATCAGCAGATTGAAGTGCTTCGTCGCAAAGTACTTCAGCAGGAATCTAACTAAGGACTACTGGGATCCCCTATCTTCGCATGATCATGTGTAATGCCCGAGAAATTTGATCCTAATAATCCCTAATTATTGAAATATAATTTGATATGATTATGAAAGGATTAATCGGGACACGAAATGGGATTTCACATGGATTGTGTACGTTTTGGGCAGAAACGTTGGCGCCCGAGCGGTAGAAAATGACCGCCCGAGCGCCAATGTTTAACAATGAAATGTTCGGGCAGAGGCTGTGGCGCCCGGGCGGTAGATTGTGACCGCCCGAGCGCCAAATGTGCAATTCGGAATATTGGACAGAGAAGGCCGCGCTCGAGCGGTAAATTATTACCGCTCGAGCGCCAACCGAGATTCAAGGAAATGTGACACGTTGCTGAAACATGCAACGTAAGAATATATATACGTATATCCTTCATTTTTGAAGATTCAGAAGGGAAAGAATCGAGAAAAGGTTTCTGTGAAGTTTTTGAAAATCCTTACGCCTTTATATTTCAATCCGTCCGTCCGAATTGTAATCTGACTTCAGTATTGCAATCCTATCAGCGTAGGCTACACTTTGACGTAAGTTTTGCTACGTTTTGACATGCTTTGAAATTATGCTATTGTCAGAATTGAATAGGATTCATATATGATGTTCTTGACATGTTAGACATCGTAGAATCGAAGTCAGATTAAGAAATAGACTGATTATGGAATTGTTATGAATTTCTGATTATAATCGGTTGATACCGGACAGATTTGAATTGTGGCGGGATTACGGATTGTATGGGATATGAGTTATAGATTGTAACTGTTATCTGGTGAATTAGTATTGACGGGGATATTAAAAATTGTACCGTTATACCGTTGATTTTGAATTAAATCCAGATTGATCAGATTATTATGGAATTGACTGGTATATTGATATGAGATTATTGATATTATCAGTACCAGACAGATTGGGAGTTCAGGACTTTGACTGAGCCAGAAACCGACGAAAGAAAGGTATAAGTCAATGTGGTATTGGGAGATGGACTTGAGTCGGTTTAGACTTGGGTTTCCCTAAATCACATACTTTACTTTATTGCATTGATATTTGCATTGATTGATTGATATACTTGTTTTCTTGAGTTATAGATTACAGGTATTAGAAGAGTAATCTTATGACAGAAGTGCCGTTAGTGGTGGGATCACCACGGACACATTGCACGATGTCATAAGATGGTGTATTGGCGGATGTGCCAAAGTCTGTCACTGGATGTTTGGCTATCGATGTTGATAGGATGGTGGCTTTTTCTATTACTGTTAATCAGTATTGTATCGATGTGGATAGATTAGTAGCTCTTCTATTACTGTTAATCGATGTCATATCGATGTGGATAGAATTAGAGTTGCTTCTTTTACTGTTAATCGGTACTATATTGATGTGGATAGAATAATAGCTTCCTCTATTACTGGTAATCGATACCGTATCGATGTGAATAGAACTGGAGTCTTTTCTATTACTGTTGATCGATACCATATCGGCGTGGATAGAACTGGAGTCTTTTCTATTACTGTTAGTCGATATATGCATGCCAACTTCTGGAATCGGGATCCCTAGACTAGGATTGAGTCTAGTCTGAATGATGTAGCTACGAGTATTGTCGACAGTTTGATATTGATTATGTTTCAGACTTTGTTACATATATCTGTTACCTGATTACATGCTTTATATTGTTTATATGATTGCATGTTTCGTTGATTTATACTGGGAGTATATTCTCACCGGTTTATCCGGCTGTTGTCTTGTCTGTATGTGTACTTGACAACAGGTGGGACAGGTTCAGGGTCGAGAAGATGAAGAGAGAGATCGTGATTAGAGTGGTGGCACCGGACTTGGATTAGAGATAGGATTGAACACTTGATAGTAGTTGTCAAACCCCAGTTTGAATAAATGTTTATGATACAGGACTTGAATTTTATATACTGATATGTATATATGTCTTGATTTCACTACGTTCCGCAATTTAAAAAGAAAAATTTTTAGACCCTGTTTTATAATTGATTAATTAGTCCCAATGATGATTAAGAACTTGATTAGCGTCCGAGTCCCCACATCATGGTTTGTGAAAGGGATTATTTTTTGAACAATCTTACTGATTGTTCATACTATAAACTGAGGATTTTCTTCCCAGCCTTCATATCTTGAAAAAGGATGTCTTCAAACATATTCTTACGAGACGCTGGAAGTTGCTTCTGGAATTCCTCTGCTGATTCTGACTCTGGAGAAGACTCCGAGAGATCACTTGAACTAATCATTTGTTTTGATTTGATGAAAAGTTTGAATGACTTAGTTTTTGAATTTGCAGGCATTTATATAGAGTCTCGGGAAGCTGAAGAGACGGCGATCTGATTACACGAATACCAAGATTCATCTATCTTTTCCTCAGAAATCATACAGTTGCATTTATTAGTTGCATTGATTTAGGGGGAACAGTATCTTCGTCAGACTAAGATTTTCGTGCTTTATCAGTAATGGATATAATGTTTGTCTTTTCGATAAAACAACGTGTCTACTGGTTTCATCAAAGTGCTGAAATATTTCAGTACCCTGTTACATCCAGCAGACGTTATCATAAACGACAAATCTTCTTATGATTATTTTAAGTAACCAATTGGACAGCCAGCTTTTTTCAAAACTTTTTAAAAATCATTAGTTTTGCTGACACCCTCTGTTTAACTTTTCAAATACTCAACCATAAACATATTGACACATGTCCTTATGTTTCACTGACGGCTGTACATTTTTTAATTTAACCCCATCTTCCATCTCCTTTCACTTTTACGCTTCCAGTATTCTGATTATCGACTATTGCTTTCTCTTGCACTCATCTTCTTATCGAATCCTCTTTACTTACAGAAATGGCCGAAGCTTACACCTTGAATGCTTACCAAGTTAAATTTGCATCCGTCCTCACTATCAAGGATGAGAATCTTCTCAAGATGTTCCAAACTATTGAGAAATCAGGACTCAGAAAATTCTTGGAAGCACCTGCTGTGATATACAAAACTTCCCTTCTGGAGTTTTATGCTAAGGCGACTGTGGAAGAAGCGAAAATCATCTATTCCCAGGGCGATGCATCTATCTCTATCGATATTTCTTTGCTTGGATCAAATTACTTTCTCCCTTTTTCAGGGATCAATGAACTATCTGAAATTTCTAATGAGGAAATGTCTATTGCTCTACTGAATTTCTCAGCCTCTGGAGAAGAACTGTCTCCATCCTGTTTCAAGAAGCTGTTGAAGATAGAATTTCAAGTACTTGCTGATATTGTTGCCAAAGCGCTGTTAGTCAAATCCGGAACGTTTGATTGGCTAACAAAAGAAAAATTTCAAGTGATGGTTGCCATCACTTTTGTATACAAGGTGGATTGGAGTCGTTTTCTGTTCAAAATAATGAAAGAAATGGTGGTTAGGAGGAGTTCTGGTTTCGCTGTCAGATCAGTCAAATACTTAAGGATGCTGGTTTTGCTCTTACTTCTGATTTGGACGCCTTGTACGTCACAATGGCAGATGCTGATAATGTGCTTGCATTGAGACCAAAGCCAACCGTGGCTGAGTTTATTGCTTTGAAAAAGGAAGTGGGAGATGCTCAAGCTGAGGCTCTAGAACCTCAGAAGAAAATTAAAAGAAAGAGAGTGGTTATCTCCACTGATTCTGATAAGACACTTTCCGAGGAGCCTGCTGCTCCTATTCAACCATCTCTGCCACCTACTCCTAGCAAGAAGAAAGATCGCATTGTTCTTCGAATCAAGAAGACAAAAGCCATCTCTGAGTTGGAAACTGTTCCGTTAAGAAAAGTATTTCCAGAAGTTGTTCCTTTTGCACCACAAACCACCTCTGTTTCAAAACCAACTGCTATTTCTGTTACGACAACATCTACTGCTTCAACTTTCAGACCCTTGTCTGGAGTTGTTATTCGTGAATCAACTATCGGGTCTTCTGCTTTTCGACCCGTGATGACTGCGTTATCGTCAGGAAAAGGCAAGGGGAAACTTATTGAAGAACCAAAATTTTAAGCTGCCAAATCATCCGTCTCTACTGGTATTAATCTTCATTTAGAAGAAATTGAAAATTCTGCCAATGAAGAAATGACTTTCTTTGATGAATGGCACAAGGTTCGAGTATTTCATCCCCTCACATTTTTCAGAATACAAGGTACTTTTGGAAGAATGGTAAAATATGAGAGAAAGGTTTTTGAATTTGCAAAGACTGAAAATGTGATTGAAGCGATGAGACGCCGCAACTTCATTTTTGAGCAGCTTAAACGTCAGAAGCTGGAATCAGTATTAAAGACTCTTAAGTCTAATTTTAATGAATTGATTCCCACTGCTGCTCAAGATCAAAATGTGATCCTTGTACTGACTGACCGTTTGAGAATTATGGATGAGCAAATTCTTGCTCAAGAACAGAATTTTGGAGATTCTGAACCATATTCAGTAGGCCTTATTCCAGATCTTGATCAGATTAAGCCAGTTGAGGAACGAACTATAGCTCTTACAGAAATTAAGGTTTCCAGTACTCCTGCATCTCCCAAGCTGCCTACTCAGTCTTCTTCTCTCATATATGTTCGTGAACTGGCTTCAGTAGATGAAGTCATTCAATCTATCACTCGAGATGATTCTGCGGTACCAGACCCAATTCAAGCTGATGAATCAGCCCAACCAACAGTCCAATCAGCAGATCAACCCCAGGAAGAATCGCATGCTGCCCAATCTCCCTCATTGCCAAATTTGAAGATTTTCTCCACTGAACATCAAGAGGAGATGATCGCGATCTTGAATGTTCCGATTCAACCCGCCGAACAGTTGGAGGCCATGGAAGTCGGTCAACCAGAAGAAATCGCGCTTCTTGAACCTTCTGTTGTTATTGAACAAGCTGCTATTAAACCCGTTGCTGCTGAGCAATCTACTATTAACGAAGGACTTTCTCCTGCACAATCTACTGCTATCATTACTGCTACTGTCTCTTCTACTGCCTTAGTTGTCATTCCTTCTGACTCACCCTCTCAAATTGCTCGCATTGTGCACATTTCTGAAATTAGAGAACGTATGCGTGAAAGAAGCCAATCCCCAGAGGAAGATCAATTCAATATTGAATCCGAGATTGATCATCTTAAAAGGACTGTTGACAGCCTCTCAGACATTGTCAAGCATTTGTCTCATGCCCATGCTGGTGAAGTCTATGCCACCACCAATTTCAGAGAACGAGTCATGAAGTATGCCAGCAACACCGCAGAATCGTTGGCAAAAATTGAGGTCGGCGCTCAACTGTTCAAGAAAAATGTACTCAAAAGCCATGCTGACCTTGTACTTGGACAATCTGATGTTCATCGTACCCTCTCTACTCATGATGCAGCTCTTCATTCTATTTCTACGAAAGTTGACACTATGGACTCCAGACTCGAAACTATCAATGCTCAGATTGCATCCCAATCTCAATCTCTTCAGGCTCTGAATGATCAAGTTTCGAGTCACACACCAACTCTGGAGATTCTGCATAAAGGCATTGTTACACTTACTGGACGAGTTGATCTCTTACTTACTCGATTTCACGCCGCTGATGCCAAAAAGGGGGAAACAGAAGGCATGATGGAAGCACAAGGAAGAGGATCAGAAGAAGGAAGGATTGGAGAAAATGAAGCAGAAACATCCCACATAAATCAAGATCCTCAGGATGAGGAAACTCTGTTCCGAGATATTGGAACAGATGACTAGGATTTCTTGTTGTTTTACAAACTCTGTTCAAACTGTTTATTTATTTATTAATCATCTGGTTTTAGTTGCTATCTGATTTATTATTCATTGTTACTAACTTCCAGGTTTTGGCATCACCACAAAAGGGAAAATTGTTAGACCTATTTTATTGTGGTGATGAGAATCAAAACAAGTAGGAATAACAACCACCACAAGATAATGCAAAGCAGTAGCTTTTTACTCGCTTTACCAAAAGCAGTACTTTAGTGAGTACTCAATGAATTAGTATAACAGAAGCAGAACTTAGTCCTACTGGATCAGTACTTAACGGCATTCTACTCGATTGTTTCAATCTTAATTGTTACTGTTACTTTACCTAGTACCAAGCATTAATTGCACCATTAATTGTTGTACGAAGACATTTAATTCGCTTTACCATTTTTTGTATAAAACAAGACTGACTATGTTGAAAGCTTTTTTGCAGGATCCTCTTTAGGAAATAAAGTTGTTTCTAACAGAAATCAAAAGTGCCGTTTTTGATTATAGACGTTGGATTCAAGTTATATATATATATATATATATATATATATATATATATATATATATATATATATATATATATATATATATATATATATATATATATATATATATATATATATATATATATATATATATATATATATATATGGATCAAAACCATTTAGAGAACAATGCTGATCATTTTATCTATCCAACGCTACATTGAGCAACCGCGAACCAATCATCATCTTCTAAGCTCAAACTTGCAGAAAAGCAATACATGCTTCATATTATACATCTGATCTTTGGAGATCATTTTGTACTGCTATTTCTTCATCTCTTCAAACAAAACACTTTTACTATATTTCGGAGAAGAGTTTATAAAACTGGAAAAGAGTCTTTTCCAGAACGTTGTTGTATTGAACTATTGTGTTGAATTACTAAGAGTTTCAGTTGGTAAAAGATAAGCCTTACTGAAGTGGGTCTGTACAAATGTGTACTGCAAAAACCAAAGTTTTTTAGTGATACCTTCTAGTAACAGAAGAAGGGGGGACGTAGAAGATTTTATCTTCAAACTTACAGAAATAACTACTGTTTTAATTGCCTACTCTTATTACCGTTTTTACCTTACTCCATTGGATCGTTTCTGCACTTAATTTTGTGATCTTCTGGATTTACACTCGAACAAGAACAGCTATAATCTCTAACATGATTCTAAAACCCTTTGCAAAAACTATCATCAATGGAGAAGAGTTTATTTAACCTCCCCTCCCCCCCCCCCCCCCCCCCCCTCTAAACTCTCTATCGATCCCCAACAATATATGAGTAGGTAATTATTATTATTATTTTGGTGAGAAATTAAAAGGTGGTGTGATAATTTGGATGGAAAATTGAATAAAATGTGATGGAATGTTTATTAAATTTTGTAATAAAACCATAAATTTTTTTAAAAAAATTAAACGCTTATTTTATTCATGCCTTCTCGCTAGTTATTTCAATTTAAAAATTTATAAATTCATAAAAAAATATATTTAAATGCTTATTTTATTCATGCACTTTAAATATTTAAAGTAGGGAAAACAGACACGGATTCTTAGAATCCGTGAAAGTCTGTTACGGATTCTTTGAATCCGTGCCCCACTTCCTTTTTCTTTTTTTTTATTTTTTTTAAAAATAACTCTGAATTCGGTGGAGTGAAATGCAGATTGTACTAGTTTTGTAAACACTTTCATTTTGCAAAATTTTTATAATGATTTTTTTAATTTATAATATTTTAAAAAAAAAGCCTATGTTAAGATTTCAATTATATATTTGATAAACTTAGCGTCATGACATAAATCATAGTAAGCATTGAAATTCATATACTTTCTATGGTTTACTGATATCAGTCTCTAATTTTTACTCTCCTAAGGGAGCGAGGTCATATAACGGTTACAATCTCACTGTGTAAGGTTTCATATCATATTATAGTTCTGAAATCCTCTCATATCCAATCGAATCCTATCAGTACTCAAAATATAAGGTATTTTTAAAACACGAAACAAATAATTCATGCTCAAATAAAACTTTTGGAAACTGAAACAATTCAGATATGAATTATTTTAAAACATAAGCCTTCTTACAATTTATGCTCCAAAAACAATGAAGGAACAAATTGGAATTATCTCCAAAACATTAGACACTTTGCAAAAACGTTTACGACTTATTGAACAGTTGGATCAAGCTTAAACTTGGACAATACGTTCACAAGTAAGTGAAATAGGTTGTCAATGATGCAGATCGGGTTAAAAATAAGTTTTCATAAGTTTATGGGGAAAAAAATAGGTACACTTATCTAGCTTAGAATCTGAGAATTTTTCTTGAGAAGGTTATATACAAAAATTGAACCGTTGGATTTGGCTGAATTGTAGATATGATATTCAAAGCATGAGATATTTTATTTCAAATGGTGGAGATTGGATTCTGAACATTGAAGCGATGGAAGTGATTTCAAGAATTTGGATAGAATTTTGGATTGCAAGTATCACTCAAAGATAGAATGTTGCTAGAAAATTCGACAGCATTGGGAGAAAAAATTGTTTTAATTTGTGTGCTTGTGAGGGTGTGAATTTCAAATGAAGGGTGTCTAGTATTTATAAGCGTGGAGGCCATCTAAATAAACATAGCATCTTCATGTTTAAATTTTGAACAAAGATCGAGATAGATAATGAACTGGAGATTTAAATTTTATAATTGTTTGGAGCTGTTTTTCTTAAAAAATGTCAAGGGGAGGATGCTAAAATGGAGGGGAGGGCAGTTTCTAGCTTAAGGTTAGGTTTAGGGTTTGTGAAAATAGGTTTAAGCTTATTTAAAATGCACTAATGGGCCCTCACTTAATTTAAACAGGATAAAAATGATTTTTGAGCTCATTTAGCAATAAAACAAACCCATCAAGCCCAAAAATGCTCGTGAAAAATATTTCGTTTCGGTACGTTTTTGAAAATATTTTCTGAGCCCTCAAAAAGTCCTCCGAATCATTAAAATTTGCGTATCGGCTAAAAATATAACTCGGCGGGTAAAAATACCTAACCAAAGCCCATTTTCAAAAATCATTCTTAAAAAGACCTCATATTAATTAATTGAAAATAATTAGTCAATAAAAATATTTTTCCTGAATATCTCCGGTCTCCGTTCCTCGTTCGAGCACGAAATGCAACTGAAAATCCTATTGCATGAAACTTTAAATAAATCATGAATTAAAACACAAATTAATGAAACAAACATACATTTAATGCTTTAAAGGAATTTAATAAAATACCAAAGAAATTTAATAACTTGCATGTATGTGGTTCACGTGGACCTTAAGATCTTCGAGACATTACAATCTACCCCTCTTAAATTGAATTTCGTCTCCGAAATTCGCTTATCATCGATAAACAAAAAGTTTGGACTCTTAATTCTAGCATCTCAATAATCCACGCTTCCGTTCGCTATTCTGATAAAATAAGTGTTAAAATGTCCTTATGTCTCCTCAATTCTAATTATTTTTCCTACTGAAATCCTCGTTTGTGAATCGCAACTTAAAACAACTTATGGTGACAGTTCTATTTTTTCTATGTCCTCGAATTTCTGAATTTCTCGCAATTCCTCATACTAGAAATGGATGTCCAAACTTATCGCACCTTATTTTTATTATATTATACCCATAATGTTCATCGGCCTATTAAATTAGCATTTATGCCGTTCAACCTAAGAAACCTTAGCACCAAAATTTACTGATCGTACCCATAATGTTAATCGACCTATTAAATTAGCATTTATGCAGTTCAACCTAAGAAACCTTAGCACCAAAATTTACTGATATACTTCTATCATCGGTAATACACTTAAAAGTTAAACCTTATCTCAACCCAAAATAATATTAGCCTAAGATCCTTGAATCAGATCTTTATTTTACGGTACCAAACTAGCGTAAATTACTATTTACAAGTAAATCCCCATATAACATTGTTGCAAATCTTAAATTTGAGTAGTGTTAATCCATAAAACCCAAAATACACTATTCCGATCTTCTACCTAAATAATAAAATCATTCTTGCACCAATTACATGCTTAAACTATTTCTTTCCCAATTACGATATAGTTGAGACCTAAAACCCTTGGACTTTCCTCATTGGAATGAATATCACATTCTTACGTATTCTTAATGCTTAATTAATTCTAGCGTATAAAACTTAATAAGTTACCCCATAGTAGTCTTAGACTAACTCTAATAAATCAACTTCGCTTATAACTCGTAGAGATCTATAATTCTCATATCAAGATTTTAGATTTCTTACCCGATAAAAATATTAATATTTGTCCATTATTAACCTATGTTGAATACAACCAATTCTTTTTTGTTTTTATTTCACCCAAAATTTTCATATGGACACCATTTTCATAAACTTGAGATTCCAGCTTACGCAATCCAAATAATCTTAGATAACCTAATTTCAACACACCTATCCCCTTAGTTTCAAATTTTTAAATGACTTTCAAAAAAATTCTCAAAGCAAGGTGTCTACCTCAACCCTTACCACTAACGCTTAAATTTTAAAGCTCGAGATTGATTCATCTTACAATGTCCTTGATTACCATTCCTTATAACATTGTAACCCAGATATTTCAAAGTTCTAATTAACCCTTCAAACTTAAATCATCGAAAATTCTATTCGATTATCACTTATTGCTGGACTAGTCCCCAAATTTCTTACAAATTACAAAATTAATTCTTAATTTCCTCAAAAATTATCCAATTTGTCCTTAATCTCGAGAATACAACAATTACCCATAAGTTCATGGCGTTCCTAATTTCACTTTATAGGTTTCTCGTAACAAAAAGTTCAATAATTTTAATCTTACTAAACCCGAAATCAATTCCCATAATCTCAAAAAATTACTGATTTAACCCAAATATTCCTGAAAAGTTTTGAACTTAATCCTCAAAAATTTTTCAAATTTTTCAATTTGGCCCTTATTGTTCTCGGAAATTACATTTTTGGCCCTCTAACTCTTCGAAATTAGCATTTTTGTCCCCATAACATTTTCGATTTCATCCCCATTAAACCTTAAAATCCTCAAAACTCAAAATTTAATCCCAAAAATTCGGAAAATTCGAAAATAGTCCCTTAGAATTTTTATTTTTGCACTTTGGTCCTCAAATTATTGGTTATTACAATTTGGTCCTTAAAATTCTCAATAAATGCATTCAATCCTTAAATCCAACTAGGTAGTGTATGCATCCTAAATAAATTCTACGTTTTTTTATACTTCTAAAGATTGTCGTAATCTTCGAATCATTATTTCTTATATGAAATCCTCAAGAATTAACTCAACTAGTAACCACAGACCATCAGTAATTTCTTAGAAAATCTACAAGTCCCAAAAACATTCATAATCTTCATGACTAACTTACAACCCAAAGAGAAGAACATCAGTACTTATTAACAAAAAATCAGTATAGTCTAATCATTTTCAACTTTTCCTAACGTCCAATAGCCAAATTCTTATTTATGTCCAATTCCACCACAAAGCCAGCATGCATAAAAATCATATAATTTATCATTTCATGTCGTAACATGCATAAAAATTTTAAAGCATCTAATTTCAAAACATAACGACAGATAAACATATACTGTAAAACGTATAACATATAAACATGCAAGTGATAGCAGTAAATCATTTAAAACATTTAAAGCTTACAGACTCGAGGCTTGAAAACTAAGCTGCAGAAGCTGGCGGTGGCACAACCCTATACAGGACCCTTGCTCTGATACCAACTGAAACGTCTACTAATTTAAAATGCGGAAATATTTTTTTTTAAAAGCTCACATTTTCGTAAATGTCATTTAAATATTTTGCATGCATGAAACCTTACTGAAAATATCCCACTTAAAAATAATCGTAAATGTTTAACAACTAAAAATAATGTAGTTTAAAATGACCAAACTCGACCAGCATAAAGTGCTTAAACATAACAAGTCAAAATCCTAGTAACCATCATCGTATCAAAACCAATGTATAAAAATGCTCATGTCCTCTCAAAACCCATAAAAACATAATGTGCGGAAGAAATGTGGTTCTCGGGTCGTGCACGCACATCCAGTCTTACCGACTCAGAGTTCGGTACCTCCAATCCCCTCATGAACATGCTCACCTACATCACACACGCCTAGTGAGTCTAAAGACTCAACACACTTGTACCAGAAACAAAAAGTACATATACATAACACACAGCAGTGAAAATATACTATAATCAACATATCTTTCATGAACTTTAAAAGCGTAATGTAACTGTATCATATGAAATCACAACATGTCAAAACAGCTCATCATTATCATCATTATCATCATATACTTATACATCATTTCTTTTAATGAATTCAGTTCATTAGTTGTGACCTTCGTAACATCATGCATCATTATACGATGGATCCATCTACATAAACCGTGGTACCCGGCGGCTGTCGGACATCAGTGACAATATTACCCATCCACTGTGCCTAGGCCTCATCGTCATCATTTACAAATACATCTGAAGCATTTACATATATATCGTTAGTCACAACTAATTCTCATCCTTCAAAACATCATCATCATTTTTATCACTTATCAAAATCACGCACATGCGTAAATTTTTATTAAAATCAAGCATGCAACGTATTTTTCATAATTTCATAAAAAAAATCATAATCATGATGCATAAACATTTAAAAGCATGATAAATGTGTGCTCAGGGCGCTGCCGGGACCAAAAACTCCCCCCGAGTGCGAAATGATCATTTTGCCCCCAGAATTCCAAAATGATCGTTTTACCCTTGGACATCTAAATTTCGACCCGAAGCTTACCGGACTCCTTAAATCATCCCAAAACATATTTAAAAGTGGTTCTTAAAAGTAAACTCGAGTCTGTTACAAAACTTAACCGATTCATTTTTACCTGAATCGACCCGAAACTTAACCAAATTTATCCCAATTTAAAACATCACTTAATATCATCAAGGTTGACCTAAAACTCTCAAATTTGGACCCTCCAAAGTCCCCAAAACCTTGCTGCAAGCTACTGAAATTTCCAGCACCAAAAATTTGAAAACCCTACTCACCAATTCTCGGCCCTAGCTCGAAAGCCACCCCAACCAGCCTCGAACCAGACCACTTAGGACCAAGACAAGACCCTACTAGACTCCACTAACCATGACTTGCAACTAAATGCAAAACCCACGATGCCCCAACTCGTCGTGGCCCGAAATCACTCCACCTGAGGCTCACGCCTCTAACATGTGATCGACCCGCTACATGGGTGGTTCCAGGGTTGGTTGAGCCTCCCTGGGGCATGTCTCAGACCCACCAGGGTCTGGTCCATGCCTTGGTTCTGCCCTTGCACCGCCAGCTCCATCCCTCACTCGATCCACCATCAAAACAAGACACAACTCCAAGCGTACCCCTCGGCCTATTGATACGTGCAAGAATTGCACTTAAATTATATGTTAATCCATTTTATCTATGTTGGTTTCAAACAGAATTTACGCTTGTTGTTTTTTGTTTTTGCGTTGTGCAGGAGATAAACATCTATTGGACGAATGATGGCGATTAGGAGCAATTTTTTTTTGTCGAACCATTGATGAACTGGAGCAGAAGCACCAAGGATCAAGCGCCTAGGCGCCGACTGTCAGAGCCGCAGCGCTGAACTGCCGAGAAACAAGCGCCTAGGCGCTACCTCTTAGCGTCGAGGAGCCAGATAATGCGAACGTATAGCGGCAGCACCGCGGTGCCACACCCACGAGGATCGTGCGTGGCAGTGCCTCGACGCTAATGGCGGCGAGAACATAACTAATGGGCTTTCATTTAAGGCCCGGACGTGGAAATATAAACGAAAGGAGGGTTCAGAATATAGGGACACCGTTTTTTGGAGAAGAAAGCACGGGAGAGGAGGAGAGAGCACGAGACAAAGATTCGAAGTGCGAAGATCGATCACAAATACGAAGAACGACGGATCTGGGGATGGAGACGACACTTCGGATTTGTCATTTATTCTTTTGCTTCTATATTTTATTGTGTTGCGATGTCTAAAACTTTGAACATATCTTGTTTTTGCTTAGATTTCGTTATGAACTAATTTTCCATTCTAGTTGATGATGTAGCTTTGTCGATATGATGATTTGACGCGGTTGTTAATATGATTGAATTCCATTTGATTTAATTGTGTCTCTTGTTTTTATTCACTGCAATTTACTGACCATAAATTGTGTGTTGTTTGATTAATTCTACAACTCAGGAGAGGGATTAGGATTATATATCATTAGAGACACATCGTTGAATATTTATATCTTTCGAAAGGCATATAACTTTAGTGAGGCTTAATGAGAACATCGTTTACATTTATCAATGAAACCTAGATTTTTATTACGAATGTTTGAATCAAAGTTTGATTGATGCAATTTATTCGTCACTTGGAAAAGGGAGAATAAAATAATTAAGTATTCGTTGCCATTAAATAATTGGAATTCATGAACACAAATTCAATCAGGAATAATTATCGTGGAAACTTAGTGAAATCATTCCTCTAGATATTTTCTCTTAGTGATATTTCTCCATTCGGTGTTTAGTTTAATTATTTATTTGCAACTAAGTTGTTTTTTAAAACAAACCAAACATCTTTGGATTTTTCTAAATAAAGTCGAGACTATTTTAATTACAAGAATTGATATTTATATACACACTCCTCGTGGGATCGACACTTGTACTCAAAAATACATTTTACTATAATTTGACGTCGTGAGCTTGCGAGCAATCAAGAAAACACACAACAAGTTTTTGGCGCCATTGCCGGGGAGTGTCAAATTTTGAATTTATATCAGTATTGTTACCAATTAGTCTAGATTTTAATTTAGAACTTTTATTTTATTTTTATTTTTATTGAGTTGTTCATTTTTTCTGCTTGATAGTGCATGCTAAGATCGAAAAGCCCCTGACTTGCTTATTTTTTATCCAGAGATCGAAAGAAATGCGAGAAGATTAAGAAAAATAAGAAGAGAAGAGATCCAAGCAATGGCTGAACATAGAGAGAATGACAGACAAAACCTGCCAGAGGCTATACCTATCAGAGATCACTTCCGACTAGTGATCAACAATCATTACTCTGGCATTGCTCGAGGAACCATCAACGCCAATAATTTCGAGTTGAAGCCTTCTCCGATCTATATGGTTCAGCAAAAACAGTTTGCTGGAATTGCTTCTCTCAGGGACCAAGCAAGAGGATGGCACTGGGGAGCATAACAACGTGGAAAGATTTGGCAACAAAGTTTCTTTCTAAATATTTTCCCCCTGCAAAGTCTGAACAGTTGAAGATTGAGATTAGTACTTTAAGGCAGATTAACTTTGAGAAGCTTTATGAGGCGTGGGAAAGGTATAAGAATTGTTGCAGAGGTGCCCGAACCATGGTTTTTAAGACTGGGTACAAATTGAGCTTTTCTATAATGGGTTGAATGGCCAGACACGGACAACAGTGGATGCAGCGACGGGTGGCACGATCTTTGCCAAATCTTCTGCTCAAGCCTATGAATTACTTGAGCAGATGACTATTAACAGCTACCAATAGCCATCTGAAAGGTCAAAAGTAAAGAGGACAGCTGGAGTTTATGCTATGGATCTTATTACATCACTCACTGCGCAAGTATCAGCATTGTCTACACAGATAGCAACCATGAATAAAGTGAGTACATTTGAGGGACCACTGGATGTTGTCGAAGAATCACTTTTTCCTGAAGAGGTCCAATACATCAACAACAAGAATGCCGGTGGCTATGGAGGATATCGAGGGAAGCCATCATTTGAGGATTTAATTAGGACATTTGTCGCTGAATCTGGAAAAAGAATGGATATGACTGAGGTTATACTTGACAACTTAGAGACACACATGGCGAACATTGGTGCTTCCTTGAAAATCCTTGAGTCGCAAGTGGGCCAAATAACGAAGCAACTCACGTCTCAACCATCAGGCGCAGTACCAAATACTGCAGATCCAAATTTGAGAGAAGTAAATGTTGTTTTTATTCAGCATGAGGAGATCGGTAAGGTAAAAATAGAAGAGAAAAAGGTTAATCACACGCCCATCTAGGAAGATAAGTCAGCGCCGAGCAAAAGAGTCCGAGGTGAGAAAAGTGAGAGGTATGATTCAAATCAATGCCTTGATATTTCTTTACTCTCCTACCCCCGGAGATTTTTACAATTTAATTCTGAATTTCAGAAGAAAAAAATTCTTGAATATCTCAAGAACCTACACACTAACATTGAGTTTGCAGATCAGGAGAAAGTGGAATTTACCGAAGGATCACAAAGAAATCTTCCTCAGAAGCTGCAAGATCCCGGTGAATTTGTTGTACCATGTGAAATAGTGGGTCAATTAGTGGAAAAAACTATATGTGACTCAGGATCAAGCGTGAATATAATGCCAAGTTCTCTCTACGAGAAACTTGGATTGAACAGGATGAAGCTCACAGGACTAAGCTTGCAGATGGCAGATAAATCGGTCAGGATATCATTGGGTATTGTGGAAGATGTTGAACTTCGGATTGATAAATGGAAGCTTCTATCAGAGTTCGTGGTACTTCAGATGGAGAATAATCAGAACATCCCCGCCATTCTAGGACGACAATTATTGGCTACTGTTGGAGACATCATTGACGTGAAACGAGGAAAGTTTACCATGGAAGTTGAAGGTCAAAAGGTGGAAATAAAGGCATCCAAGAAATCATACGACCCACCATGAACAGGATTAGTGGCAGTCGGGCTGACAACATTAAACCAAGAACTTGTTGGGAGGCAACCAAACCAGTATCTTTTTCTTCTTTCGTTATTTTATTTATTTTCAATATTATAGTTGCTTTTACGTTTTCTTGTTTTATTTAATTATGCAGGTGAAGATTAGACATTGATACGTATTTCACTCTGCAGGTAAAAGTTGAAACAAAGTGTGCAAAGAGCTCAAATATTCCTAATCTCGGGCGTACAGGTGCCTAGGCGCTACCAACCAGCGCCGCAACACCATTTTATGCGAGGATGCAGCGCCAAGGTGCCACATATTGAGCGCCGCAGCGCCATTTCATGCGAAGGACTAGTGTCGCGGCGCTAAATGGGCCGAGAATTAAGCGCTGTGGCGCTACTTAACCAGCGTCGCGGTGCTAGTTCGTTCTACAAAAAAAAAGTGCGGCCCAGACTTCAATTTCAGAAACCCAACAGCAGCGTCACAGCACTTCACCTCCTCCACCACCAAGAATTCTCCCCTCACCATAAATCCTTCCCAATTTCTCCTTCAAAACACCACACAAATCATTCTCAAACCAAATCCACCAAAATGTCTCACTCCTAGCACCTTTTTGGCTCAAAAATTTCAAAGAGAGTTCTTCAATGAGCTGATATCCGGACGTATTGCAGCATATTTTGGTTAACCTATCATAAGGTAACAGTCTTTGGTGTAGTGATTCTTGATTTTAACGCTTGAAATTTGAAAGAATTGGGTTTTGAATTACGTACACAAGGTGTTCGATGAATTTTCTGAGTGAGTTTGTTGTTGAGAATTGTTGGATTGGAAGTATTGCATGTTAGAGGGGATTTTTAATTGATTGAATGAGTTAATATTGTGGGTGTTGTATTGTTGAATATTATTTGAGTTATGGGTGGAAAATTTTTGTTGAGCAAGGTTTTTACTGAATTGAAATATGCCTCCGAATAAGAAGAGCAAGCAGGTTCAGTCAGGATATGGCGAGTCTTCTTGTAGTAGCCCGAATTCCAAATTGGGTAATTAGCGGATTAATGGTGATTAAGAAGGTTTAATGTGTAATTTTGACCGTGGTCATGATCGGACGGACCGAAGATGGTTCGGTAGCACCGAAGAGTTCGGACGATCCGAAGTGGGTTCGGTGGATCCGATCATGAGGTGTCAAGAGTTGATCGACACGTCAGTTTGCATGCAAGTTCGGATGATCCGAAGTGTAGGTTCGGTGGATCCGATCATGAGGTGTCAAGAGCCGATGGACACGTGGGAGTTCGGACGTTCCGAAGTGGGTTCGGTGGATCCGAACATAGCCTATAAATAGTGCTCGAAATTCCTCATTTTGGATGGCAAGTTCTTGAAGTTGTGTCTCATAGTTGAGAGGTTTGGAAGGTTTCTAGGGTTAGTTGTTGGTCGAGCGATAGCCAAGAGCTGCCAGGATTGGTAGTGTAGCGACGCCTGAGTTACGAGGCAATCGACATCAAAGGGCTGTCGACGGACAAAGGTAAACCCTAAACCTTTGGTAGTACTAGGGAGTACTGGTTTTGCTAGTCGAGCATGGTAGTTTCGTTCATTGAGTATGCTTTTGATGCGTAGGCTTGTTCTAGACCTGATTAGCGGTGTTGCGTAAGGCTAGGCTTGCTGTGATAGAGGTACGAAAGTACTATCCGAGATATCCTGGTCGAGTATACATTCTTATATGTGTTGCATGATTATGTGGTGCATTGATATATGTCATATGATGCATGCTATTATGTCACGTTTTATGATGCATGTTGCATTTCATGTTGAGCCGTATCTCCTTCGAGATAGCCTTTACTGTTGAGCTGTATCTCTTTCGAGATAAGCTATATCTTGTGGGGCCGCTCAGCCCTGTCTTGTCTTGTGGACGTATGGACACCGAGAGTACACAGTGGCCGACGGGTCCGGAGGGCTTCGGTGATCCAGGACATTTTAGGTCCACGTCTGTTCTTGTAGTGGATGCAGTGACCCAGAGGAGTACCGCGCGGCACTATCCACTTGGCGCCTCTAGACTGAGCATTTTGAGATCCTTTGTTACTCCTGTTTCTTGACTACCCTGGTATCATATCATAGCATGTGCATTTCATATAGGCTTGTATACTCATGCTTTTGTACTGGGCGTTCTTATCGCTCACGTCCTCGGTTTTGTTTATCTTGGACACCCCATTCCCACGGGGCAGGCCTCAGGTTGGATGGCTCAGGAAGAGCAGGAGGAGGACAGTGAGTAGCTGGTTGGTTTAGTTTTCAGTACTATTCTATTCGATATGGTTGTACCGATTATATTTTGAGTTGTTCTGATTGGGTTGTATAACTTTTGTCGTCGGCCATATTTCCGTTGTTATCTCTGATTATTATTAATTAAGTTAATTGCATGCTTAGTTCTTGATTAGTAGGTGATTCTGGAACGGGTCACTACATTTATGGTATCAGAGCATGCTTACGATTTTGGGATATAGATTCTGTTTTGGGATTTTCGTTGACCATTTTACCATTTTCCCCATTCTATCTTGTAGCGATGGCTGACCACTTTGGTGATGAGAGTAGTCAGGGAAGTGTAGGTCGTTGGGGTGATCAGGACGATCGTAGGCGTCATCGTGAACATCGTCATCGTCGGGATGGTCCTAGGCGTTTTGATTTGCACCGTTTCATTCAGATGGGGCCTAAGCCTTTAGTCGGCGGTGAGACTCCCGATGATGCTGAGGATTGGTTAGAACGCATGGAGAGTTGTTTCCGTGCATTCCAGTGCACCGAGGAGCAGAGGATGGAGACCCTTAGTTTTCTTCTCGAGGGCCGTGCGCGCAAGTGGTGGCGATCGACTTCTGCGCCGATAGTCCAGTCCCAGGGTAGGGTGACTTGGGCCGATTTCCGTGCAGCTTTCATGCAGCTATACTTTCCTCCAGCCCTTCGCCAGGCAAAGACGATTGAGCTCCTGAACCTTAAGCAGGGTAGTATGTCTGTTGATGAATATCAGCAGAAGTTCTTCGAGTTGTTACCCTTTGCTCCTCATATCATTGGCAGTTCTGAGGCCAAGTATGACCATTTCCTCCAGGGTCTTAACCAGGAGATTTTTGATCGAGTCACTGTCTGTGATAATCCTACTTCTTATGATGGGTTAGTGAACCGGTGTCGCCAGGCAGAGATCAGTCTCCAGCGTGGTAGGGCTATTCTTTCTTCTAAACCTCCGAGTACTTTGAGCCCTCGATCTCAGTCTTTCAAGAAATCTGGTTCTTCTTCTTCTGGATCTGGATCACGGTCTAGCGGTGTTTTTCGCTTTGGTAAGAAGAAGGTTTCTTGTGTGCATTGTGGGAAGAACCATCCATCGGAGCAATGCCGATCAGCCGCGGGAGCTTGTTTTCAGTGCGGAGAGATGGGTCATCTCAAGAAGAATTGTCCTCAGTTGCGAGGTGGAGCAGGATCTGGTTCCGGATCTCAGACGACTGTTCAGCAGAAGAGGCAGGGTCAGGCAGTGGGTAGTTCAAATCTTCGACCTCGTGCCCAAGGTCAGGTTTTTGCGCTGAACCAGGATCAGGCTGCAGATGAAACGGAGAGAGTCATAGCAGGTACTTTTCGTTTATGCGGTATTCCTGCTTTTGTTCTTATTGATACCGGAGCATCACATTCATTCATTTCTGCACGATTTGTTAAGCGTCATAAGTTACCGTATGTTTCTCTAGACGTCATTCTTTCCGTTTCTACCCCGATGGGTCATTCGGTGTTAGCAAAGTGTCTAGTGGTGGGTTGTCCCTTAGATTTTGAGGGTAACGAATTGATTGCGAATCTTATGATCCTGGAGATGGAAGATTTTGATTGTATTCTAGGTATAGACCTATTGACTACATACCGAGCTACCGTGGATTGTTACCAGAAGCTTGTTCAGTTTCGTACGACTGAGAGCTCTAGTTGGTTTTTCTATGGTGAGGGAGCGCGACCTCCGATGCCAGTGGTATCTGCTCTAAAAGCCTGTCGTGCTTTAGAGTCGGGCGTGGAAGGCTACCTCATCTATGCGATTGATTCATCCACAGGTAGTGTTGGTATAGAGGATATTCCAGTGGTTTGTGAATTTCCTGATGTTTTCCCAGATGAGATTCCTGGTTTTCCTCCGGTTAGAGAGGTGGAATTTGGCATTGAGTTAATGCCAGGGACTGCACCGATTTCTCGTGCCCCTATCGTCTTGCTCCGTCAGAGATGAGAGAATTGAAGCAGCAATTGCAGGATCTTCTTGATAAAGGTTATATTCGCCCGAGTGTTTCACCTTGAGGAGCTCCAGTATTGTTTGTCAAGAAGAAAGATGGATCTATGCGATTGTGCATTGATTATCGCCAGCTGAATCGTGTGACGATCAAAAACAAGTATCCATTACCTCGTATCGATGATTTGTTCGATCAGCTCCAGGGTACCTCTGTTTACTCCAAGATTGACTTGCGATCGGGTTATCATCAGATGAGAGTTAGAGATGATGATATTTCCAAGACTGCATTTCGTACTCGATATGGGCATTACGAGTTTCTAGTTATGCCATTTGGATTGACGAATGCGCCAGCGGTGTTCATGGATCTGATGAATCGAGTCTTTCGGGATTTTCTAGATCAGTTTGTTGTGGTTTTCATCGACGATATCTTGATTTATTCTCACAGTGTGGAAGAGCATATCCAGCACTTGAGGATTGTGTTGCAGATTCTTCGCGAGAAGCAATTGTATGCTAAGCTGAGTAAGTGCGAGTTCTGGATTGATCGTGTAGTATTCCTTGGTCATGTGATTTCCAAGGAAGGAATTTCTGTGGATCCCAGCAAGATTGAGGCAGTGCTGAATTGGTCACGTCCTACGACGGTGGCTGAGATCCGTAATTTCCTAGGTCTGGCAGGGTATTATCGTCGCTTCATTGTGAATTTCTCTCAGGTAGCTAGACCATTGACGCAACTTACTCGGAAGGATGTTCCATTTGAGTGGTCATCTGAGTGCGAAGATAGTTTCAGAGAGCTTCGTCGACTTCTGACTTCTGCACCTGTTTTGGCATTACCGTCAGGATCTGATGGTTTCAGTGTTTACACCGATGCTTCTTTTCAAGGATTAGGGTGTGTGTTGACGCAGAATGGTCATGTGATCGCTTACGCATCCAGGCAGTTAAAACCTCACGAGGAGAAGTACCCTATTCATGATCTAGAATTAGCTGCTATTGTGTTTGCGCTAAAGATCTGGCGTCATTACTTGTACGGGGTTAAGTTTGAAATTTTTACTGATCATAAGAGTCTGAAGTATCTGTTCACTCAGGCTGAGTTGAACATGAGACAACGTCGTTGGATGGATCTACTTAAAGATTATGACTGCGAGATCAAATACCATCCAGGTTCTGCGAATCTCACAGCCGATGCTCTTAGTCGCAAGGTGAGAGCCTCTGCACTTCAGACCAGTGCTATGATTAGTACTATCCAGGATTGTTGTTCATTGGGATTTAATTTCAAACATCGGAAAGGTATGGAGAGCATTCGTGTTGCTACCATTTTATCTGAGCCAGCTTTGTTCGCTCGGATTCGAGATGCTCAGATGTCTGATCTCAAGACTCAGAGATTAGCTCGGTTGGTTGGTGGAGATAGCAATTTCCATTATCAGTCTAATGGTCTTCTGTGTTTGTCTAATCGGGTTGTGGTACCAGAGGATGATACTTTGAGGGAAGAGATCTTATCTCAGGCCCATCGAAGCAAGTTGAGTGTCCATCCAGGAAGCAACAAGATGTATAAAGATTTGAGGACACGATTTTGGTGGAAAGGGATGAAGCGCAGCGTTTATCAGTTTGTTTCCAAGTGTCTTGTTTGTCAGCAGGTTAAGGCAGAGCACCGTCGACCGGGAGGATTATTGTTGAACTTAACTATTCCCGAATGGAAGTGGGAGCATATCGCGATGGACTTCATTACTCACTTACCATTGTCTTCGAGGAATAGTGATGCTATTTGGGTAGTGGTGGATCGACTCACCAAGTCTGCTCATTTTCTGCCATATAACCGTGATTTCACTTTCGATCGTATGGCTCGATTGTACATTCAAGAGATTGTACGTTTGCATGGGGTGCCAGTTAGTATTGTCAGTGACAGAGATCCTCGTTTTACCTCACGATTTTTGGGTAGTTTCCAGGCGGTATTGGGTACGTCCCTAAGTTTAAGTACAGCTTATCATCCAGAGACCGACGGTCAGACGGAGAGGACTATCCGTACACTTGAGGATATGGTGCGAGCTTGTGTTATGGATTTCGGACCCGCTTGGCAGGATCATTTGCCTTTGATTGAGTTCGCGTACAACAACAGCTATCATCGTAGTATTGGTATGGCACCATTTGAGGCGTTGTATGGGCGACGTTGTCGTACTCCATTATTTTGGGATGAAGTTGGGGAACGACATGTTGAGGGACCGGAGTTAGTCCAGCAGGCTATTGATAAGGTTGCAATAATCAAGAAACGGATTAAGATCGCTCAGGATCGACAGGCTAGTTATGCGAACACCAAGCGGCGACCTCTTTATTTTCAGCCAGGTGAGAAAGTGTTTCTCCGAGTTTCGCCTTTTCGCAGGATTTTGAGATTTGGTCTCAAGGGTAAGCTGTCTCCGAGATTTATTGGTCCATTTGAAATATTGGAAAGCGTGGGAGATTTGGCTTACAGACTTGCATTGCCGCCGTACCTATCAAGTATTCATGATGTGTTCCACGTATCTTTGTTGAGACGATACGTAGCAGATGAGTCTCACATCTTGCATCCCTCTGAAGTTCAACTAGATTCGGATTTGTCTTACGTGGAACGACCAGTGCGGATTCTCGATCGCAAAGACAAGGTATTGCGGAATAAGATCATTCCTCTTGTCTTAGTTCAGTGGCAGCGCAGAGGCACTGAAGAAGCCACTTGGGAGCTAGAGAGTCGTATGCGTTCGGAGCATCCAGAGCTCTTTTGAGTTATGCTTTGTATATGTTTGTGTTTTCAGTTGTAATCGAAATATCAGTTGTATTCAACAACAATTGAGATGTAATAACGATGTTGTTATTTCGTTTTGTTCATCCTCTAAGCCTGATTTCGAGGACGAAATCTTTTAAGGGGGGGAGAATGTAGTAGCCCGAATTCCAAATTGGGTAATTAGCGGATTAATGGTGATTAAGAAGGTTTAATGTGTAATTTTGACCGTGGTCATGATCGGACGGACCGAAGATGGTTCGGTAGCACCGAAGAGTTCGGACGATCCGAAGTGGGTTCGGTGGATCCGATCATGAGGTGTCAAGAGTTGATCGACACGTCAGTTTGCATGCAAGTTCGGATGATCCGAAGTGTAGGTTCGGTGGATCCGATCATGAGGTGTCAAGAGCCGATGGACACGTGGGAGTTCGGACGTTCCGAAGTGGGTTCGGTGGATCCGAACATAGCCTATAAATAGTGCTCGAAATTCCTCATTTTGGATGGCAAGTTCTTGAAGTTGTGTCTCATAGTTGAGAGGTTTGGAAGGTTTCTAGGGTTAGTTGTTGGTCGAGCGATAGCCAAGAGCTGCCAGGATTGGTAGTGTAGCGACGCCTGAGTTACGAGGCAATCGACATCAAAGGGCTGTCGACGGACGAAGGTAAACCCTAAACCTTTGGTAGTACTAGGGAGTACTGATTTTGCTAGTCGAGCATGGTAGTTTCGTTCATTGAGTATGCTTTTGATGCGTAGGCTTGTTCTAGACCTGATTAGCGGTGTTGCGTAAGGCTAGGCTTGCTGTGATAGAGGTACGAAAGTACTATCCGAGATATCCTGGTCGAGTATACATTCTTATATGTGTTGCATGATTATGTGGTGCATTGATATATGTCATATGATGCATGCTATTATGTCACGTTTTATGATGCATGTTGCATTTCATGTTGAGCCGTATCTCCTTCGAGATAGCCTTTACTGTTGAGCTGTATCTCTTTCGAGATAAGCTATATCTTGTGGGGCCGCTCAGCCCTGTCTTGTCTTGTGGACGTATGGACACCGAGAGTACACAGTGGCCGACGGGTCCGGAGGGCTTCGGTGATCCGGGACATTTTAGGTCCACGTCTGTTCTTGTAGTGGATGCAGTGACCCAGAGGAGTACCGCGCGGCACTATCCACTTGGCGCCTCTAGACTGAGCATTTTGAGATCCTTTGTTACTCCTGTTTCTTGACTACCCTGGTATCATATCATAGCATGTGCATTTCATATAGGCTTGTATACTCATGCTTTTGTACTGGGCGTTCTTATCGCTCACGTCCTCGGTTTTGTTTATCTTGGACACCCCATTCCCACGGGGCAGGCCTCAGGTTGGATGGCTCAGGAAGAGCAGGAGGAGGACAGTGAGTAGCTGGTTGGTTTAGTTTTCAGTACTATTCTATTCGATATGGTTGTACCGATTATATTTTGAGTTGTTCTGATTGGGTTGTATAACTTTTGTCGTCGGCCATATTTCCGTTGTTATCTCTGATTATTATTAATTAAGTTAATTGCATGCTTAGTTCTTGATTAGTAGGTGATTCTGGAACGGGTCACTACACTTCTACTGCCAGTTTTGATAGACGACGGTTCTGGGATGCCGTTGCTGCTGAAAATTACTCTAAATTACAAGAAAAAAGCATGCAACGGGAAAGATGGATGGATCAGAGCATCCCGGGTTGTGAGACATTGCTTCTTGCTAAGCATTTAAATTGGGAAGAGTTTGTGAAACCTCCGGCAGACGCTGTGATTTCCCTTTGTGTGGGAATTTTATGTCAATCTAAAGGTTAAACATGAGGGTTATAAAGTGAAGATTCGGGGCCGGATGGTTGTCTTTGATAGGAAAACGATCAATTCTTTGTACTCGATGCTGATTATGACACAGATGAGTACACGATGTTCATGCGAGAGGCTTATCCTTATGAGACAATCATAACCACACTTTGTGAGCTGGGCACGGTTTGGAAGCTCAACAATCAACAAGCCACGGTCACATTCCCTGCGACGTCCATGAAGAGGGAGGCATACAACTGGTATCACTTTGTAGTCTCGCGGTTGATGCCATCTGGGCATTTTTCTGATGTGACTAAAACAAAGGCAGCCTTGGTTTTTTGTATCATCACCAGAAGGACACTCGACGCAGGCCGGGTGATTATGACTTCGATGTTTCAAGCCGCTCGGAACACCTCACTGTTAGCATGCCCATTCATCGACGATCACTGACCTCTGTCTTGTAATGGGGGTTACATGGGATGATAGAGAGCCGGTATTGCATACAAAAGGCGACATCTTACTGGTTGCAAAGCTCCCGAGGGATAGGAGACAGAGACAGATTGAGAGTGGAATGACATCAGGGAGTAGAGCACAGTCACAGCCCATTCCACAGCCCTCACACACACAACAGGCAGAGCTTGGCAGTGTACAGACCGACCGCCATCATCTCGATAAATTAGAGCGCCAGATGAATAGACTACTGAGGATGACATGCGAGCAATAGGAGTACGTGCACGATTTTAATCGAGTGCTTGCACAAATTTTCCCTGCTAATAGTTCATCTTATGAGTCATTCCCACCACCGCCAGCATTTGGACACATACCTATTGAGGATGATATTGAGTATGATGATGACGAGGAGGTTGAGCTCTCAAGCGAGGACAACGAGTCCTGATGCTCGCTGTGTGAGGTACGTAATCCCCTATTTTTCTTGCTTTATTATTGTACATTGGGGACAATGCACGTACTTAAGTTTGGGGGAGGGGGGTTATTCTGCGTTACTTTTGAGCTGAAGTTTATTTTTATTTCAGTTGTTAATTCATTTTTATTTGAGGAATTGCATGATAAGTTATTCACTGCACGGTTGAGTCTAGTTTGGTTTAAAAAATAAAAAAAAAATTATTGCATGGTAGAGTCATGGACAAATCATTGTGTGGCCGATGATGAGAATGGAGTTATGGTTCTAAAAACACGTGTTTATGATAACTTGAACGTCATAATTTTTTGCACTGTCATGTTTGTTGATACTAACGATGCTTAGATATAATTTACAGACATATGATGCTAACTGGACAATGGAGATCTGATTTTTAGCAATTCTCACATGACATTAACTGACACTTTTGCAAACACAGAAACGATATAGGCAATTTTTCTCAATATCTTGGGCATGTTTTCTTTGTTTATTTTCCATTGTGAGCCCATTGAGCCTCGAGTGGATTCAGATGCTTGACTTTTCTTTGTGCACCTATCTCATATATAATTTTGATTGAAAAATGCATGTGATTAGTTTGTACGAGTTGACTAATGGATTGACGGAAATGTAGAACTTGCTTGAACACTTTTCAAGGAGAAATACGGATAATATGTGACATAGGAATGATTTAGGTAATCTTTGGAACCGTTTAAGCCTTTGAGCCTACCAAATCAACATAAAATAATCCCTAGTGTCCCATTTTGAGCCTACTAAAAATCAAGTGGTGTGTGTCGATGACATACAATTAGCCCCCACTTGTATCTTTTCTACATCCCACAACAACTACCTGATGAAGTTTATACACTTATTGTCCTACCTAAATTTTGAAAGAAATAATCTCATTGGTCTTGTGATGACTCAAATACTCCTTGAAAAGAAAAATAAAAATTAAACGTGGAAAAAAGAGTTGAAAGAGAGACAAAAGAAGAAAAATAATCAAAGGAATGAATCAAAAAGTAGTGAAAAAGAAAAATATAGGAAATGGAGGATATGATTGGGAAGAAAACAATAAAGTGGTGGTGAATGAAATGAGAGTGAAGATGATGAAAATTCGATTATTTCTCTAAAATTTTGATTTCTATACCTTTTATTGTAGCCATGAGCCATAGCCTAACATTTCAAGCCTATAAGATCTATTAACCTTATCACATTTATCCAATATACTAGTGGAGAAAGTTGTTCAAGTCAAGCCTATGGATACCAGAGAAACATGGTTAGCAAATATGAACTTTAATCATTTGCAGTTAAGCGTCTCATTGTGTAACATCATAGATTTGTAGACTTATGTTGAATACCTATTGAACGAAATAGTTATCGTCCTTTGGGATCTGTGTAAGTGAATTTGTATAATAATGAAGTGTGGTTTGAATTGAACAGAAGATCTCTTGAGTTTATAAGGCTAGTAGGTATTGTAAATTTATTTGAGCATTTGATTGGGTAAATGAACATTGACATATCACACATGCACGTGACACTTGAGTGATTATGAATTACATAAAAAAAAATGGATTAGTCGGAGGCCAAGATCAATGGTTGCATATCCATGACTGTTAGTCGTTATCATTACTTGTTGATTAAATTCCTATTTTTACTTTTATTTTGTTCGGGACTAGCAAAAGTTCAAGTCTGGTGGTTTGATAAGTGCAAGAATTGCAATTAATTTATATGTTAATCCATTTGATCTATGTTGGTTTCGAACAGAATTACACTTGTTATTTGTTGTTTTTGAGTTGTGCAGGAGATAAACAACTATTGGACGAATGATGGCGATTAGGAGAAATTTTTGATGTCGAACCATTGATGAACTGGAGCAGAAGCACCAAGGATCAAGCGCCTAGGCACCGACTGTAAGAGCCGCAGCGGAATTTTCGAGCAACAAGCACCTAGGCGCTGCCTCTCAGCACTGTGGCGCCAGATAATGCGAACGCATGGCGCCGCGACGCCACACCCTCGAGGATCGTGCGCCTTGGGCAGCGCCGCGGTGATAATGGCTGTAAGAACATAACTAATGGGCTTTAATTTAAGGCCCAGAATTGGAAATATAAAGGAAAGGAAGGTTCAGAATATAGGGACACCGTTTTTTGGAGAAGAAAGCACGGGAGAGCAGGAGAAAACACGAGGCGAAGATCCGGAGTGCGAAGATCGATCACAAATACGAGGAACGACGAATCTGGGGATGGAGACGACACTTCGAATTTGTCATCTATTCTTTCGCTTCTATATTTTATTGTGTTGCGATGTCTAAAACTTTGAACATATCTTGTTTTTGCTTAGATTTCATGAACTAATTTTCCATTCTAGAGGATGATGTAGCTTTGTCGATACGATGATTTGATGAGGTTTTTTATATGATTGAATTCCGTTTGGTTTAATGGTGTATCTTGTTTTTATTCACTGCAATTTTTTGGCCATAAATTGTGAAGGATCGTTTGCAGAGCACCTTGAAGTGCTTCAAACAAAATATTCTCCAAGAACTACAATAGCTCGTTTTCTAAGAATGTATACACCAATGAATTAGATTGAGTTTGGTATAGAATTAAGCGAAAAACACTCGAAATAATCTTTCGTTAAGAAACACTAATATATTTCTATATCCTGTGTAACTGAATAACTAAAGGACTATATTATTTTTTGCATTCATCAGTTCAGTTATGGTGAGAACTAAGCCGACGGATGCTCTAACTAGTTAAATCGGTTTGAGAACAATAGTTAAACAGTTAAATACACAAGATATGTTTATGGATGTTCGGAGAAATAATTTCAAATGTTTTTCATGCTCTTGCTTCGACTCGGAATAAATCAACATGCAAAGAACATGGACTATTATTTAAATATCTCAAACAAATTTGAGATCAATTAAATCTTTACTTGAATTTACTCAAGCCCACTAGTTGAATAATCATTTCCAATTGGGCTCTACAAGACACAATGTTATTTAATTAATTCAACACTGAATTAATTTAATTATTTGGACTATACTAGGTACATTAGTATTTAATTAATTCAACACTTGAATTAATTTAATTTAGTCCATAAGAATGTTTATGAAAATCAAAATTTCCAAATACATTATGTATTTGAGCCAAATTTTAATTTAGGAACACTTCCACAAATTAAAATTTACATTCCTCATAATCCTCTTATAGAAGTCGTACTTCTATTTTTATTTGCGCTTACAAACTCCATTATAAGTCGTTCAACACATTGAACTATTTTTCTTCTCAACGAGATCTACAAAGTTAGCACTTGTGTGACCCTCAATAGTTCAATGATACAACTAGCAGTAGGTTTACATCTCAGTGTGATTCAGGACTAAACATGTCTTTATATGAGCATACCCCAATTGCTCCATTCTTATTTATCAACTCCTTGATAATAAGAACGTCAGAAGTCAAGTCTGATAGTACTCGACTAATCATGTTAAATGCCTATCAGCATCGCTTACATGAATCCCTAGGTATCAAATGATAGTGCCTGCAAGAACCATTTTATTATGGTTAGTGTACAGTACGGTCCCTTCATCTCATATATCTCAACCGATTCGACAACTACTAGTATATCGAGGGTTGTCAAAGAATCGATACTATGTGTCATGTCGTAGTTGCATCGATGGTGTAATCTAAAAAACCCCTTTATTAATTATCACCAACACTCTGATCAGATATTTCAAACTATATATACATGAGAACACATAATATATCCATACCCGAAGGTAAGCGGTGAATCCTAACTACAATGCATCGACTCCTATATGTTTCGACAAAACACTCAATCTTGCCACCTGATGACCTCATATGAGTCGGTAAACAAGTCAAAGTGCAATGCTAGCATATAGAGTCACAATGTTGTCCCAGATCATAAGGCCTAATGGTGTATAACCATAAACTAGGAAATTTCCACTCAATAATTGAGATCCACTTAGAAAGTCCTTTATAAAGGTTTGTTCAGTGCACTCTACAAGGAATAAGTATCTGCATGCTCGGACATCATAATGTCCCCTACCAATGAAACATGGTACTCACATCGCAGATACTAGTCTCAAACTCAAGCGGCTTTTATTCTTCTTGGCAGCGGTTGAATCGACTAGGAACTGTTTAGAATATACAGTATTCCAAATATGAGTTTCATGATACTCATCATATGAGAATCTCATATTCTTTCTACTATTTTTATATTCAAGGACTTTATCTATGCAACAAGCATGGGTATACAGATAAATATGTGCTAAAACAATATTTTCAAAAATTATTAAAATAAAGATTGTTTATAAATAGAATTTCAATGTGAAACATTGGCCAACACTTGGCTCAACGGGCACCTACTCTAACATAAATGTCATGCCCGGAAATCGAAGTGTGAGATACATGGTGTTGTTCAACAATCACACAATTTAAAAAACGAGCCTTGTAGTACAGTATAAACCAAACCAGTTTATTTCATAAATACCATAAAATTATGTTGTATTAAAAACTTAAATCTCCAAAATAATATCAAATAAAACAAATATGACTACGGAGGCGTTTTATTACTATATTCCAATAACAGAAACAAAAGACCGGTCTTCATTGATCGGGGAGTTATCACCATCCTCAAAATACTCTTGTTCCACTTCTTCAACTTCATCTTTGTCCTTATATGGGGTGAATGTATGGGCGAGTATTTTGTGAAATAATCAGCAAGTGGGGGTAGTTTGAGGCATAATGACATATATACTTGAAATCTTAACATAACATATCGTAAGCACCATCGTACTTCACTTAGTGTCATGGCATAAATCATGGTAAGCATTAAAATTCATCTATTCTCCATGGTTTAATTATATTAATCCTTACTTTTTACTCTTCAAATGAGGCGAGGACATATAACGTGTGGGGACCCGGGCTCTAACTCTATTCTTTTGGGATTTAATTGGATCTTTGTTCGAAAATGTGGGTCAAAATTTTGCTTTTAACATTAATTCAAATGTATAGATAAAGCATAACATGTCGTTAACTGAAATTAAACAACGTAATGTACATACAAGTCTGTCTAGTACAACCATACACTAGTGTTCAATGACAACTACAAACATAATTGCCACAAGTCTAGTAGAAAACACTAGGAATCTTCCACGCCCGAGATCTCCACGCTATCAACTCTCTCTTCCTCGTCGTGACCCTGATCCTGCCCCACCTGTTGCCATGCACATATACAGACACGACAACAGCCGGATAACTCCGGTGAGAACATATCCCAGTATAAAACATGGATGCATGCAATGTCATAATCATGTACAATGCATAACATAAATCAAGTAACATGAATATACATCTAAACATGTAGTAGAATACAAATCTGTATTCGACATTTCACATCTTGACTCGACTCTTTTCTAATCTAGGGATCCCGGTGTGAATAAGACGGTCTGTTACCTACCCAACCACTCGGGGCAACGGTACGTCTTATTCCTAGACTTCGGTCAACTCTGTATCGAGGGTCTACACATATAGCAAATCTGCTCCTATGCGTCGATACACCGAAACGTCTAGTTTTGGCAAGTCTGCCAATCTCTCCTATCTCAGGACTCGAATATAAATCAATAAACAAGGCATTACATAATCAATGTAATAACAATCTAGTATGTGATTTAGGGAAACTCGTATCAAATCTGAATCGAGTTGTGCAATCCCGTGACCACATGAATTATACCTTTCTTGTCGCACTGTCTGTCGAGATCTTGAATCAAATGTCAAACCTGTTACTTCAAATCTGAAATGGCGATATACAAATGTTCTATATCAAACCACAACTCAAGCAAATCTTGGAATAGTCAATAATCAGTCTTGCTACAAATTGACGGCATAACGGCGTATTCTCGCAATACCGATCAACTCAAACAATAATACACAATCATAATTCATTCCCAACAACTCATAATCTCATCTACACCTCAATCCACCAGCTAAAATCTGTAAAATCTTCACATAATACATGCTGGAATTTCGAACAAAAGCATACGATATCCGAAAATCAATCTGATAACGAATCTACGATGCTCGATATACCAAGAACACATATTTCTAACAAAATCATAATTTCCCCAATACATAGATTTCGAACCATGCTGAAAAGGAGATATACTTACATCCTTTTGAAGCTAGTGAAGCAAGGAACTCAAATCTATACTTGGACTAGAATTTGGATGGGTAAATCTTGCACAAAATGATTTCTAAGCCATGAAGAAATTGAGATATCTAAGCTTGCTCTCGGTTCATCCTTGCTGAAAGTGGAGCAGAGTGATTCAGCATCAATCCATATATATATATACATGCCATGTGTCAACATTAAAATCAAAGGTGGCAATCTCGCATGCAGACCGCGGGTGCGGTGTCTCAAGAGCGCGGGTGCGCTATGCTCACGGCGAATTAATCTAACATTGCAGCACCTAGACCGCGGGTGCGGCTCTTGCATGACCGCTGGTGCGGTCTCAGCACCGCGGGTGCGGTCTTGCACGCACCGCGGTGCGGTGTTGCTTCGCACATTTCCCTCAACTTTCTGTCACCTACACCGCGGGTGCGGTAGTCTTAGCACCGCGGGGGCGGTGTGGCTTCGGCCATGCTTCAAAAATTCCACTCTAAATGTCATGCATTACCATAGCTTCGAGTCAACACAACATCAATGACAACCGATAATTCTCGAGCCTTACATAACGGTTACAATCTCAACGTTTAAGGGCCCATAACATATAATAGTTCTAAATCCTTCTCATATTCATTTGAATCCTAACAGTTCAAAAAAACATAGGGTACTTTCAATACAAAACGAAATGAATAATTCATGCTTGAATGACACTTTCGAAAACTGAAATAATTCATATACAAATTATTTTAAAACGTAAGCCCATTTACAATTATGCTAAAAATTATGAAGAAACAAGTTGGAATTATATGCCAAAAATCAGTCACCTTATAGAAACGTTTGCGACTTATTGAACTGTTGGATCGAGCTTAAAATTATACGGCACAACTCACAAGTAAGTAAACTATATTGTGAATGGTGTGAATCGGGTTTGGAATAAATTTGGACCAGTTTATCGATGAAAAACAGTATGTATGCTAATCACTCCTAGGATCTGAGAAGTTTTCTCGAGAAGACTAAATACGAAAATTGAACAGTTGGATTTGGCATTCAAAGGAGAAGACAAAAAGCCATTCCACATCAAAGGGAACGAAAGACCTTTTCGGAGGTGGAAGAGTTCCAGAGGTCAGTTATGGCTCTGTCTCGGTCCACCACTGGATGGGAAAACCCCTGTGTCTACGTCATCGACGAGATGGTCTCGGGACCCCATTTCCCAATATTTAAATCATGAGATAGTATATTTTGAATGGTGGAGATAAGATTCTACAAATTTTAGCGATGAAATTAATTTTCTGAACTTGGACGGAATTTTTTCCTGCAAGGATCACTCGAAGATAGAATGTTGCTTGAAAATTTGACAAAACTGGGAGACATAATTCTTGAAATTTATGTGCTTGTGAGGGTGTGAATTTCAAATGAATATTGTCTAGTATTTATAGGCGTGGATGTTATCTAGATAAACATATCATCTTCATGTATAAATTTTGAACATAGATCGTGATCTAGAGGTTTAAATTTTATTCTTGGTTGCATATTGATGATGATTAAAATTGACTTATCTTGCACATATTATTTCGATATATACATCTTGATATATATATATATACACAATTTCGAAATTCATGTATTTTTATGTTGAAATTTTGAATTATTGGACACAAATCTATACAAACTTGAATACTTATCCAGTACAATTTCGAGTAGTTTAAATACTGAGTTAGAAAAATTTTCGGGTTTTACATAGGCAAAAACCAAAGGTATCCAGATTCGGATGCCACAATGATTTACCATGACAAGTTCATGATTGGTCACAAGGACCGAAATTGAGATGAAAATCCCGTATGACTCTTGGAGCCATTCAATTTAATATTGAATTTCAATCAAAATGGTCTTCTTTTTCTAAAATAACAAGAACAAGGTTTATACATGACAATACAAGCCTAACCTAACCATAATGGGCTTAAAATAAGCTATATTCTACTTTCTAAATAGCCCACAAAATTAAGTTAAGAAAATTTAAAATATAAAATAAGAAAAAGCTTGCTAATATGTAATCCACAGTAAAATCGATCCACTAACAATTTATTACAAAAATAAAGAAACCAAAACTAGGAACGAGAATCAAAACCTTTTTGGATTTTTATTTCTCTAACAATCCATGATATGGCTTGGCTCAATCCATGAGACTTGTCAAATTTGTGCAGCTCATTCTTACTTCAGTCGCTCTTGAAAGCTCTTAGTGGATCCATTTTTTTAAGTCATTTGCTTTTCGAAGGTCGTGCATGAATCTCACATCATTTCCTCTTTCTTTGAAAACTTTAGAAAGTAAAATCAATCATGAATCCTATTTTAGGTAAATAAGATATATGATAGAGATTTTCTTATTCAAAACTCTTCAAAATCAAATATTTTCACACTTGAAAAATACCACATTTTTTGATGAATTTTCATTTTTTCCGACTTTTAGATTAAAACAAACTAACGAAATAATAATATCGACTGAAAGGAATATTTTATTCCTTTATTATTTTGTTAAATTGATAATATCAATTTAAGATTTTGCCTTTCTAGACTAAAAAGATTTTATTTGATTTATTTCTAGATTATCAAATCTTGTTTGATTTATTTGTAAATGATAATATATTGGTTTACTAATATCTATATGATAAGATCTTGATTGATATATGTATAGATATTATATGATTTGTTTTAATATGATTTTTATCTCCAAGATATTTTATCTTTGTTTAAAAGAATTTTATATCTAATGAAATCTTGTTTCCATATTTTTTAGGACTCTTTTATGGAAGTGTTTCTAGGTCAAGCATTGGATATATATACATAGAGGATGGACGGCCGCAGTAGAGTTTTGAGGAGAGAGTTGGAGAGTTGAAGCTTTTCGTGTGAGTCCTTTACTGTGACTCTTTCGTGAAGTCGGCAGAAAAGCGCATATATAGAAGAAAAATACAAAAGCCGAACCTATATTTTGTTGAGGCGTTTTTGTGTGATTGATTCACTGTTATACCGCGTTGTCAACACTCAACAACAACACTGACGCAGAGTGTTGATCGAAGAGTGTCGTCGTTTGGTTTTAAGCAACACGCTTTTTATTTTATGCATATAGTTTTTATTGGTTTGTTTTGATTCATTTTTAATTCCTTGGAGTGTCAAGGAATTTGGTTTTGTTTTCTCACTAGTATTGTTGTTTTTGGTGTAAACGATTTACATAATTTTTCTAGTGAATTTTTTGTCATGAGGCACCGCACAAGTATTCGTACTTGTGTATAATTTAAATCAGGTGTTAATTTATTAAAGTTATATTTGTGTGTTAAATAATTAATTTTCGTTGTCGTGTTGTGTACAGTGTTGACAACACCGGACACAACACTAACTTCTGATACACACATTATAATGTCTCAATTGATTTCATGTATAACAATTCCTTACAAGTGGTATCAGAGCCAACGCTTGATACACTAAGTGATTGATTCTGGTTTATTGTTGTTGTTTTTTTTTTCACGAAATTTACCAGAATCCCGATGGACATATTATCCAAGAACACTGCTGTTTTGAAGGAAAAATGCTGGCTACAAGTCAACCCGCACGGTGTTGCCGCTGGTGTTGCAACACCAGGCCGCAACACCACTTCAAAATCCTTGTGTCTCAATGCTAAATCTCACAATGACTCAGGTAATCATGAAATCCAGGATACTGATTCTGATGAACTCACCTTTGAAAGTGTGCAGGCTATGTATGAAGAGTTGTATGATGATTGGCTTAAAAGAAACGAGACAAATTCAATTCTTTCAAAAGAAAATGTTGAGTTAAAAGGCAATTTGTCTCGACTCGAAGTCGTATTGAGTAAAAAGGATCTTGAACTGTGTAAAGTCAAGGATGAGCTTGAGAAGGCCTCAAAGACTCTTGCAAAATTCAACTCAAGTTCGTCAAAACTTGACTCAATGCTAACTATGGGAAAGGACAACAGAACTGGTCTTGGATATGTTGAAAGCGCATATGAACATGGTGAATCTTCCAACTCCGGATCAAAATCAACTGTGTTTGTAAAGGGAATTAAAGACAATTCTGTCCCTTTAATGGTGAAACCTCCTATGGAGAATCTGCCAATCTCAAAGCTAGCATCGGAACAAAGGCCGAAACAAAATAGAGCTTCTTCCTCTCCTTTGAAAGTTGATCCTCCAGTGAAGATATCACAAATCAAGAAACCAGTGTCAACTTCCAAACCAAAGCAAAGAAAGCGACATTTTATCTGCCACTACTGCTATAAGCCTGGGCACATCAGACCCTTCTGCTACAAACTAAGAGACGATTACCTGAATTGGAAATCAAATCGGGTGTTGCCCACCGTGTTATCCAACACCAGGCGCAACACCGCAGTCAAGAAATCTTCCACAAGGAAAGTTTGGGTACCTAAAACTGTTATTCGATGCAATATCATTTATACTTCTTTAAAAACTAACATTGCAGGTGTATGGTACTTCGACAGTGGGTGCTCACGCCACATGACCGGATCTAAAGAACACTTCACGGATTATGTTGAAATAAAAAGTGGGCGTGTAACCTATGGTGGTGGTTCCAAAGGAAGAATTGTAGGCAAAGGAACCCTGAACGTTGATGGGCTTCCTGAACTTCACAATGTTCTACATGTTGAAGGACTTAACTCAAACTTAATAAGCATAAGTCAACTTTGTGATGATGATTTACATGTTAAGTTCAATAAAAATAATTGTGAAGTTTTTAATGATGCCAATGTTTGTGTAATGTCAGGTACTCGTTCTGCTGAAAATTGCTATCAATTGGGAGAAGGTGATGATTGCCGAAGTGCCAAGGTGAGTGATTTAGACATATGGCATCAAAAACTGGGACACGTGAGTATCAATACCTTGAAGAATCTGTGTAAGTTTGATGATGTGAGAGGTATGCCCAATTTAAATTTAGGTGTTGTGTATGTCTGTGGTCCATGCAAGAAAAGTAAACAAACCCGTGTTGCGCACCCGGTGTTGCAACATTTTGGGACAACACAATGCCTTGAACTTTTGCATATGGATATACTGGGTCCAATGGATGTTGAGAGTTTGGGTGGTAAGAAATATTCGTTTGTTTGTGTTGATGATTTTTCTCATTTTACTTGGGTAAGTTTTCTTAGAGAAAAATCAGATACATTTGATGCTTTTAAGAAGTTGCATGCTAGGATAAAAAATCTGTATGATATGAGGGTGGTTAAAATAAGAACCGATCATGGTGAGGAGTTTGAAAATTCTCATTTTATTTCTTTGTGCCATAAGAAAGGTATCACTCATGATTATTCATCTCCGAAGACCCCTCAAAAAATCGGCATAGCTGAAAGGAAAAATCGAACCCTCCTAGAAATGACTCGGGTCATGCTTAGTTCTAAGAATGTGTCAAAATGTTTTTGGGCCGAAGCTTTAAATACGGCATGTCACATTTCCAACCGTGTTTATTTAAGGAGTGGTTCTACAATGACCTCATATGAGATTATAATGGGAAGAAAACCAAACCTTAAATATTTTCATATTTTTGGATCTGTAGGTTATGTGTTGAATGATAGAGATCATCTAGCTAAATTTGATTCAAAAAGTGATAAATGTCTTTTTCTTGGATACTCTACAAATGGTCGTGCTTATCGTGTATTTAATCTGAGAACTAGGACTACAATGGAATCAATTAACGTTGTTTTTGATGATCTTACATATCTGACAGTTAAAACACCGGAGGCTGATGTAGAAGAATTGCTGGATATAAGTGAGGCACTGACCAGAAATAGTGTTGAGTCTGGTGTTGAGACCAGTGAAGCAACACCAAGCACAACACCGCCTCTGAACCAACCAGAAACCATGGATAATGATAACGATGATAATGATGATGTGGTGATCAATTGTGAAAGAGAAATTCCCAGCAAGATTCAGAAGAATCATCCATCATCACAAATCATTGGTGAATTACATGATGGTGTGCAAACAAGAAACAAAGAAAAGATGGACTACTGCAAAATGATTGGTTTAATATGCATGAGCTCCACGTTTTCCCAGGTAAGTCACTCGTGTTTTGTGTCTCAAATTGAACCCAACAATAATAATGATGGTACATTGTGTCAACTCAAGTGTTATAGACATTTCTAAGAATCCTATTCAACACACTCGAACAAAACACATAGATATAAGACGTCACTTTATTCGAGATTTGGTTGAAAAAGGCATAATTCGACTGGAATTTGTTAGGACTGAGAATCAACTGACTGATATATTCACGAAACCTTTGGATTTTGAGAGATTTTCCAATCTTCGGAAATCTCTCAGCATGTGTGTACTTTAAACATTTGTTCAGTGTTGTCCATGGTGTTGCCAACACCAGAGACAACATCCGTTTGTGCATGACTATTTTTAGGATGTTAGGCATACTGCATAATCATCCTATTTATTTGTGTAATGACTGAACAGTGAAGGCAAATTTCTGAAAGGTACCCTCTGAGTGTTCATACTTCCAATCGTATGTTGAGAAATAGTTTTTGCTCAAATCCAAGGCATTGAGTAGTTGAGGACATTCATGAAAATCGTGATCTTGTCTAAAGTGAAAAAATGACTTGGAAAATGTGAGCAAAAGGAGAAAAACAGAAAAGAGGTAAATAAAAAAAAATTGTTTAGAAGAAAATGGAAAAAGCTACTAGAGGAGTCCATTGAAGACCGTTCTTCTAGTGTGGGAGCTACCACTTCTAAGTAAAAAGTAATGGAAAAAGCTACCTAGGGGAGTCCTTTGAAGACCGTTCTTCTAGTGTGGGAGCTACCATTTCTGATTCAAAAGAATTTTATGGAAGTTTGAATAAAACTCAGTGGTGTTGCCTGGAGGTGTTGCCAACACCAAGTTCAGACACAACACAATTTATACACTGTCTGACATTTCGATATCTCATCATATTGGAGGCATATTTAGGACATGCATATTGATTTTTGTTTCGTGAATTCATCATGTGCAGTGACATATCAGTATTGACTCATGACGGTTGATGAAAACCTTGATTACCTACATTTTGAATTTATGTGACTACTTGTGTCAGTGGGTTATAATCGACGTGGGTTTTCATATGATATTCTTTTGAAATCGTCGTAACACGAGTTTGAATCAATTTTTCTATTTGTTTTTGGGATAGAACCGTAATTAGTGTTTCGGGTAAATTTCGAACATATTACCTTCACCGTGCAAATTCTCTGGAGCTGAAGGATTGAATCGATTTTCTTTTCTAAGAGTAAATATGTTTTGTTGTTGTTAAATGCCTGATAATTACTCTTGCTTGTTCTCATTTACCCTCACAATCTTTCTTACTCTCGTGATTTCTTTGTGGTTTTTTTTTTCTGTGCTTAACTCCTGATATATCTTTATAATTTTCTCTCACGTTCTACACATAGCTGAGTATAATCTGCTTTTGGAAGTTGGCTAACATTCTGGCCAAAAGGAGAGAGTATGAGGACCAAAAATGCAAAACAATGATGCTGAAGCATCTGGAGTTGCTGAGATTGAATGAATACTTATTCTCTGTCTGTAATGTTGTTTTTGGGTTGCTCTTATTTTTTATGTTTTCAGTTGTTCTAATGATGGTGTTGACAACACTGTCAACAACATCAGTGCTCTTACATGTTTAATTCAGGGGGAGACAAACCTTGACTCAGGGGGAGAAGACAGGGGGAGCTTAATGACGGTGATGCTTACCAAGATTATCATTTTTGGATGTTTTGTCCAGAAAGGCAAAAAGGGGGAGATTGAAAGGAATATTTTATTCCTTTATTATTTTGTTAAATTGATAATATCAATTTAAGATTTTGCCTTTCTAGACTAAAAAGATTTTATTTGATTTATTTCTAGATTATCAAATCTTGCTTGATTTATTTGTAAATGATAATATATTGGTTTACTAATTTCTATATGATAAGATCTTGATTGATATATGTATAGATATTATATGATTTGTTTTAATATGATTTTTATCTCCAATATATTTTATCTTTGTTTAAAAGAGTTTTATATCTGATGAAATCTTGTTTCCATATTTTTTAGGACTCTTTTATGGAAGTGTTTCTAGGTCAAGCATTGGATATATATACATAGAGGATGGACGGCCGCAGTAGAGTTTTGAGGAGAGAGTTGGAGAGTTGAAGCTTTTCATGTGAGTCCTTTGCTGTGACTCTTTCGTGAGGTCAGCAGAAGAGCGCATACATAGAAGAAAAATACAAAAGCCGAACCTATATTTTGTTGAGGCGTTTTTGTGTGATTGATTCACTGTTATACCGTGTTGCCAACACTCAAGAACAACACTGACGCAGAGTGTTGATCGAAAAGTGTCGTCGTTTGGTTTTAAGCAACACGCTTTTTATTTTATGCATCTAGTTTTTATTGGTTTGTTTTGATGCATTTTTAATTCCTTGGAGTGTCAAGGAATTTGGTTTTGTTTTCTCACTAGTATTGTTGTTTTTGGTGTAAACGATTTACATAATTTTTCTAGTGAATTTTTTGCCATGAGGCACCGCACAAGTATTCGTACTTGTGCATAATTTAAATCTGGTGTTAATTTATTAAAGTTATATTTGTGTGTTAAATAATTAATTTCCGCTGCCGTGTTGTGTACAGTGTTGACAACACCAGACACAACACTAACTTCTGATACACACATTATAATGTCTCAATTGATTTCCTATACAACAATTCCTTACATCGACAAAATGAAAACTCGATTAAATAAAGACACAAAAAGAAATGATGACTCAACAAAACGTTTTATTTTTATAAAATCAATGCTCTGATATTGTGGGGACCGGATGCTAATTCATTTCTTAATTGTCTTATAGAATAATTGGGTCAATTAAATAAAATGAGTCTAAATTTTTTTTTTAAATATACAAGCGCGGAACATATTATAATCAATCTAATATAAACATTAAAAGTAAAAGTACAAGTCTTGTACAAATACATTAATGTCAAACTAGGGTTCAATCACTATACATCAAGTGTTGAAACCTATTCTACTTCTGGGTCCGGATCTCCACGCTAATCTTGATCTCTCATCCTCTTCTCGACCCTGATCATGTCCCACCTGTTGTCATGAACACATACAGACACAACAACAGCCGGATAACTCCGGTGAGAATATAATTCCCAGTATAAACCAAGTATACATGCATTTCATATAAAAACATATAAGAAAGTATAAACAGTTATCAAATAAAACGTATCACAGTCTGTGAAACATAAATCAAGATAAACTGTAAATCAAACTCGATAACTCTAAATCTCTGACTCGACTCTGATCTAGTCTAAGGATCCCGGACGTTGGCACATTATATCGAATATCTGCAATAGGAGTCGATCTACTCCTAAGCACATCGATATATACTGAATATCAAATATCTGCAATAGGAGTCGGTCTAATCCTAAGCACAACGATATAAATCAAATATCGACTATCTGCAATAGGAGTCGATCTATTCCTAAGCACATCGATATATATCAAATATCGAATATTTGCAATAGGAGTCGATCTACTCCTAAGCACATCGATATATATCAAATATCGACTATCTGCAATAGGAGTCGATCTACTCCTAGCACATCGATATAAATCGAACATCCAATGTCTTGGTACATCTGTCGAAGACTAGGCACATCTGCCCATTACTCTTTCTCGATATCTATCTTCTATTCTCTGTTTTTCTATAAATCAATAGAACAAGCATGCACAATCAAGTAATACAAAGGTATTAAAACAGTACGAAGCAAGTATGTGGTTTTGGGAAACTCAAGTCAAATCTAACACGAGTCGTATCTCCCGGTTTAATATTGATTTATACCTTTGTTTTGTCGGGTTCTAGCTTTGATCTGTCTTCAAAGTCTTCAATACCAAATCTGGAATGACATATTCGAGGAATACAATATCAACGTATATCCCAATCAATACCAGATATAATCAGAATTTAATCTAATTCTGTTTCAACGGCATAACATCACAATCTCGATATACCGGCAATACAACATCAGTATATACCAATCTCAATAACGTATAATCAATCAATAACACAACCTGATACTCTCAAATCGGTATAATATCAATCAAATCAAATCTGAAAATCATAACAATTCCATACGGTATCCGTTCTTCAATCCAATTTCGATTATATGCTGTCTAATATCTCAAGGACACCATATATTAATCATAATTGATTTCTCCAACTTCTTAATTTCAAACCATGCAGGAATTGAATAAAACTTACATCTTGTTGAAGCTCTTGTCGAGATGAGTACGGTACTGAACTCGGATTCAAAATCGGACAGACGGATCTTGCGTGAATCAAATTCTAAGAAGTGTAAAAGCGTAAGGATTTCACGGAGCTTCTCGGTTCTTCTTTCTGCTAACTATGAAGAAATAAGGAACTTGCTATATATTACATGCATGGCAAAGCCATGTGGCTTATTCTTTAGTCTGCACGTCTCACGCATATGCGCGACCTTAACTGGCGCATATGCGCGAGACCTACTGGTCTCTGCGCATCACACTTCAAGTACTCGCGCATATGCGCGCCCGGTCTTCAAGCATATGTGCGAGGTCCTCTGCCATGCTCGCGCATATGCGCGCCCTGTCTCGCGCATATGCGCGAGGTTCTCTTCCTGTCTCGCGCATCTGCACGCCTGAGATGTTTTTCCCTCGCACATGCGCGAGATGTTTTTCCCTCGCACATATCATATCTTCCCAATTCTTATCTCGGCGTGGTCCTTCTAATCGCAACAATTCATAAATCAATAATTTCGAATTAACAATTAAAAATATCGGGCATTACAGATACCAAATCATACGACCTTCTGGCGACATCGTGATGTCTGATAAGACTCAAAACAACGAAACACAGGAATAATATTTAAAATATTGTTTACTAGGAGTTTTTTTTTTTTTTTTTACTAGGAGTTAAAAATCAAGCAAGATGCTGAATTAATGAAAACTATTATTTAATATAAGACACTAAAACAAAAATAAAAACAGCAAGAACACTATATTTGGATAAAGACTTCTACATGTTGCTTATCCAATGAAGAACCTCGATATATGATTCTGCCTTAACCCATTGTCTATAATTTAGACAAAAACTTCGACACATGAAATCTCGACCCATCACTACGATGAAGCATGAAACAAAACTATTCATAAACTTACATTGAACCATTGCCTATAATCGAGACAAGAACCAAAGGTATCCTGATTCGAACACCACGTGGATTTACCTTGAAAAGTTCGTGATTGGTCACAAGGACCAAAATTGAGATAAGAATCATGTCTTGGAGACCCCAAATTCAAGGATAAATTTCAAACAAAAAGTTCTTCCTTTAGTCAAATAACAAGCACAATATATATATATATATATATATATATATATATATATATATATATATATATATATATATATATATATGACAATACAAGCCTGGCTTAATCATAATGGGCTTAAAATAAGTTATGGACTACTTTCTAAGTAGCTCACAAAATTAAGTTACAAAATCGATCCTGAACTAATTATGGTATCGGATTCAAACAGACTCGATTAAAATGGTATTGGATCCATTTTGAATCGAATTCGATTCACTATTGGTGTTGAATTCGATTCAACTCGTAACAAATATATTAGTTCCGGATTAAAGTAAGCCGAATTTAAAAAGATTTCGGATTGATATCATGGCTACATGTTGGTCAAAGTTTTATGTTAACCTATAATTTGCTCATACGCAAGTCCAATTGTCGGTATATAAAAGAGAAAACAGAATAGAGAACCCGTGGAGACTAGTACGGCACGGCACCGGCGACTAGTCTTACCCGGCTCTTACTGAAACTTATCTCTTACTATATAATGTGCACGCGCACACCACATTTTCATCATCTTTGAAAAGCGTGCCTAATTTATCTTGTTATTTTCAGAAATATATATTTATATCACACAAAGACACCATTTCCACATTCGCATTTTTTCAATCTGCGACTTAGATTTTCGATCCATCGTTTTCTTTTTTGGTTTTTCCAAACGGGTTATTGATTGAATTATAGTTCAATGGAATCGAGGGCTGAGCGGCGGCTGAGATTGATCCAAGGGCATCTCATATCCTCTGAAGATGATGATTCATTGGCACGGTTTTCTGCGAACCCCACTGCAGCTGAATTCTGTCATGGTATGATCATTTTGTGTTTACGGAAGAGTTCTTTATCAATCTTTCAGTTTTCGGTTTTTTTGGGAGTTGAATGTTGTGTTGTCTTTTTGTATGGCTGCTTTTTAGCATGGGTCCCTATTGTTTGAGCGCGCATTAGCATTTGTGTTTTTTGGGTGAAAATTGTTCCGCTTTTTAACCTTTTTTTTTGTAACGGAGCATTTTAGTTGCTAATATCAATAGTGGTTCTGGTCAACCGTCTACGCTTATGGGAATCAAGATGTACAACTTCGCGTGGAAGATTGCATTTTGAACATTGATGGACCACTGATTTCGACTTTATAGGACAAGTGAATGCATCCCTTCGATTTCTAGCTTCAGCAGAGCCCCAACTTTCCTTGTGGGGGACTGGTTGGGGGTTGCTTTGTTCTCTTTCTTCTGCCGTTGCGAGACATTACAGTTTATTGAATCTTACTTTTATGATTCTTTAGGAGTTGTTCCGCCACTGATAGGTGAAATTCGGTGGCATGTATTATTTCCTGGTTATCTGAATATCCCGTTTCTTTTAAGAAAAGATAGGAGTTCTTGGTACCAATGAGCCCCGCTATTTTTTGTGACCTTTGTACCTTCTGCCAAAGCTAATAGCTTGGACAACACGTCATTATTAGACAATCCAATATCTTCAATCATATATGTGTCAGATTTTGTGATGGCAATTTGTTTCTTTTTTCCATAATATCTTTTATATTGTGCAAAATTATTCTGTTCACCGCTTTTATTTTTAAATTGAACAACATTTCCTTTTCATAATAGATGATCTGGGCCATTTGGCTGTAGGCCATTGCATGACAGGAGTATTCTTTAACGATTTCTTAGAAATCAGATTACAGACAATGCCAGCCCAATAGAACTGGTTTTGATCAGTTTTTAACGTAATTTCCAGATTTAAGTTTTCTGGAAGATTGGATTTTCTGAAATCTAGACTTGACTCTGTGCCACAACCTTCCTTGTATCATGTGAAACTGAACAATAATATCAATCATTCTCCAAAAAAGAACTTTACTGGTTTGGAATTTGTGGGATTTTCTGACATTTAATATTACTTCAAAAGACCCACTTTTTTCGCTGAGCCCTCCTCTTTTTGAGGCCAACGTGCTTATGCATGGAGAGACATGCTCATAATTGATTTGATTCTTGTCCTTCGGTCCTTTTGAGGTAGGGATATCCAAATATATATCAGTTTAATTTGGAAAGTAAATTTTTTTAACATGTGTAGGTCAAAGATATAGTGTGGTTCTTCCTGAGAAACTGAGGACGGGGAAATGGAATGTCTATAGGTGCTCTAATTTCTTAAACTTAAACTATTTAATATTCTTCTATTGTTTGTCTCGTGGAAGTATGCATTTTGACCTTTTCTTTGTAATGCTTGTCTCATGGAAGGTCCACAATCTCTCCATTGAAGCTTGTTGAAAGATACCCTTATCATCCTCAGATCGGCACATTGCATGATAATTTTCAGTGAGAATTCTTGCTGTTTGTCATTTACCATTCTGGTGTTGATCCTTGTGTTTGATATTTATTTTCTAATGAATTCTATTTGTAGCTATTACGCGAATGTGTTTTTAGGCCCCGTTATTCTTTTTATAACTATCAATATTCTAATGCTTCCATATCTGTTGGAGAATCTGCTTTTCAATAAACTGTTATAGACTCGTATAGTTCCCATGTAAGGTTATGTACTTCCAGGCATGCAGTTGACAATTTCCAAGACCACAAATACTTGGGAACTCGTATTCGAATAGATGGAACTATTGGAGAGTAAGTTTATCCATGAAATCTTATCTTCTCGAGTCGGAAAGAATTAAACTAAACAAACCTAAATATTGTTTATTATCCTCATCATGTGAAGCTACAAGTGGATGACATATGGAGAGGTAGGCACTGCTCGATCAGCAATAGGCTCTGGTCTCCGCCATCACGGATTACAATCGGTATGTTATGGTTTTCTTTTCCCATTTTATATGTCAATCTTGGCAGTCAGTGTGTTCAACAAGTATGATTTGATTTAAATGTTTTTCCATGTCATGACATGAAATTCTCCTTTAAAAAAAATGAAAGATGGGATTTACCAATCAAGCAATTACTCTGTCATATAGCGTACTTTGTTGTTAACAAAGCCTCTGATTACCAAACTCGTAAGTCGCTTGATAAGTTTCTTCACTATTTCCTGCTCATGAACGTAAAGACTAATTACTAGTAGATGATGCACAATCATGGGAAAAAATGCCCTTGCACTATGGATCAACGCTATATGCTACTTGTCTCGTATCGTATCATTTTTCTCATGGATTAACACCATATATTACCTTTCATGTTGTAGTTATTCTTCATTACAATATCGGAACTTTTGCAACTCATAATTTTGTAATGACACTTAAATGATACAGATTTACGGTTCTTGTCTCGTATGGTAAGATGAATCGAAGGGATAAAAATTGGTGATGAAAACGCATAGTATAGAGAGCGAAAATTGAAATTATGATAGTGCAATGCCTGTCAATTGCTTTGAGAACTCAAGGGCTTTATAATTAAAATAAAGCTTCATTAAAAACTCAATGTTGAGCTGAATAAATCCGAAGACAAAAGTTTTTTCTCTTCTATTTGTTGTGACAGTTATGGCTTGAATTATATGGTGCTGCAGCGGCCCTGGGGTTTGACAATTATCTCTCCCTCCAATAACTTTTAATAACTTTGTTGATACAGTATCAAAAAAAGTAAATGAATTATTATTCTCTTTTTGATTATCTGTCCATGGACTTGTAGCACTGGACTTGTTTTGGAACATCTGTTAAAACTAACAAATGGCACCTTTCCTCTTTGATATGGATATTTGAATGTGTATCAAATATTTTGAGTTATCATGCACCATCAGTGAAATATCATACAGAATCATGAGACTCTGAAGTAACTTGAATTTTTCTCGGAGTAGGGAGCTTGTATTGGACTTTATTTTATCAACAGACCAGAGTGGCTCATTGTGGATCATGCCTGCTCATCATATTCATATATATCAGTTCCTTTATATGACACCCTTGGTGCGTAAGTTTGCACTTGATTCATTCTTCTTTAGTCTACTCACCTTTATTAAACTCGTGACAGTTTGGTTGGTTTGCAGGTCCTGATGCTGTTAAGTATATAGTCAATCATGCCGACATACGTGCAATTTTTTGTGTTCCCAATACCTTGAACACGGTGAGTCCTTTTCTTCCCTGTAATTTTTGGTTGCTCATCTCTGGTAGCATGTGACGATCCATCAAATGACTTCTGGAACACTCACACTTATGGTAGCTTTTGCTGAACTTTAATCCACAACACAAGGCATGGAGATGGTGACAGTCTAGTTTTGAAATCGCTTGTACATTTCTCGTTCCTCCTAGTAAACTGAAAAAACTGAAAATAAAATATCAGACCGTAGTATCAGTATGTGGAGGTGTATAATTGGATTTCGATGGCATGATCGTCATAGCTGTTCTTTCTATTGCACCATTTATATTACCTTGAACTGAGAGAAAGAAGCACTATTTGTATTGTAGTTCTTCATTGAAGTTAATAATTAAAGTTCTGGAATTTTTTTTAACTTATTTGTCTAAATTTTGCAGCTTCTTACGTTCCTGTCAGAGATTCCATCTTTGCATGTTATAGTGGTATGCTTATGAATCCCGTCTGACTTCAATTTTGTAATAAAAAAACATAGCGCTATTTCTTTTAATCTGTCTGAATGTTTCTTAAATTTAGGTAGTGGGAGGTATAGATGAACATCTTCCAGCTCTACCCTCCGCGTCAGGGGTTACGATTATATCATATTCCAGGTTACTCGGTCAGGTAATTGTAATTTCTTTGCAGTGGCATGCTTTCCTTTTTGGAGACTGTGCATTAAGACTTGTGATTTCATTTGACGGGCGTGTGTTTTGGGGCCTGTACTAGAGATACTAGTCAATTTTTTTGCTCGCAAAAATTGGTATATACATGTCAAATTACATTGATAACATGAAATATCAGCCACAAGTACTGAAATAACACATGTTCATTACGAGGATTAATACCTTTCCCTTGAATTATGTCTTACCTTCTAACCTACCCAGTTTAACTCGTCTCATCCAAGCTAATAAATTCTGTCTGTCTGATGAGAAGAGAAAATGGATGTATGCTTCTTTTGTGAATCTTTCTGATGAATGGAATGCAAATTTCAGTAAAAGAAACACAAGAAACGTTCATTGTTCCTTGATATTTTACTTGAGCAGCTTGTTACCAGACTCTACAGACACATGAACATGATAACACCATTTTATTTTTAAATGAGACACATAATGGAATAAGAAGATATTTGTGGCTTCCTCCCCACTTCTATATGCAAGAACTCTTGACGAGATTTCTTCTTTCCTTAAGTTTCTATTATGTTTTCCATGTAGTAAATTAGTGATCCGCTTTCTCCGAATTGGATATTTTTCTCTTGGAAAACAATTGCCCGGTGATTGAAAGATCGATATGTAAATACTGTTAGTTTTGTACTTGTTAGGGCCGCGGTAATATGCATCCATTTTGTCCTCCCAAGCCTGAAGACACAGCTACTATATGCTATACAAGTGGTACTACTGGGACGCCAAAGGTGCAGTTGTCAATATTAGTTTTTAGATATAGACAGCTGAATCATCCTACTTGAACAATAGGTGGTTATTACAATGTGATACCACTTTTTCTTGTTTTCCCATCTTTTTTATTTTATTTTACTTTGCACAGGGAGTTGTATTATCACATAGAAATTTGATAGCAAGTATTGCTGGAATGACACATTCAGTCAAATTTTATTCTTCAGATATGTGAGTTTTGTCTTGTATTACATGTATTATTTCTATTGCCCTTTTAACAGTGGAATAACTTGTTACTCTTTGGATAGTTACATATCTTATCTTCCCCTGGCGCACATCTATGAGCGAGCTAATCAAATCATGGGTGCGTACTACGGTGTTGCCGTTGGCTTCTACCAGGGGGTATGTGATTCATACATGGCAGATCTTTTTCTTCCAGGGATCTGTTTATACACTTGAGGGTATTCCTGGCTCTGTTATGGTTCATTTCACATGCATACCAGTATGACATGAATAAGGAAAACATACTTCTGAAACTTGATGCTTGAAAATAATCTTCTTCCATAGCTTCTCACCCTCCCTCCTCTTGCTTTCTCTCCACCTTAGATAATTTTCCTGATATATGATCATGGAACAAAAGATAGTTATGTTGTAGAAGAACTGGGTTATTAAGTGTGTGGTTGTTTAGAAAATTGACTAGCTGAGGCATCTATCTTTACTCTCGTACAAACGTGAGGAAAGAACTTATCTGTGTTTAGTAATTTAGTACTTAGTTATACTTTTCACTGTGGACTTAAATTATGCATAAAATTGATCAACACCCAGCGACTCAGAAAATCAATTATAAGTGGAATCTGTTTTCGAGTGCTTATACCTACAGAGTGGCTAAGTAGGGACTCACTAGTCACTGAGCCGTGAAAATTATGTTCAGGTTACGAGCATTAAGCCAATAGCCTAAAAATTGGATAGGAATAGCAATTTCAGCTTTTGGCTGTTAATTGAAAAAGTTTTCCCACTGTAAAGTGATTTCTTTGTTCGAAAATTTGAATTGATATGCCGTATGAGTGCCATGTGTATGAAATTTGCTACAAACTGCAGGATAACCTGAAGTTGATGGATGATCTAGCTGCTCTAAGACCCACAATATTTTCAAGTGTTCCTCGTCTATACAACAGAATTTATGCTGGGTATCAACTGATTATGTCCATTTAATGATTGCTTGAAACCCTTCATTAGAACTCTAGTATGATTTTCTTTTGTGGTGTCCTATTGCAGGATAACTGGTGCTGTAAAAACTTCTGGTGCCCTGAAAGAGAAGTTATTTAATGCAGCATACAATTCCAAAAGGCAGGCCTTGATAAATGGTATGACCTAGTGCAACTTGGTATATTTGTTTGTACAGTTCTTTTTTGAAATCTCTGGTTTCATCATAATGAAAATTTTAGTCGTGGGATATCTCTCACATCAAAAGAGCCACTATAAGTTTTGTGTACATTCTGTGTGTTTTTCTTTTTCAGCAATTATCAGTGCTATGATAATTAGGATTAGGGCTTCTGTTCTAAGATCTATATTGTTTAAGTTCTCTTTGTACTCTACCTATTAATTCCCCTGTTGTTGTTTTTAACAGCAAATTATGTAGCGCAGGATTTGGCTTGAGTTGATTTATTTCCTCATAAAATAAGTTTTATGTTGTTTCTGCATATGTTTACAATATTCAGTGCATTTTAGGTCGAAAACCATCACCAATGTGGGATAGGTTGGTATTCAACAAAATAAAGGACAAACTTGGAGGTCGAGTTCGTTACATGACCTCAGGTGCTTCACCGTTATCTCCTGATGTGATGGAGTTTTTAAGGGTGTAAGTTTATTATCACATTCTGCCTTTGAGTGACTAATATGACCAGTTCCAGTCATTTTTAGTGACTCTCTTACCATAAAGCACCTATCTGCAGATGTTTTGGCTGTCAAGTAATTGAAGGTTATGGCATGACTGAGACTTCCTGTGTCATAAGTTCTATGCAGGAGGGAGACAACTTGACTGGTCATGTTGGTTCTCCCAATCCTGCATGTGGTAAGCAACCAAATTATCCATGCAAATTTCAACACTGTGATGCTGCAGAATTTTTAATGTGTAGGAATTTTTAATTTCCTCACCCTTGAAAACTCTTGGAATAGAGTGAATATTAGAGAGCTTAAGAATATGCAGTATGTCTTAGGATTTTTCCTTGAATGGTATGATGGTTATTTCAAATTGATTTCTTATTCTTTGCAGAGGTAAAGCTAGTGGATGTTCCTGAGATGAATTACACTTCTGAGGATCGGCCTCATCCTCGTGGGGAGATCTGTGTTAGAGGACCCATTGTTTTCCAAGGCTATTTCAAGGATGAACTTCAGACGTACTTACCTTTCTAACTTAGAGTTTCATGTTCCCAGATTGAAGTTTCAATTCAAATCATAGTTGCTTTTTTTAATATGATGAATAACAGGAGAGAGGTATTAGACGATGAAGGCTGGCTGCACACTGGAGATATTGGATTATGGCTACCTGGAGGTCGCCTAAGAATCATTGATAGGTAAGTTTTACCATTACTTTAAGACATCCCTGTCCTTGCCCAAACAATGCAGTTAGTTGGGCGTTTTTATCATCTTTTTATTGACCTTTAAATGTTGCTGTTCGGATAAGGACTCTCAATGAGGTTTGAAAATAAAGATATTGGTTTTTTCTTTAACTACGTTTTTGTTCAAGATTGCTTGAACTGATTTAGTCTGAAAGCGTTCTTTTTCTAGTCTGGTTTAGGTAGAGGTGCAAATATTTACTTTTCGCTGTTAAACAGGAAAAAAAACATTTTTAAGTTGGCCCAGGGTGAGTACATAGCTCCAGAGAAAATTGAGAATGTCTATGCAAAATGTAAATTTGTTGCCCAGTGCTTCGTATATGGTACGCTCATTTTTATCTCCTTCATAAAACTCTCAAATCATTTATTTTTATTGAAAGTATCATGTTTATAGGTGATAGCTTGAACTCCTGTTTAGTTGCTGTTGTCAGCGTGGAGCCCGAGTCATTAAAGGATTGGGCTGTATCAGAAGGTATCAAGGTAATTTATACCCTTCTACTTGTTCCGTGGGCAGACAATTACGGTAGCACTGATATTATCATCTCACGTGTGTGAAGCTGCATTTTCTTGTTCATTTCTCATATATGAAATCTCTCTTATTTACACAGCTATTTATACAAAATATTTACTGTACTCTATCTGCGACAGAGGAAAAACAATCCTAACAATCTTCTAAGGAAACGGACATAAAAAAAATTATGATATTCTTTTATAATTGGATCTTCCTCCAATATAAGAAACTGAGACATGGAAAATGTTGATTTTGTTGTCTTTTCGAAAGAAAACACGAGGGTTTCGGCTTGGACTATTGTCATCATGAGAAATGGTTAATTATGTATGCACTTCATTTCCTTTTGTAATGATAGTTGATCTCATAGTCTTTGATTTGATTCTCTCTTCACTTCACTAAATCCTTGATCTCACTGCGAAGCGATGGAATCCATTTAGGGAACTCAAAGTCGGTGTAAAAATAAAAATAACAAATCCACACTTGTTCGTTTTGTTCATTCTCTCATTAAGAGGATTCTATCTTATATATGTCATGCTTGTTGAACTTGCATGTATCACAGTATGATAATTTGGGGGAGCTGTGTACCAATCCAAGAGCAAAGGCAGCGGTTCTCGCTGAAATGGATGCTGCTGGAAAAGAAGCTCAGGTAATCTAATTTCACGGAGATTTAACTTTAAAATTTTTCAAAAATATTTGGTTTGAAGGCAGTGATCTGAATCAAATATATATATATATATATATATATATATATATATATATATATATGAGCAATGGTACCCTGCACACTCTTTTTCTGCACACCTGTGGGCGCCTGTCTACGTGGCACGCCCACAACCACACAAAATTTTTTGTTTTGTTTTTTTTAAAAAGGCTGACCAATGGCGGTGCTCATGATACCCTGCACACAGGGTAACAAATTCGTGTATATATATATATATATATATATTCCCACCCCCAATGTGAACCTGTGACTTGGAAACAAATAGTTCTGGTTTGGACTATACGATTATATATATATATATATATATATAGAGATATATATATATATATTCCCACCCCCAATGTGAACCTGTGACTTGGAAACAAATAGTTCTAGGTTGGACTATACGATTACATTTGATTCAATATTTATTTTTTGCATTGTTGTGCAGTTGAGAGGTTTCGAATTCGCAAAAGCTGTGACATTGGTTCTGGAGCCGTTCACGGTGGAGAATGGCCTGTTAACACCTACCTTCAAGGTATTCAATTTTGCTTGAAAATTTTAAACCTCGAATGTAAATAAATTTCCGAGGTTGAGATTGCTACAAAGTTCTATAAATTCTTATTTTAAATACTCATTTTGCATTAAAAACCGCATATATTTTTTGACACTATTTGTTTGGAAACTCAGATCAAGAGGCCTCAGGCAAAGGCCTACTTCGCTGAAGCATTATCTAAGATGTACAAGGAGCTTCCCACATCTGATCCAACACAACAGCCGATGCTATGACAAGGAGTCTCTTATCAACCAACAGATACTTTCTTGAATTTTTGAGAAATGGTTACAGTTGAAGACGACAAAAATTACTACAGCTTTCACAAAGATTGTAGATATTGTCTGGCTTAACTAAGACTTGCACAAAGAACGTAACCAACCAACGCCTTGAACTGTGTTTATGACATCCACAAACATGTATATTTGGGCGAACCAGAACTTTATTGTTTTAAAAATATATTATTACATATGTGATCCTTACAATAATGCTGTGAAATTAAAATATAAGACTAAGTTCGAACATACACGAGATCCAGTTGAGCCATATCCAAATATTAGAAATTATAAGCTATTTCTGTGCAGTATACAAACTAGCATCTACCGAGTGTATGCTAAAATGCGGGTCTCCACGTTATAACTGGTACATTTCCATGTGCTTGAAAATCAAGGCTCAACAACTGGCCTTGTGTTGTCCCAAAGCCACTGTCTTGCTGCACCATCCAGCAATGGAGAAACCTGAGGATAAAAAGGAGTGTTTCAATATGAACCGTGTGCATTCTAGGCCCGACCATTAATCTAGAAATGCAGTTTCAAAAGAAAATAATATACGGCACAATTCATTAGTTAATTTTTTTTATGTATCATACGTTCTTGGAATGCATTCGAATAAATAACAACATCAAGTTTAATGAATACACTTGCAGTACCCTAATATGTCATCGCTCCATTACTCAAGGAACTTTGACCAAACAACATGCCCGAAAAACAGATAAATTAACTACCGAAAGTCACTCTTTCCAGCCCTGCACGCAGATTAGTGGTCAGCAAGTAAAGAGGGAAAAGCTATGGCAACAACATGCATAGATGGCTGGTAGAATCCACTAAAAGTTCAAATGGCCATCACAGTTACCAAGGACTAGTTTTGATGATATTGTTGACGTCTCAGTCATAAAATGGGAAAACATTAAATAAAAAGTGAGCAGATATATATTACCCAAGTTAATAGACGTTCTCTTACCTTCTCCCACACTTGTTCATGGTAAACATTGAGCCAATCAATCTCTGCCGCAGAGAGTAATGAGAAGTCGACCAATTTGGTCTGCATGGCATATTGGAGTGATTTAAAAATTAAAAGACAAGTATTTAATGACATAAAAGTTCTGAATCAGATCTCATCACAAGAATGCAAGTTAAACTCATGTTACACCATCAGGAAAAAATGAGTCTTCATGATATATAAGGAATACCTAAGGCTGTGTCAAATGGTACAACAATTTTTGAAGTGTATTAAGATCTTTTATTTGTCTCTGGAATAGGTGGGATTCAGAGAACGTTGCGTGTGTGAATTAGAATAGAATTAAATTACAGGTAGCGCACAAGTTATGTCACGAGTTGTACCAGCTCAAGTCAGAGGCCAAATGAGCACATAAAAACAAGTAGAAACAAACTAATGCCCTGTGAATATAACATAACGTACACCTTCAAATTAGTCGGTAATGATCCAAATCAAACACAAGCAAATTGTTGAACAAGTCAATGTACTTGTTAACCTTGAACCCTATTGACATGTAGGAACAACACAAAGCCTTACTGCCTAGAACCTATTGCCCCGTGGCCACAACCGACTTACTCATAAAAACTCCCATGCTGGTACGTGAAGTTCTTGTTGTATCTGATTCAAGCTCCATGATCTAAACCACAATTAGAAGCACATTATGGTGGAGAGTAGATAGCGCAAGGAGTGAATGAGATTCAATTGTCCGAACTACGTCATCCATAAATAGCTAGTCGGACTTTTAAATCAAATAATTATTTGCCTCACTATTGGTACAGAACAAATAGTTAGACTAATGAGATATCCACTGAACTCAACACATTACTTAGTGATCAAGTGAGAAGCTTATACAGAGTTCCAGATTCATGCTTCGCATTGTGAGCACACTCGTAATGCAACTGGTCACTTTTTTAAAATTTTTGGAAATTGAAAAGAAAAATGGTATCAAGACAAAACTGATTAGCAAGCACTACGTGTTGTTGCAATTGTCCTTGCCCTATATCTTAGCTACGACGTGTTAAACAAAGAATATACTTACTGCTACCACAACATTGATCAGTAGGCCTTCTTGATCAGATTATATGTGTGTTGTTTACTCCACTAAAAGCCCTTTGGCTAAGCTTGAAAACCAAAGATTATATCAAACAAAGGTCTAGAAGATTCAAAATGTATGATGATTTCTAAATTATGAGAAGCACTAGAGCATATGATAATTGAGGTGTTGAACTATTGGCTTAATATGTTCTCCACTTCTCCATAAAAGTGAAATGCTGTGTTTAGTAGGATATGATGTTCTAGCCTTGCATCAAAACCGCCTTTCATCATTTGCATTTGTTTTCAGTAAACCATGTTTGCAGGGTAATTAGAAAACAGAATTTTACACACACACACACATATATATATTAACTTTCATAACTGCTAAAAATCGCAGGCAATTGTTATGACCGCAGATTAATAAAAATGGTAACCATCATCTGTGGTACCATTTGACATTTTCCATGTTCATGTAATTCATCTTACGGGTAAAGTAAACGGGTCATAGTAAAAAGACCAATGATGCAATTGAGTATGCCATAGGTCAATAAAATTAAGATATTTGCTTTAACAAAAGGTGGTTGAAGAAACCAACCCCCCAAGTTTCTAAGACAGGAAATTGAGACAGAGCAGAACTTGACCTTAATAGTAAGTTAAATTACCTGAATTGGAACAAATGTAAGCTTTTCAAATCCAAAATATCCAATTCCTCCAAAGCGATTTGGCGTGTCAGCTTCTTTCACGTAAAGGAGATTCTACATAACAAAAATGCATTAAGAACATTTTTATAACACAGCAGGCTGATAATAGTGTCAAATATTGCGAGGTTAATGCCATAAGCTCTCATGGACCCAAAAGTTTTTTTTAAAAAAACATATCTTGCAACTGATACCATTTATGTATTAATGTTGCTATGAAGAACAAATATGAGAAAAATGGTCACAAACTTCGATCCTGATGCCAAATGAATGGTCTTCATAATATCCTGGTTCATTGCTGACAACCATGCCTTTCAGCAACGGAGTCATATTTCCAAATCGGAAGCTGATACTTTGCGGGCCCTCGTGAACATTCAAGGCAGCTCCTACACCATGACCAGTACCTAAACAAAGGATGAAATGAGTCACAATAGCAGATTATTTGAATCTAAATAAGCATCGAGAAAATCTATCTACGTTACAAAGGATAAGATGACAAATACCATGGCGATAGTCAAGACCAATCTTCCACAGTGATGACCTTGCAAAGGCATCTAATACAAAACCAGGGTAATTTTCAGGAAAAATGGCCTGATCAAGAGCTATATGTCCCTGTATAAAAGCGGATTACTATTAGTTCAATCATTCATATGCTACACTTTTTTTTAGAAATACAGATGAGCCATGAAGACTTCTCAAATGACAACAAAAGTAAAGAAAAATACTCTATATGTCGGGGCACTTAACAGAAGCAGCTGATTACTAATATAACTATACCACCCACTAGGTTTATGCTCATCACTTATTTATGCTGCATGATGGTAAGATGAATCGTTTAGATTACAACTCTAAAACTAATGATAATCACATATTTAAATATCTCATTGAATGAACGTGGAATGTATTTCTCTTTCTAACACCTGTCCTTCAAAAAGAATTTGTGAAGTAAATGACATCAGAAAAACCTAGTTATCTAAGTTGGTCAAGTAAACAGGAGCTACAGTATCATCATACATCACTAGGTTTTTGTACCTATCCAGTGAAATATCCCTTTTTTCCCTTGCCTGGGATCACCATGACCACATATTGAGACCACTGAAAGAAGTTCTTGCCATTTAATGTGTGATTTGGTAATGAGAAGAGAGGACTGTATGAAGCAGTGATAAATGAATTTTGGGAACAGAAACTAGATTCCTCACTCAAGGTTTCTACAGCCCCCACTCAAAGTTTCTTTTCTGGATGTCTCCATGGCTGAGAAGATGTTTCTGAGCCTTCTCTGATACCATGAAGATTTGGAGGGAAATACAATTAATAGTTTTATCGAGTTAAAACAGTAAAGACATACAAAGGAAAGCAAGAAGAATAAAAAAAAGATAATATAGAGATTTACACAGATTCAATTTAGGAACTTATAAATACTAGCACGTGGCAAGTGCACTCAGACGCGAACCCACTTTTATATGGCACAAATTAATTAGTTATATATTCTAACAAAACCAATATTAAAAATAACAAAAATACGATTTTAGACTTTGTGTGTATAGTATTTTTAAAAGTTTTTTACACAAGTAAATTGGACACTCAGAATTTTTCATTTATCTATTTTATAGTACTAAATTTTGTGTGCAATATTTCTCTTGCTTGCTATGGAGAAATTTCCTATTTATTATTTTTATTTTATTTTTTACAAATATTATAATTATAAATAATTAAAAATTTATATAAAATGAATATAAGTTGTTGCTATAGCTTTTTATTAGAATTTGTTTTGTTTGCATATTTAATATATTTCCTTTCTTTTTCCGTTGTATTTAAGAATATTTTACTTTTTCTACAATTTTTATTACTTATTAGTAGTTGTTATATATAACTTGAGTTTCTTAATTTATTTGTAATTGAACTAAATGAAAATAACTTTTGAATTGCAATTTGATATCTTTTAATTATTTTACTTTCTTTTAGGTCAAAACGATGGCTTGGTAGTAATACACGATGGGTAGCTACTTTTGATTCTTTATTAAACAAGAGTAGTTAATTAGGTAGATTGACATGGTTGAGAGTTCCCAAGGATTACTAATTGAGTTGTTTAAGTTAAAAAAAAATTCAGACATTTTATAGTTATAAATAGCTATATGATAAATAATCATTAATAAGTAACATGGTCATGTAAAAATAGTAAATAGGATTAATTATATATTGCGTATTTTTAATCAAATTTGTACGATAATATAAATGAACAATGAAACTAAACTTTAAAAAAAATAGAACTTAAAGCAAACTATCCAAAATCTTCTATCAGCTTTGTAGTTTTATGAGATCATAACGTACTAAAATTTATAATATTATGTGCAATATATTAGGGTTTTTTTACTTCCAATTGTAACTTCAACTTTAGGAACTTAAATTCTTGTTCTTATTTAATTTAACTATGCAAATTTTTTCTATATATTTCACTCTCATTTATAATCCTCGGTTTTATAATAATTGATTGTTCATCCATCTCTTACAATACAATATTGTAGCATATTCACTTTTTGCAAGATAAAACAATATACTTCAACTTCCAATTTATACTACAAGTATATTTTCCCATTTTTTCCATAAACTTTCTATAGACTTGTTTTTGCTTACTCTTCCCTCTTTCTATATTAAATAAATAAAATATTTATCAAACACAATGTCCAATTAAAGAATTAAAAAATATAGCATTATGGCATTAAGTACTAAACATAATTAATTAACCTAGAATTTAAGTGGGAATTAAAAAATACTAAGTAAAACTCTTGATAACAATAAGCATGAAAGTACGCCTTTTGAATCAAGTCCATTTCAATCCTAAAATGAAAAAACAAATCAACCGATAAAAAAATACAAGTAAAGTTAATTAATCGATTCATCTAATTCCCTGTTCATTTACTCCATGATCTCCTATTGATGTTCATTTTTTATCAAGTTGGTATGTTCATATGCGTGTGTCATTGAGGTTATTTTGCATTTGAATGTGCTAAATTATGTAGTTATATAAATCATTCATTTACAATTCATTTAATTTAGAAAATTTTAAGTTCGTAAAGTTGGATAATAAATTGCACAATTAACTCAAGTAACTTATGAGAGTTGCACATCAATGGAAAATGTATTCTTCCATGAACAACTTTATGACTCTTTACTTTACCGCATTTGCTAATTGTTATTGTTTTCATAGGCATTGTTGGATTTTATGTGTTCTATCAAATACCAAAATGTTGCATACAAAGTTTTGATAAAATGCTTCAACCAAATTGTTTTTATTATTTCAACTTGCATTCTTTTCAAACAATTTCCAAAATGTTTAATCAGTCTCTAGAGTGTTATGTTGAATTTCCTTCACTTGGTTTATAACCAAACTTAATATAATATCCCAGTGTTTAGTTCATTGTTGAACTTTCAAGAACGAGCTATTGTAGCTCTTTTCAATTGTAAAATTGTTTAAAAAGTTTATTTAACCATCTTCTAAACACTATCTTTGATCCTAACAGTTTATATACATAACTATTGGGATTTAAAAATAATAATTTTTATTTCAACGAAAGACATGAATGATTTTAGTTTCTAAATCGATGTTATTAATTTTTCATATCAATACCTATTTATTATCGTTGTATTTTATAATTGTTTTCCATCAATATTGTCAATTACTACAATTAATGGTCTCCATTGGAATCTTTGCTAATTTTTTGTGCATATATACCACACATTCCTGAAGAGGAAGCATCGCATTTTCATCCAACATAAAGAAATACGTTTTTCCTGCAATCTAACAATTGTGTATTATAGCCATGTATGTGCTCTACTAATTTGAGTCAAATATCCTTCTTTACTTCTTCTAACATTGTCACATAATACGAGAGTTTTTCATGAAAGCCTTACTCCGAACCATGCAACTCACGAGCAAGACAAGATCGTAGTAGTCTGGGAAATATTTGGTTATAATCATGTTGTATCGGGGTTGTAGTGCTCAAAAACCAGTACACATAGACCGCATGCATAGTTTAATGAGTTCATTAATTTAAATGATTTAAATGGATTGAATGATGCATTCAACATGTTTGATTTAGTTTAAATATTTATGTGTTTATTTTCTTGGGATTTTATTGTATTTCTCGAGTTCAAGATTTTCAGACGACTATTCGATTCTCAGCCAGGGATAGGAGACCGAAGACAATTAAGGTGCAAAAATTAAATCTTATATTTTTATTTTGAGCCAATAAATTATTTATTTTAAATGATTTATGAATTTTAGCATTTTAAAGTCAAATTTAAATTATTGGATGAATTAAAATATTTTTAAGCATGATATGAGCAAATTTCCTTAAATAGGAGATTTTATTCTTGGGCGTGATATTTAATGTTCTATTAAATTATTTTAAAACTTAATAAATTTGATTAGTTAGTATTTTATTAATTTGCAAAGTTTTTTTTTAAAAAAAAAAGAATAAAACACACACTCGCGAACACACAATAAAACACACAAAAAAGTGAGAAGTTAGAGTTTTGTCCACGTCTACCTACAATAATTTGGTGAATTTTCACAAGTTCTTAGCAAGGAAAACGTCTAGCAATCGCCCTCCGTTCATCCTCTACGCTCCATCGCACCAGTATTCGTTTATTCGAGCGTCTAAACGCAAAGGCGTGTTCTAAACCTTTCATTTATGCATCAATCTTGTTATATATTGTTATTTGATGATAAATATGCATGAAAAACGTTTCCCTACATGAAAGATTTGAATTAAATCGTTTTTACACATGCTGAAATTTTCTGCACAAGTTCCTTCAAGTTTTCATGAGATTTTGATGCGTAGACTTCGTGTGGATCGTCCGGGCTGTTGCTGCTGTGTATGGGGATGTATTAGGATGTTTTTAGATATTATTTATCAGTCCTTTAAGGGTCCTAAATGGTCTGGTCGCGCGAAAGAAAAAGCGGAGCGCAAGCTGCCGCCATGTGCGCGTGGAGGCTGCTTTCGGTGTTCGGCTGGTTGGGGTAGGTTCGGGCTGGGCTAGGGCTCGTGGCTAGGGTCTCAACCGTGTCTTAGGGTGTTAAATTAATTAAATAACATCGGGTCTTATAGAGCCTAAATGTAAATAAGTAATCAACAAGTGGGCTTAAATATATACAAGTAAGATTTAATTGATCTCAAATGTGTTTGAGATATTAAAATAATAGTCTATGGACTTTATACATGTTACAAGCCCAAATAACATGCTAGGGAGGTGAAAGGTTGGGACTTGGGAGTCAACTTTTTAAATTAAAGGCAGCATGCCTTTGAAATACACAACACCTTTTTGTAAGAACCAAGAAAAGACTCCCCTTTCTTTCCTCCCTCTTGGCCGAAATTTTTAGCCCAATTTTTCCAAAATTTGCTTCTTCATTTTGATGAATTGATAGCATATTTCTCAATTAAAATGCCTTACATTTTCTAGTGCAAGTGTAAGATGGTTCTAACTTGTTGGTGGTGGGCTTGATTTTGAGCAAAGAGTTCTCAAAGAAAGCTTGTAGATTTGTCTACCCATTGAAGAGCTAAATTGTTTAACAACTTAGTCTGAACAATCATCAATCTTTCTGATTGATAGGTAAAAATCTATAACACACTATGTATGTTTGTGTTTTTGTTTTTGTAGTTGTTACACACCAGTGAAGGGTGCTCGATTTTTGCCCATGTAAAATGCTATTTTAACACTTCCGTTGCACATTCCGGGCACTCGTTACCGATCCCCTTCAATTGGAACTTAAACAGATTCCCTAGAGCGCTCATGAAAACCAGAAATGGTGCAAGGCCAAAATATGCCCAACTGCTTAGAACAACTCTGTATAGAGAAGTGAATTGTCGGAGGTAAGTCACTGTATTCACATTAGGAAGCCAGGTTCATAGAAATCAAATTTCACCAAACTTCCGTTGATTAACACCTATTTTCACTACGTGTTGGTATTTATCACCCCAAAGGTACCATCATTTGTGCATTTCATTTCTCAATCTGTCACAATAGTTCTTATTGTTGAAAATAAATGATTTGAATATTGAAAAGTAATAGTTGATATTTGAATGTTGAAAATAAGAGTTGTAAAATTAAAAATTTGTGTGTGATGATCTAGGTAATGATGTATTTTATTTTTTGGATTATGTGTAATGAAACTCTATAAATAGATCTCTCATTTGTGAAGAAAATCACAATTGAGTAGAGAGAAAAATATTATAAAGTGTGTAGTTTGGTAAATTTTGAGAGTTTGAGTTTTTTAATTTTTACCATAAATTTTTACTTTTTCACAACACGTTATCAGCACGAAGCTCTAAAAGTCCTACATACTTTTCCAAGCTCCAAACAGAAAAAAAAGGTAACAAAAGTAATAATATTTATTTTACTGTTATTTATTTATTGTGTATTTATTTAATATACAATATAATGTTATTATTAGAAATAATAAAAATAAATTTTTCATAAACTTGTTATAAATCCTGGGAGGATGTTAAGACGACATCCCACACTCCCGGTAAGGGATACGACAAGTATAAAAGCCTATAAGGTTTTTAAACAAAATAAATTATGACACTCATTATAATATTATGATATGATATACATAATTATTTAAACATGGCTAATATTATATATACCATATTATTACCATAAAATTATACAAATACATACCTTTATTTTTTTGTACACCAACGGTCATAAATAGTAAAAAAACGGCTAGTTTTTGCCCTACAAATATGATCTCACAAACACATTCAATCACTTCAACTTTCTCTTCTTCTCTAAAAATTATTCATCATCAAATTTTTCGAAGAAAAAAGAAGATGGCTTTCTCAAGGATATTTTTAATTATTTTGGTTATCATACTCACGAGTCTTGTATTTATCGGAGAATATCCTCCTCGTGCGTTTTCTTTATTTTTACAAATACTTGTACTTGTTGTTTATCTGTTACTTTGTATTGCAATATTTATTAACTACTAAAATGCATCGTAATTTTTTTAGTATCACCATGTCAAATTTAACAAAGCTCGAATTTGTTTCGCTCGACATCACGGGAAAGAATTATATGTCATGGACTCTAGATGTAGAAATACATCTTGAGTCATTGAGTCTAAGCGAGACCATTAAAGAAAATGGCATATGCACGTCACAAGAAAAGGCAAGAGCCATGATATTTTTGCGTCGACATCTCGACGATGGATTGAAATGTGAATATCTGACTGAAAAAAAATCCCACGGCTTTGTGGAAGGGATTAAAAGAAAGATTCGAACATATAAGAGAAGTTATACTTCCGACCGCCCGGGATAAATGGAATACATTGAGATTCCAAGACTTTAAAAAAGTCTGTGATTACAATTCGGCGATGTATAGAATAATCTCGCAATTAAAATTTTGTGGACATGAGGTCACAGAATCTGAGATGCTTGAAAAAACATTTTCCACGTTTCATGCATCAAATATTACTCTACAGCAACAATATAGAGTACGTGGATTCGCGAGATATTCTGAACTCATCGCCTGTCTTCTTGTGGCGGAAAAAAACAACGAGCTATTAATGAGAAATCATCAGTCCCGACCCACTAGATCAACAGCATTTCCAGAAGTAAATGCTGTAAGTAAAAATGAATTTAAACCTGGAAACCAAAATCAATTTCAAAGACAAGGTTTTGGTCGAGGTCGAGGTCGTGGACGTGGAATTGGTCGTGGTCGTGGACGCGGCCGTGGTTTTGAAAATAATAGAGATAGTTATTTTTATAACTCATCTCAAAAGAGCGTCCCAAACCATCCACTGAAAAGACATCATGAGAATACAAGTGTTAACGAGAATCACTCAAAAAGATATGAAAGTTCTTGTTACAGATGTGGTACTCCAGGACATTGGTCCAAAGTTTGTCGAGCCCCTGAGCACCTTTGTAAACTTTATAAAGAATCATTAAAGGGGAAAGAAAAGGAGACCAACTTCACTGAACGCAGTGACCGTTTGAGTGATTCAACTCATTTTGATGCTGGTGATTTTATGAATGATTTCTCTGGAAATGATCAATATGTTGGTGGGATAGAAATGAACAATATTGATGCTGCAGATTTTCTCAACGATTTCTCTGAAAATGAACAATATAATGGTAGAATATAAATGTACAATAATTTATTTTTCATTTATTCATAGAATAATGTTTTATTGTATAATTATGATATGTGTTATATTTAAATATATATTGCCAGTAATTTATTTCATTGCATATTTTTTTGAAGTTCAAATATGGAAAATGCTATGAGCAAAGCTGAAGTTTGCATAACCGATAGTGGTACAACGCACACTATCCTCCGAGATAAAAGATATTTCTTGGAACTAAAACCAACAAAAACAACGGTGAATACAATATCAGGTCCTGTAGACTTGATTAAAGGATGTGGTAAAGCACAATTTTTGTTACCTAATGGTACAAAATTTTTGATCAATGATGTTTTATATTCACCACAATCGAAAAGAAATTTGTTGAGTTTTAATGATATATATTCCCATGGGTATGATACTCAAACAATGAATGAAGGGAATGAGAAATATATGTGTCTTATCACATATAAATCAGGAAAGAAATATGTGATTGAAAAACTACCAATGCTCCATACTGGATTGCATTATACACATATAAGTCCCATTGAATCAAACATGGTAGTTGATAATTCTTCGATATTAACCAATTGGCATGATCGATTGGGACATCCTGGTTCAACAATGATGCGAAGAATTATAGAAAATACACATGGTCATCCACTGAAAGACCAGAAGATCTTTCAGAATAATAAGTTTCAATGTAAAGCATGTTCTCTTGGAAAACTTATTATAAGACCATCACCAGTCAAAATCCAAACTGAATCACCAATGTTTCTTGAACGTATTCAGGGTGATATTTGTGGACCAATCCATCCACCATGTGGACCATTCAGATACTTTATGGTATTGATTGATGCCTCCAGCAGATGGTCACATGTATGTTTATTGTCAACTCGAAATGTTGTATTTGCAAGATTACTTGCTCAAATAATAAAATTTAGGAATCAGTTTCTCGATTATACAATCAAGAAAATTAGACTTGATAATGCTGGTGAATTTACTTCCCAGACTTTCAATGATTATTGTATGTCTATGGGAATCATTGTTGAGCATCATGTTGCTCATGTACATACACAGAATGGATTGGCTGAATCATTGATTAAACGTATGCAAATGATTGCTAGACCAATGATTTTGAAAACAAAGCTCCCTATTTCTATATGGGGACATGCAATTTTACATGCTGCTTCATTAATTCGCATCAGACCAAGTGCATATCATAAATACTCCCCATTACAGCTTGCATTTGGTAAAGAACCAGACATTTCTCATCTGAGAATTTTTGGATGTATGGTGTATGTGCCTATTGCACCACCACAACGAAAGAAAATGGGACCTCAAAGAAAGGTTGGAATTTATATCGGTTATGATAGTCCATCAATCATTCGATATCTTGAACCTCAGACAGGCGACGTGTTCACAGCACGTTTTGCTGATTGTCATTTTAATGAGGAAATCTTCCCAATGTTAGGGGGAGAACAGAAACATACCGAAAAGGAAATTACATGGTATGTATCATCATTGTTACATCTGGATCCAAGAACAAAACAATGTGAAAAAGATGTACAACAAATTGTACACTTGCAAAGAATAGCAAATCAAATACCAGATGCATTTGCAGACACAAAAGGGGTAACTAAATCATATATACATGCTGTAAATGCCCCTGCTTGAATTGAAATTCCAAAGAAACAAATGGAAGATACTCATGATGTCATTAAACGCCCGAAGCGTGGAAGGTCAGTCGGTTCCAAGGATAAAAATCATCGAAAAAGAAAATTCATAGAGAAACACGATGATCACAAAATAAAGAATGATGTTTCTGAAGAAACACATGATGATCACAAAATAGAGAATGGTGTTCCTGAAGAAACACACGATGATGAAAATGTTCTGTCAAAACCACAAACTGACGAGAATCATGAAATCTCTATCAATTACATTAATACTGGAAAAATATGGAACCGAAAAGATATAGATGAAATTGATGATATATTTTCTTATAATGTGGCAATCGACATCATAAATGATAACGAAGATCGTGAACCAAAATCTTTTGGTGAATGTAAAAATCAGCAGGATTGGATAAAATGGAAAGATGTCATCCAGGTTGAATTAGATTCGCTAAATAAACGTAATGTTTTTGGACCTATAGTCCTTACACCTGAAGGTGTAAAACCTGTTGGATACAAATGGGTTTTTATTCGAAAGCGAAATGAGAAAAATGAAATAGTAAGATATAAAGCTCGACTTGTTGCACAAGGTTTTTCTCAAAGGCCTGGAATTGATTATGAAGAAACGTATTCTCCTGTGATGGATGCAATTACGTTTCGGTATTTGATTAGCTTGGCGGTATCTGAAAATTTAGAAATGCGTCTTATGGATGTTGTTACAGCTTACTTATATGGATCACTTGATAGTAATATATATATGAAAATCCCTGAAGGATTTAAGATGCCTGAAGCACAAAGTTCAAAACCCAGGGAATGTTATTCTGTGAAATTACAAAGATCATTATATGGGTTAAAGCAATCAGGTCGAATGTGGTATAATCGACTAAGTGATCACTTGATGAAAAAGGGATATGTAAATAATTCAATATGCCCTTGTGTTTTCATTAAGAAAACAACATCCGGATGCGTAATTATTGTTGTATATGTTGATGATTTAAACATCATTGGAACGAATAAGGAAATTCAAGAAGTTGTGTCATACTCGAAGGAAGAATTTGAAATGAAGGATCTTGGAAAAACCAAGTATTGTCTGGGTTTATAAATTGAACAAAAAGAATGTGGAATGTTTGTTCACCAGACAAATTATACAGAAAAGATCCTTAAACGTTTTAATATGGATAAAGCAAATCCTTTAAGTACTCCAATGGTTGTTAGATCATTAAACATAGAAAAGGATCCATTCCGTCCATGTGAAGATGATGAAGATATTCTTGGTCCAGAAGTACCATATCTAAGTGCCATTGGTGCCCTGATGTACCTTACAAATTGTACAAGGCCTGATATATCTTTTGCCGTGAATCTGTTGGCAAGATTTAGCACATATTCAACAAAGAGACACTGGAACGGAATTAAACATATATTCCGTTATCTACGAGGAAAGACAGACTTGGGACTTTTGTATTCAAAAGATGCTAATCCAATTATAATTGGTTATGCTGGATACTTATCTGATCCACACAAGGCACGTTCCCAAACTGGATATGTATTTACTCGTGGAGGCACTGCAATATCTTGGCGTCCACAGAAACAAACGCTCGTAACAACTTCATCAAATCATGCCGAGATTATTGCACTACATGAAGCAAGTCGTGAATGTGTGTGGTTAAAATCAATGACCCAACATATCCAAATTTCATGCGGATTATCATTCGATGAGAAGTCTGTGATACTATATGAAGATAATGTTGCACGTGTTGCTCAAATGAAAGAAGGATACATAAAAAGCGACAGAACTAAACATATTCCTCCTAAGTTCTTCGCATTCACCAAGGAGCTTGAGAAGAATAAAGGTATTGATGTTCGTCACATTCAATCAAGTGAAAACTCATCAGATCTCTTCACAAAGGCACTTCCTACGTCAATATTCAGAAAGCACATATATAATATTGGGATGCGCAATCTACGAAATTTGTGAAGAATTGTTCATGTCAACATCAGGAGGAGTTTACGTGAGTGCACTCTTTTTCCCTTACTATGGTTTTTATCCCAATGGATTTTTCCAAGTAAGGTTTTTAACGAGGCAGTACAAAACACGTAATGAAGACATCATCGTATCATGATCATCATCACAAGGGGGAGTGTTGAAAATAAATGATTTGAATATTGAAAAGTAATAGTTGAATATTTGAATGTTGAAAATAAGAGTTGTAAAATTAGAAATTTGTGTGTGATGATGTAGGTAATGATGTATTTTATTTTTTGGATTATGTGTAATGAAACTCTATAAATAGATCTCTCATTTGTGAAGAAAATCACAATTGAGTAGAGAGAAAAATATTATAAAGTGTGTAGTTTGATAAATTTTGAGAGTTTGAGTTTTTTACTTTTTACCATAAATTTTTACTTTTTCACAACACTTATCATCTTTATCAAAACTTACTTTGAAATATGTGGAGGATTGTTGGGATTTTAAAAAAATCATTTTTAGTTCAAAGAAAGATATGATTGATTTTAATTTCTAAATTAAATATATTAATTTTTCATACTAACACCTAGTTATTATCATAGTATTTTGTAGCCATTTTCCATCATTATTCTTATTTAGTACTATTAATGGTGTCCATTGGAATCTTTGCTAATTTTTGTGTATATATACTATACAGTATACACGTTCCTGAAGAGAAGATGAATCACATTTTATCCAACATAAAGAAATACATTTTTCTCTTGATAGTTTTGTTTTGCAATCTAACAATTGTGTATTCTAGCCACTTATATGCTCTAAGTTGAGTCAAATCTCTTTTACTTCTTCAAATACTGTGACATTATATGAGAGTTGTTCCTCCTAAAATTGTTTTTCTCCCCAACCCATCGACCGAAATTCTCAACAATAACTAGGGTTGTTTAGCCCTTTCACAATTGGAAAACATTTGTCTTTCATCCACAATTTTATAGGTGTATAGATATAGATTAACTTCCCCTTAACAGTCATGATTACCGACATTAACTATTAAAAAATAACAGTAATACCTGGAGAACTCGGGTAAAACATTCTTTTTGCCATGAAGTAGGCTGGCCAAAATGCACTGTACGGGTAACATCGGTTGTTCCATCAATATACTGAGCACCACTGTCTAATAAGAAGAGTTTCTCAGGATCTATTGTACTGCAACTGTTTGGCTCTGGTTTGTAATGTATGATAGCACCATTTGCACCAGACGCTGTGGAGAACAATCTGACAACGTGAGACTAATTTGGGAAAGAGATGACCTAGTATGATTCAAAATGAAAAATACACAAGTAGAGATGGTATGCTTAATGTTCATAATGCAACTCATGGATGTCCAACATCCCTAATGTTATAGATTGTTACCTGGAGTTCAAAGGAGTACACTAATGAAAAAGATAATGTGTTACATATTTCCACTGAGTATTCAGGTTTCTGATAAAGAGAGAAAGTAAATACGCTTGCAGCACAACAAATATAGTGAAAATTTCATTCACCACATTTCTATTCCACAATTTGATTACATTAACAAATTAACAAGCTTATGAATCTGTAAATCTATTGGAAAGGGGAAGGACGTAACTTTTATTTTAAATTAATTACCCAAGGGAATTGTACAACCCCACTATTTGGTTCTCGGCCATTTTATGATCTATGGTATATTAGAGTATTTGTATTGGATAGGGCAAAAAGGTAGAAGATTGGAATGACCGAAATCAAAGGGGTTATTGTGTCCAAAATATAAAATGAACAACTTTGCGATTTATAATTCCCACAGCACTTCCTCGTGTTTCCCATCCTTCGACAGCCTAATTCCAGCACTATGTCGACAGATTCTTCCACTACCTCTGCAATCTCCAACGAAACAATAAGGGAAAAATCTATTGGCTCCATGGCTTCTCTTCCGATAGCAAGTTTTCATCTCTACAGATTACCACCCACAAATTAAATGGGTGAATTATCTTCAGTCACAATCAATCAAGATTGTAGTGTGTGGTCGTTGAAAGCTTGGCTATCTCAATGGCGAACTACCCACGCCAAAGCTGTCTGATCCTATGTACAACACTTGGATGGCAGAAAACTCCTTTGTTCTTGCCTGGCTCTTCAATTCAATGGAGCCCGATATCAGTAGGCGATACTTGTGGTTACAAACTGCAAAAGAACTAAAGAAGTATGTGACGCGTTTCGAAAAATGTATTCAGATCTTGGAAACTCATCTCAATTCTTTGAACTTAAAACAAAACTGAAGGACGTCAAGCAAGGGGATGATTGTCACTCAGTATTTCTCTGATCTACAGGATATTTGGCAGGAATTAGACTTGTTCCTTGAGGATTCCTCGTTGTGTTCCAACTGCATTATCAAAGTCCGGCAGTCCCTCGGAAATGAACGAGTCTTCGACTTTCTGGCTGGCCTTAACTGCAACCTTGATGATGTTCGTGGCCGAGTGGTTTCCCGTGATCCATTCCCCTCACCTGAAGATGCCTTTGCTTATGTTAGGCGTGAGGAAATGAGCATAAAGGTGATGTTTTCTGATGATACATCATCCCAACGTTCTTCCCCTGATATCTCTGACTTTGTAACTCACAAGATGCCAGCCACTGCTAAACGAACGTTCAAACGACCGCTGTGCGAGCACTGTAAGCGCCCGGGTCATACGAAAGACAAGTGCTGGCAGCCCCGAAAGAAACGTGATGCACATGTGTTTCAGACTCGAGCCACCCAGGATGTTCCTGGACACTGCCCGTCAAAACCATTCACCAAGGAGAAATTTAAGTAGATTGAACAGTATTGTTAATTCCTCTGTCAAATGTCGTCCTTAAATCCTCCAACATGACCCAATCTGGTATGGCTGTCTCGGCCTTCTCCTCAAATTGTGTTGGCTCTTGGATTGTTGATCCAGTGCTTCCAACCACATGACACCAAATCCAAACTTATTTTGCGCCTTTACTAATTATTTGAGCCCAACTGTAAAAATTGCAAATGGGTCATTGACTCCAGTCATTGGTATTGGTAGCATCCGTCTTTCTAAGGATAATACCCTAAATTTTGTTCTGCTTGTTCTTTCCTTAACTTGTAATCTAATTTCTGTTATTAGGTTCACAACTGATAATAGATGTGTTGCTAAGTTTGTGCCTCTATCGTACATTTCAATTTCTTTTTTTTATAAGAGACGAAATTTTATTAAATATTAAAAGGTTTTAAGTACAGAAAGTAGTCCACTTTCAACGAAATACTAAACAATATCCTAACCAAATCAACGATACACAAAAGCACAATCTCTTAGTAAATCTGATATCGAAAAATTCTCAAATTCTACATTATAGATCAAATCTAAGTAGTTATTTTAATCTTGATCTTTTCCCAATACTCTTCACCCGCGTCTTCAATGTCTTCAAAAATTCTTTTGTTTCTCTCTAGCCACACCAACCAACAAATGCCATGAACTACCACTCTCTAAAAAGTAAAAAAATTTGTCTTTCTTACCGAAAAGCTGTCCAAGATCCGTAGCGAATAAATCTTGTCTTGATTTTCGCACAGCCCAAACCAATCTCAATACTTCCAAAGCCCTAGCCCATAATCCACTTGTGAAAGTACAATTAATCAACATGTGGTCTTGAGTTTCCATCTCCTGCCGACACAACAAGCACCAATTAGGGCACAGAGCACACATCAAGTCATCTCTTGTGTATCATCTCATAGGCCAGTAACTTTCCCAAAACAACCATCCACGAAAATACCTGAATCTTGGTTGGAACCGGAGTCTTCGAAATGATATTAAAAAAACGGAAAGATAGGGAAGCGACTGTTCGAAAAGAATGACTCAAAGTCGTGTCAATTTCAGGACCTACTATCAGGGAGGTTAATTGGTAGTGCTAGGATTCAAAATGGCCTTTACTCCGTCTGAAGGTCTTTCCACACAGTTTCATGCAAATATCCAAACCCTTCGCACAGAGAATGGTAAAGAATACTTCAATATCATTATGGGTGACTATTTTTTAAAACATGGGATCATCCATCAAAGTAATTTGTGTCCGATTTTATCGAGTATTTTTCCTTTTGAAAAGCAAGTGACGTGAACAATCTAGCTTAGATTTTATTCTTTCTTACAATCCACAACAAAATGGGGTCTCCGAAATAAAAACCGTCATCTGAGCCCTAATGTTCACAAAAGAATGTAACAATCTAGCAAGTTACCTTATCAATCGCTTGCCAAGCCAACCTCTAAATTTTGCAACACCGTTATCAATTATCATCCACACATATCCGCAGCTATCTCAAACCATAAACTTCCCATCAAATGCTTTGGTTGCACATCCATTGTCCATATTCATAATCAAAACCGAAGCAAACTAGATCTCCGAGCCATCAAAACTATCTTTCTCAGTTACTCACCTACTTAGAAGGGTTAACGGTGTTGCTGCCCAAAAATAAGAAAATTATTTCTCTGGGGATGTCATTTCCTTGAAAACACCCCACTTCTCTTCCACTTTGCTTCAAGAAGAGAACGATCGTGTATGAAGCTTTTTTTATTATTATTATTAGAAAGGAAATTTTATTAGAATAGAAAACAAAGTACAAGTAGGTGGATGAGAAATTCGCAAAAGCCACAAGGAAGGAAAAATACTACACTTTCGTTAATAACATAGAAATTTCTAATACCTCACTACGTCTGAGGTAAGTAAATGGTTAAACTCTATCAACTTTGTCGTCCAACTAGCGACCCTAAATGTGAATGAAGCTTGTTGGGACAATCTACTTTTCCCACACCTGATCCTGTTCATCTTACTTTTACCACGACAAATCCAAAACCAGTTAATCCAAACATCCAATACTCCAGAACATACCTCAGGGTTAGAAGCAGGGAGAGAATCAATACCACTACAAGAGTTGCAAGTCTACTCAAGACGGAAGCCTCAAGATAAAAAGACCATTGTGAATCCTAACCACAGTCAAGAAGAAGAACCGGTAGCAGATTCTCAGTTAGGCACTACCTCCGATATAAATATACCTATAGATGGTAGAAAAGGTACAAGGACTTGTACCCAACATCATATCTTAAACTGTCCCTAGCTCAAACTTATCATCAGTTTGTCTAGTATAAAGATTCCCAGGATTGTTCAAGATGCTATTATTGTCCCTGAATGGAAAACATCGATTCTTGAGGAAATGCGTGCACTAAAGAAAATAATACCTGGAGTTTGGTGAAACTACCACAAGGAAAAAATATGGTGGGATGGATATTCACTGTAAACTATAAGGTTGATGGTTCAATTGAACGATACAAGGCGCATCTTGTAACCAAGGGCTTTACTCAAACCCATGGCATTGACTACACTTCGCTCTTGTTGCTAAACCTAACACTATTCGAATTTTTCTATCATTAGAAGCAAATCTAGATTAGCCATTATATCAACTCGATATAAAGAATGACTACCTAAATGGTGAACTTAAAAGAGGAAGTGCATTTGTGTCAACCTCCAGGATTTGAAGAATAATTGGGGAATCAAATAGTATGCAAGTTTCACGAGCCCCTGTATGGGCTAAAACAATCCCCCCACGCGTGATTTGGTAGATTCTCCAAGGTTCTTAAAACATTTGGATATTTTCAGCGGCAAGAAGATAATATTCTCTTCATCAAACACTCTGCGAACAATAAAATTATAATTCTGACAATGTATGTTGAAAACATTATTGTCAATGACGATGACTGTATAGAAATGGCGAATATAAAACTGATGATGGCAAGAGAACTTGAGGTTAAAGATCTTGGAACACTCGAATATTTTTTGGGAATGGAAATTGCCAGGAGAAGGGATACCTTTTGGGAAGATGTGGGGGGGTGTCAGTCGTTCAAAGAGAGGTTTCCATCTATTTTTCAGATTTGTACATCAACTAATAAACCAATCAACACTTTCTTGGCAGCGGAGTCGAGTGTTCTTTCAATTCAGTGGGATGTGCGATCTAGAAGAGATTTAAATGAGGTTGAATTGAGTGAGTTTGCTGATCTTTTGGGAGTTCTGGGTTCGGTTAGATTAGAAAGGGGAGTGGGAGATTTCAGAATTTGGTTGGGGAATTTTACGGGTCTTTTCTCTGTCAAATCTTTTTACAATTCCTTCTTTCCACCTTCGTCTTTTCCATTCTTCGCGTGCCACGCAAACATCTGGAATGTACATGTCCCTAAAAAGATTCAAATTTTCTCGTGGATCGTGGCATTGGGAGGACTACCGATTTGTGATTCAGTGCAGCGAAGGTGGCCGAATTGTGTGTTGAGTCCGCATTGGTGCACGTTGTGTCAAAATGAAGACGAAAATCAGGATCATTTGTTGTTCCACTGCTATTTCTCAAAAGATATTTGGACAAGAATTCAGCTAGAATCGGGTTTTTATTATGTTTTACCACAGAGGGCAGCATGCTCATTTGTTATCGAGCCGGGAGGAAGTTGGAGCACAAACACGAGGATCTTCTGGTACTTGGTGGTACATTGTACGTTTTGGTCTATTTGGCTAGAGAGAACTAACAGAATTTTCAAAGATGAGTACGAGACCGGTGAACAAGCTTTGGGATAAGATCAGGTTCAGGGTGGCTAGTTGGACGACCAACATTAAAGAATTCAGTCATTTGTCTGTTTCAGACTTAATTAGGGATTGGAAATTTGTTTTGGCATGAAATTATTAGTGTAATGTTATCCTCGGGTTTATAACCCATTGTGCGGATTACTCATCCGCGTATTATGTAAAACTAATTCTATCAATAAAAAATAGTCTCTTCTCAAAAAAAAAAGTACAAAACTGAACCAGCTAAGCTAGAGTAAGGCAATTTATTAGATTTATGCGGTCATTTGTGATGCAGAACCCTGGAAATTGGTACACCTTTTCAAACATTCATTTTGATGATAGGTTGCCATAATTGAACCTTAAAAGACCATAAATAATGTTGTATTCATCAGACAAGTGACAAACTGTTACGGTGTTTTATGGGTAGTAGTGATAATGGCTGGATTCAACTAGGAACTATACATAATATACATGTATTAGAATTAAATGGGGTAGGGTTAGTAATTTTGTGCGTGGGCAAGGGGTAGTTATTTGGATATAGATGTATATTTTGTTACGGTTGTTGCTAGCCTTGCTAGGGAGAGAAATTTATTCTCTAAGAATATTTTCTGCTCTAGGGGTCACTCTCCTTGTAAGAATTGATCGTTTCTTATGTATATTTCTCTTTTAATTAATGAAATTATAGTTTTCTTTGTATCTGTGGGTTGAGTTCCCAACACAAACCCATCAGCTTTACAGCAAGAAACTACACAATAGTAGTATATATCTTTGGTTGGTCTTATCGGTTATAAATAGACTTCTGTTCATACTTCACGACGGGTTTATAATACATTCAAAAGGAATTTATTCTTATGGTTAAGAATGTGTTGAACATGTATGTGTTTGAAATGTTATGATCTAATGAGATTTACACATGCTATTTTCTTGTAATTATCGTGCTCGATGGCAGCGTACCATTCATTTCTCTACTGTTTTTAGACTGGATGGATTTTCTGATTACTCGTTGAGTTGTCAGCTCCGATTTTTGCAAGTTATTTTAAAACGATGAGGACCTTAGACTAGACTTGGGAGTCAAATGCTGGAAATTTTTCCCAGTCTTGGCCTCTCCCTCCTCTAGCTCATTTTAGAAGAAAATATTGTATAAACAGTGTTAAGGCCTCAGTTTAATAAATTGTAGACAAAATTGGGTATCTATAAGTCAATCAAATTTTTTATTGGATGCTGGGAGAGCTATTTTATCTTGCATCATCAACTGAAAGACCCTATCTAAAGAGATGTCATTGAACAACGTTCAATGCGGTACTTGATGATGTAAATTGTATTGGCACCTGGCTTGACATAATAAAAATTAAGGAAGAGTGATTTTGATGGATTAGGGCGCATCCACATCCTGTTCTCAAATAATACATTTGGATTAAGTCATTTGAAATGTATTTCCATTGTTTATATAACTTAAACATAGGAAAAATTCATCTCATGCTTTTTACACAATAATTGTTCTAATTACAATGGATTTAAAACGACTCCAATATTATGTGGATTTGAAATTCATTGTGAACTCCAATTATATACAGCAGATGGATTTAAATTCATTTGTTTAAGTTATCTAAACAATGAAAATGTATTCAAAATAATGAATTTCAAGTGACTCAATCCAAATGAACCCTAAAATCAATTAAAGTTATGGGTTCTAGCGACTAGGGTGATCAGTAATCCTTTTTTTTAGCAAAAAGGAAAAAATAACAAAAAGTAGAAAAGATCAAATTCAATAACACGGCAAGCCGATTTACCACTTATTGTGTCGAAGCTTGTATCAACAAAGCCATCTTGCCTCGACCGGAATTCGAGAAGTTTGTCCACGGCGTCTACTTCTGTCAAAATAGCACCATTGCAGATTTCATTCTCCAACCAAGTCCAAAATTGTGCAAGAGCAGCTGCATCCCTGCAAAACATTAATCTCACTTAAATACTCCTAATAAAATTCACAAGTTAGTTCATTAATCACTACTATTAATTGTATCTAATGCTAAGCAATAAAATGTAAACCACATAGACACTTGCAACATATTCAATCAAATCAACCAAAAATGATGTAAAAAAGGATGGTGATTCAATCCAAGTCACATTTGCAAAAGTAGAGTTTCATTAATTGTTCTCTGCATGAAGTACATCCTTTCAAAGAGGTGGTGTTACCTTAGATGAGAGCCACACATCCCTTGTAATTCAGCTTCATTCTTGATAGCTTTAGCCAGAGAAACAGGAGAGCTCTTGTATACGGCAGTGGATCCATAGGATTGGTCTTCTATTCCATTTGGTAAGACCCTTTTGTTTTTACTAGCAACTCCGGCAGTGCCCATGTATTTATTGCATGAGCTTTTGTACGTGTCAGTGATAGCAGCACTAACAGATGATGAGTCCAACCAAAGGCTTGTCCCTTTTGCAGCCAAACTTCAAGAAAGTTACGCTCAAGTTAATTGGTTATGAAAGTTTAGTAAACAAGTGCTCTGAACGAAGATCACATTCCATGAATGACACAATAACTTTATGCTGAAAAGGAAATTACAAAAGACTGTTTCAATGCCAACAGAATGAGTAAAGTTATCATAGGATGGCAGGGTGATCTTTCCCAACACATTGACAAAAAGGTATGGTACCTTAATGAAAACTCTTCACCCATCCATGGAAATAGAATTTATATATATATATATGAATGTCAACCAGCAGAAGAAGATATTCTTCTTGGCAATTGAATAGGTAGAAGCGTTGGAATAGCAACCGATGCCTTCACAAGACTTGGTATAAGAGGTGTCGAAAGTGATATTCAAATCCATTTGCTCATCACCTTCTATGCGTTGAAGCTAGGATGGATAAGATGCATATAGAGGTCAACAAAGAAAGAACACAAGCTTCCGCTTATCACAAGAACGCAGAAAGAGTAGCTAACATAAGAATTTGCGAAGGATTTGTAGCAAATAAGAACAAGTGGAGTTTGAAGTGATTGCATTAATAGGTCATCTGATGCAATGCAAATCAAAGATAAATTGCAGAAAATAGCATCAACTAAGGCTACTATATGTATGGTTTTGTAAAGGTGTTTGGATTAGAATAGAAACAAGTTTGCATTGATATGGCAATTAAAAACAACTTATATATTGTCATATTGATGGATCAAGTTTGGAGATGATGCATGATGAAACAGAAACAAAAGGTCCATGTAGCTAAAGCATGGCAAGTATGATTTATTGTTTCTGTTAAATTTAAGCAGAGTTGCACCTTCATCCAGTTCATGCTCTGTTGATAAGATCAAATTTGTTAAAATGACGGGGTTAATCTTACTCTTTTTTAGACACAACCTCATAACCAACACTTAAGTCCTTCAATTTTTGTTGATGCTGCCTCTTGTGATGACTATACTCAGTCATGTGAGTTTCTTCAAATTTCTTTTTTGGATAGGAAACAATATTATATTAATAAAATATTTTAGTTACAAAAAGCAGACCAGAGGTCCACGCCTAATGAAGTAAGACCCAGAATCAACTTAACATAATATTAGACTAGGATTTCTATACATATCTGAAACCAAGAACGATTTACACTCCACATTCTTCAAACTCCAACAAGAGACTCTAAATTTAATTTCATCCCAGCACTCTTGAAGTGAGTCTTCTAAGTTTTCAAAAATCCTCATTTTCCTCACCACCCAAACGGACCAACGTAAGCCATGGATCAACACAACCCAGAATATTCTACCCCTCCTCGAGTTTCTTCCAATTTTTAGTTTCAGTAAACCATCTATATGACTCTAAAAATCTCCCAACCCTGAAAGTCAACAAAGGAATGTAGCAGGATAGAATTCACTTCAATGTGCACTTGATGCTTCTGAAATACCTTTCTACTTCTGCAAGAATGGATTCATATGGTCTCAACTCTATTCCGGAATTCTTCAAATATTTCATCACTTCTGGGGTAATTTTTGCATCATCGGTAAGTAATTTTGCTTCATCAATCTCCACAACCAAATAGGCATACATGACTGGTGAATGTGGCACATCACTACCTCTCTGTTAACAAAAGTTATATGTCAATCACGGGGAGGAGACAATAGTAAGAACCTCCATTAATTTCTCACAAAATCAATAGCGTCTTCATCGGAAGAAAAGCACAAGGAAAAGTCTTTATACATATGTGTTGCACCAAAAATAATCAAGATTCAATCTTAGTATATCCTCAAATCACTAAAATGAATTTTGATGATATAATTAATTAACCAAAGAGAAATTTAAAAAAGGTTAGAGTATCCTAAAATGGAATCTACTTGACAAAATTATGAAATAAAAAGTTTATAAAATTCTTCACTCTTACATTTTAATTTAGAAAAAGCCTGACGTGAAACAAATATAATTCAATGGAAGTGTTTTTTTTATTTAGTAAAGAATATACTTGGAAATAAATATTTTCTTACCTGCATGGAACTACACCTGAACCTGATCCCCTCTTAATTAAATCTCCACCCACACCACTCCCTGCCTATTTATGGGATCCTGATGGTATTTCTCAAATGTAGGACCCACAATGTGATTTGACATACACAACAAAACATTCATTCTGCTATTATGTTTCAATATTTTTCTAGGCTAACTTATCGGAAACATGAAAAGCTTTATCACACTATTAAGGCCAGGACTTTTTTCCGCTTTTTATGGGGCAAAGAAAGCAGGAATCTATTTTCATCAACCAGACGACGAAAGATTCAAGAAAGCAGGTTAGCTATCTACCAAGTTCAACAGCCATGCTATCTCATCCAGCATTGAGATAACAATTGCAGATGAACCAGCATCATTTAATTCTGCTCGCAAAGAAGACAGCTTAGAGGACACATCTAGACCGGCATATTTAAGGTCATGCACTCTGATATGTTTCTTTGGTGGCTTTGGTCTGGATGGTTTCCATATCTCATCCACAAGATTGATATCATATAAGTAGACCAACTCATGACTCTTTTCAGATACGGCTTCCTTCAGTTCATCAGCAGCATTTGAAGAAAACAGGAACTGCACTCTTCACAAAAACAAAAGGCGGGATTAGATGGATGCAGTTGAAGAAATAACAAAACAGAGATCGACACTCTCTGTGATCAAGAAAACAAAAGAGGGAAGAGTCATGAGCACATACAAGAAAATGATTACCGAAATGGCAATGCCAGATAGTAGGAAAACTATTAATAAAGATGCTGGAATTAGTTTTTGTTCAGTAACCAGACAAACATAATTTCTATTCAAACTTAAAAAAAAACAATTTTTACAAATATAAAAAAAAAATATTATTCCCTTTGCTAGCTTACATCGTTCACTGAAGGTATAAATAATTTTTGTGTGGATAGCTGCTTCAATTTTCTGAATAGTTTGAGCACATTTTCTGGATTTGGTGAAGGCCATGGCACAAGGGGAAACAGGACCAAAATCACCACTACTTGACAGAGATATATTCACTAACTTTGAGTGAACGAGTTTAAGTGCTATTAGGGGAAAAATGAATGAAGATCATTTGCTACAATACTGAACGCAACAAAAGATATTACTCACAGGATCAATACCAATTCTGGAACCAGGAACCAGGACATTATTAAGCCACTCACTTGTCGTGGGTACTCCAAGATTACCAGCTCTCATAAGAATCCAGCCTGAAGTTAACTGCTGCTCAGCCTGTTAACAAAATGCGGAGGTAATAACATAGATATAGGCAAATCCCATAAAACTCATCAAAATTAAATCATATTCCAGAGTCCCTGACATATAACTGAAGAGATGATCTATCCATGCACATGCCAAACCTGAAGGAAGTAACGTCCATCAGTCCAAAGAGCTGCTTTATCTTTCGTTACAATAGCCGTGCCTGCGCTACCAGTAAAACCTGATATGTATGATCTCCTCGCATAACATTCCGCAATAAACTCGCTCTGAAATTAAGAAATTCGATGTAAGAAAATCCAACTGCAACCACGATTACACTAATGTTTAGGAGAATTCAACGAAACGTTCAGTTTCAAACAACGAAATGCATGCTACCTTGAGTAACACTACAGACTATAAGCAAAAACAAAGAAAAGTAGCACCTAAATGACCAAGAACAAAGACGGATGATGCATTCACAAATTTCCCAATTGTCCATCGATACGAGAGTTAAATTCAATTTCTTGTGAAAAAACTCCTGTACCTGATGAGCATCCTGGGAAGGAATGATATAGGCGTCTATGTTGATGTTAGGCCTGGAAAAGAGTTCGCGAAGGGCGCTGAGCTTGTGATCAGGCTCGGAGCTTTCGGGATTCCTTCGGAGCTCTGACGAAGGCTTGGCAGTGATGGAGGCACATATTTGGCGGGTGGGTTGGCCTCGAAATCTGGGGATGAAAATGAACCCACGGTGAAATGGGGTCGAAGAGGAGAGGAAAGGGAAGCAGATGCGAGCGTGAAGTTGAAGAGAGGAGTGGGAAAACAATTTGGTAGCAGAGAAAGATACCGCTGATTCCATCATAGCAGCCAAAGATTCCGCAACAGAGATGAGGATAAGACCTACCTTTTTTTTTCCTTTTTTTAATGAAAATAAGGCCTTAGTTTTCTTTGTTTTTTGGAACTAAAGATAGGTTCATAGAAGGAAATATGGGAAAATACCAATTTCGACCTTATTGTTTGTTGTTTTTTCATTTTAATCCTCTCTATTGTTGACCTCGTAATTAATCCCTAAAGTTTCCAAATTCGTCCCTATCGTTATCATCACGTTAAAAAAATTAACGTTGATCCAGGCATGTGCGTCTCATATGACCCATTTTTATTTTCAACTCAATCGAGACACTACTTCTGATTTCATTCTCTCCAAATAGAATTGTAATCCCCAAATTCTCCCAAATCAGACAAAAGAAGGCCAATTGATTGGAGGCACGACAGGGAAATCGAATAAGGCAAAAATTTGTGTGAGACGGTCTCACGGGTCATATTTGTGAGACGAATCTCTTATTTGGGTCACCCATGAAAAAATATTACTTTTTATGCTAAGAGTATTACTTTTTATTGTGAATATGAGTAGGGTTGACCCGTCTCACAGATTATGATCCGTGAGACGGTCTCATACGAGACCCACTCATCGAAGAATTATATCTTTTTCGATGAAGTAAGCTCGTTATATTTGATTAATTTGTTGTTACAAACGATTAAACTTGTAACGTCATGTCCTTTTTATTACTTTAAAAGTACTAGAAAATTTTTTTTAAAAAAACCTCACATAGCATCGGCCGAATCATAAAATATTTTGGAACCATTTTAAAAGTAAAACAACCAACTACTTTACTAAATCTAAAAATAACATTTGAAAAATATAGCTCATACTATAACCTTTCAAAAACCACTCATACATAAATTGTCGTAAAAAAAATATCTTTACCATCACTTAAAATTATAAATCATGACTAGTGCGGAAAACTAGCGTCGGTCATCGGGTTATGTGCACCTTCAGTCCAGTCAGATCAACCACCAAGACCTCCATTAATCATTATCATAATCACCTGCATCAATCACACCTAGTGAGTCTAAACACGTCATATCCTTGATATCAAGTAATACGTAATACAATTAACATATAACAGTGAAAAATACTTGTACTTAAAATATCGTTTTCATGAAGATACGTGAACTTTAAACAAAAACATTTTTCATAAACTTTTCATGATGCATAACTTTAAATAAAAAAAATTTCATAATGATGCATGAACTTTAAACATAAACATTTTCGTAAACTTGATCATATCATCCTCAACATATTCATATTCATATTATCATCAACATATACGTATTCTTTTTTACTTTCGTTGAATTCAGATCGTTAATTGTGACTTTCGTGTTCATCCACATCTACGTCTACGTGTTGGGCGATGGATCCATCTACATGTAACCACAGTACTGGGCGGCGGGGACACCAGCGACACTCTCACCCGTCAACTGGGCCTTGGCCTTACGTATTAACATATCATCGTATACATCTACATATCTGTATCCAAGGAAACACGATCGTCGGGCTCCCACTGGGACCATAACCCTCACGAAATTTCCAACATATCATCGTATTAGTCACAATTACTTCACTTCCTTCAACGTTTCATATTCTCATCACTTTAAAAAATTAAACATGCGTATAACGTTTTTCTTTTAAACCAAGCATGCAACATATCTTTTAAATGTCCATAATTAAACCATAAAATCCATAAACGTTTTAAAAATAACATTTTAACATATAAATAACCATGAACATTTAAAATAACATTTTAACTTTTCAAATCATAAACATTTGAAATAAATCTTTCGTCATAAAAATCCCTAAATATATAAAATTCCATTAGCATTTAAAATAATCATATAAAACCCCATAAACATCCATAACCATTGAAAATAATCATATTAGCACATAAAACAACATTTCGGGCACTGCCATGACGTTTACTAATTTTTAGGTGTAAAAAGACCGATTTATCCCTGGACGTAAAATTTCACGTTTTTGACATTTTCTTAATTTCATTGACTCTAACATGTCCCAAATAGTTATTTAAGCCTACATGAATTTTCTCATATTTTTATTTAGCTTAATTCGATGATTTTTAAATTAATCTTAAAATGTGACGTATTAACGCATTGTAATCACGAATTAAACCAAACCTTAATATAAAATTCCCAAATTAAAAACTTAGGTTTATAATAATTATTTAAGCTTAAACCTAATTTTTCATAATTTTATAAGGCTTAAAACTAAGCGTTTCAATTAATGCGTTAATTAACGTTTCGTGCGGCGATTAAATCCCGATTAAATCCCAAACTCGTTATTTTGATCCCAAATTTTAAACATATTTTTTAATATTTAATCTACCCTTCCAAGTCATGAGCCACAACCGTGGACCCTTGGATTCAATTTTTGTTCCTTAATTTTCGAAATTGACACTCTAACGAACCACCCGAGCCAACTCCCAATTTACCCGAGACACGCCCGAGCCACCTCGAGCCAAACCCTAGCCAACCCGCCTAGGGACCCTACTGACCAATCCAAAGCCCCTAAACCGAGCCCAAGCTCGCCCAAACCCTGCTGGAAACCGACCCCAAATCTGTGAGTGTGTGTGTGTGTGTGAGACTCCTTGCACTTCTAGGACTCCTAACCCAACTAGGACACTTTCAGTTGAGCCACCACCCAACCCACCTGACCCTAACCTTCCCTGGACCACGCCCAGACTCGACCCAGACGATCCCAAGCCTCTAAACCCAGCAGCGAAGCTCCTGAATTCAGAAGCATCATCTTGCGCGTACAAGCTGCCTTCATGGTGCCTCCTCACGTTTTCTGTCTTCTCTTGAGCCAGCACAGATCCCAGCCACTCCAGCCCCTGACCCAGCCCTTTCCCATCATCCTTAGACCCTAAAGACTCGTCCTAGTTCGCCCCAGCCCCAACAGCGAGCCCCTCTCTTTTTTTTTTCCCGAACAGCTGCTTCTGCGCGAGAAGTGTCCCTTCTCGTGAGGACTCTTCCCCATTCAACTTAGCACGAGCCCAGGCCTTCTAGGACTCTACCAAACCCTCTCCCCTGACCCTACTCGAGCCCTAGCTAGCCCTGTCCAAAGCCCCAAGTCCCATGCAAAACAACCGAAAACTTGCACCATACCAAACCCAAAACAAACTCACGCTATTCTTTCCTTGTTCCAGCTTACGTTTCTGTTTATTCCTTTTTGTGCAGCGTTTTGTGTGAGTGCTTAGGACCCTAGACTTGTGTAAAAACATGCTAGATCATATCCTAAATCATGGCAGTCCTTTTTCCATCATACAAACATGATTTTGAAACAAAACCCAAGCCTTAAAAATCCATGATCATGTATAAACGAAAAATAAATAAAAAGTCACTTGTTTTTCATGCAAAATTCAATTAAATAAAATACTATGGTGTGATAGATGGTTCGAGGAAAGAAATATGGCGTGCCTTTGTGTAATCAACGCACGATAAAAACGTCGGCGACGAAGAACGACCGCTAGAAAACTTTAGCAAAACTTGAAGATTTTTCCTTCCCAAAATTTTGTGTGTGCCGTGTGAGTGGAGAGAATTTTCAGAAATAAAAAGTGTGTAAGAGGCGTGAAAGTGATGCATGGTGTAGGGTTTAGAACAAATTAAATACTAATTAACTTACTACTAGGCTTAGGCCTATCAAGCCCATTAAATTAAGCCCATGAGTCTTAGTTAGAGTTAAATAAAATATTAACAAAGTTTTTGTTTAAATAAATTTGTGAATTTATTAGCCGAGTTGTCAAAAAGCTCGCATTTTTTAATGAAATACCAACACTGATAAAAATCTACGTCCCGGTGTATAAAATCACCTCAAAACCCCTTATTTTAAAAAATATGAAAAAATTTCACCCTTATTTTAAATAATTAAACACAAATAACCAATAAAATTATTTTCTATTTTTTCAGCCCCCGGTCTCCGTTCCTCGATCGTCAATTGAATATTCCTTAAAAAATATATTTTAATGCAACCATATAGAAAAATATATTTTAAACATGTAAACATGCACATCATAATTAATTTATGCAATTAAAACGAGTAATTAAAATACAAGAGCATTTAATAATTACATGCATGTGGTTTTTGTGGACTTTTAAATTTTCGGGGCGTTACAAAACTTTTATGACGATGGCCACAATTTTCTTTAGAACTTTTCGAAATAATTTCCACTCGTGACATTGGAGTTTCAAGGCTCACGTTCTTTGCCTACGAAATCACAGCATTAGAGTTTTTATATCTCCATACCATGTCCAAAAATTTTCTATTTTGTTATACTATTTTTTTTCATTGAGGAATATTTTTATTTTTTTAAATATTCAGAATTTTTGTTCATTCTAACTAGAATTACGTTTTTTTAATACAAAAGCATAGCTGTGATTTTTTAATTGTCTATTTAAGTCGGAAAATCTCTCACTATAGCATTCACTGATTTTTTTAGTTGTCCATTTCAGCCAATTTTTGAAATTTCAGCTTATTAGTGGATATTACATTTGTTGTAAGTGGAAGTTGTTTACGGCTAAACGAAGTACACTTTCTCTTAAACTCATCCTGAATTATAATGATGATTATATTTTTTAAAGGTGATGAATTTCTGAATAAATTTATTGAGGTTTATGACAAGTACTTGTTTTAATATTATTTGTTTTTTACGCTGGCTGTGAAACTCACTATTGTTACAATTAAATTGTATTACAATAATTCAATGGAGACAAGTAACAAGAGAAAAATATACAAAGGTGGGAGTATTGAAAGAGTTAGTAGGCCAGCTAAATTTAGAAGACAACAACTTGTTGAAGTACCAGTTCAAGGCAAACAAAACTGAAAGGTGTGGAATGAAACATATGTAAGAGATGTGATGAGTTTGGCCACAATCAAAAGAGTTGCAGCATAAGTAAAGTAAGTGGCTTACGTATAAAACAACACAAAAAAACAATGAAATGAGCATGGTTGAAATGGAAGCACCGCATGATTACAGTGAAATGGGTATAGGTGATGTTGAGTCTTTTTTTTACTATATATTTACTAAGCTGTACAAAATTTTTTGACCAGATTGATGTTGAGTTGAAATGAAAGCACCACAAAATTATAAATGAAATTGAACCTCAACAAGATTATGTCAATAGCATTAATTTCTCTATTTATGTACTATCCAAACACTAGTACACGTAAACCCCATGCATGATCGAAATAAATTTTTATTTAGTTAATAATTTAGATGATTGCATTTATGTGTTAAATTATTTTAAAATTATATATTTATTTTATTATGCAATTTTATTATATTTAAAATGTTTTCATGAGTTTTAGTTTTCAGACGAATGTTCGACACCGAACCGGGAAAGGAGACCAGTGACGATTAAGATGTTAAAAATTTAAGTTATAATTTTATTTTAAGTCAAGAAAATAGTGTTTTAAAAGATTTATAATTTTTAGCATTTTTAGTGTTAAATTTAATTTATCGAGTATAATAGAAACGATAAGCATTTTAATTAGAAAAATTCAAAAATAAGGGATTTAAATAAGTCCACTCGAAATAAAATGTTTTAATAATTATTTTATGACTTAAATAATTAAATTAGATAGTATTTAATCATGGATAGAATTTTAAAATTGTAGGACTCTTAATTCAAAAGTTGGAAAGCTAAAATTAATCATTTAAACTAGTGCACCGACGCACGCGTTGCGTGCTTGTATAATATTTTTTATAATTCATTTGATTTATATTTAAATGAGGATCATAATATAACTATAAGAAATAGTGAGGGACTAAACTGTAATTTTGATAGATAAATTAAAAAATAAATGAAAAAATAAAAAAATGATCTCAATAGGAATTGATCCTTTAACCTAAAGGTTAAGAACAAAGACTCTAACCACTGAACTACATATAACTTACATAAAAATTTTAACATTTTATTAATATATATAATTAATAAAACAGACCATGACACCAAAGTTAGTTACTATAAGTGCCTCACCCTTAATAGATAGTAATAGATTATAAGGGTTTAATTATTAAATTTAATTAGTGTTTTAATTAAACTAAAACACCTAATAAATATCCTAAGTGACCTATAAAAGAATCCTGCCCTAACCTGCAACCCAACTCACCTAAAATCACAATACACAACACACACACACACTGTAAGGCCCAAGAATTTGATTACCGTGATCTGAAATGATTTGGTGATAATTGAGGTAATTATAGACGGAAAAGATTAGACCGGAAAAGACGAATTAAAATACGAAATATGTGCGAGGACAGAACACCTCGCGCATATGCGCGCCAAGGAGCCGCGCATATGCGCGCCAGTGGCAGAAGACCTCGCGCATATGCGCGATACGTGTGCGCGCATATGCGTGAGAGTTCCAGTAGCTAATTGTGATGTCCAAAGAAGTTGGCGCATATGCGCCGAGTAGGGCGCGCATATGCGCGAATGGTAATATGCCGAGACAGTAGGTCTCGCGCATATGCGCGAATGAGAGGCGCGCATATGCGCGAGTCACCGTGAAGCTACGCGCTGAGACTTTGTGTCTCGCGCATATGCGCCGATGGTAGTCGCGCATATGCACGAGACGTGTATTGCAAAGGAGTGAGCCACGTTTTTATACATGAACGGGATATATATATATATATATTTATATATATATATATATGTATATATATATATATACATTACCTCCTTTATTCAGAAGTAAGGGAGAGGAAGGAAACGAGGGGAAGAAGCTCCAAGTCCTTACGTGTGAGAATTTGAGCGTTACGCAAAATCCGTCCGTCTGATTTGTAATCCGAGTACAGTACCGAGTTCCTAGCGATGACAGCTACAACAGGGCGTAAGTTTTATTGAATTCTAATATCGTTTGAAATTATGATATTGGAGGAATTGGGATTTGACTGATATTATATGTTCTAGATACACTGATCAATATATAATTGAAGTCAGATCGAAGAACAGATTGTTTATATAATTGTTATGATTTTTGGAGTTAATATGATCGAAATTATGCAGATTTGCGATTGTCATCTGTTATTATTGAAGATTAGGATTCGTATTGATATCGATTATGAGTTGTGGTATTATATCTGTGATGTTGAGATTGACGGGGTTATCAAGACTGTATTATTATGCCGTCGAAACATCAGTAGATTGATTTTGATCAGGCTCAGTATTGATTGAGATTGTATCCTGATATCGTTGACATGGATCAGATTATGTTTGATTTGAGTATTGATCAGAACATGTTTTCAATTAAGTTATACATTGATACAATGTATTCGATATTGTCATTTCAGATTTGATATGGACAGATTTGACTTCGAGACTTCGACTTCGTCAGACCGAGAAGAGAAAGGTATAAATTGATGTTGACGCGGGATTGCACAACTGGAGTTCGATTTGACTTGAGTTTCCCAAAATCACATACTTCATCTTATTACACTGATATTTGCAATTGATGTGATTGATATATTTGATCTGATTGATATTTTGATCTACTGAGTTATGTCTTGAGTCATAGGCTGGTGCGCCTAATTGTAGACGATTAATCTCGTGACAGGGGTGCCTGATAGTGATGGAATCATCACTGGGCCCATTGCACATTGTCACATAGGTTTGACAGGATATGCCAGGATTGTTATTCCTAGATGATTGGCAGATATGCCAAGGCGGATGTGCCTAGTCTGTGACGGATAGGTCAGGACACCGGACGTTTGGTTATATCGAAGTTGATAGAATTGGAGTTTCTTCTATTACTGATGTTCGATATGGAAAGAGCCAAAGTCCGTGAATAAGAACGTGCCACCACCCCGATCGGGAGTGTAGGTGGGTGTATGTTCTTATTCAGATCGGGATCCCTAGACTAGGATGAGTCGAGTCCGAGTCTAAGAATCACGGAGTGTGATTCAGAGTTTGTATTGATTCATGTTTCTGATTTTGATACATGTTATGAAATATCTATTTCATGCTTTTATATCTGTTTATATGAAATGCATGTATACATTATTTATACTGAGAATGTAATCCTCACCGGAGTTATCCGGCTGTTGTCTTGTTTGTATGTGTGCTTGACAACATGTGGGACAAGATCAGGATCAGGAAGAGGATGAGAGAATATAGTTAACGTGGAGATCCGGGCCCAGAAGCAGAATAAGATTCAGCACTGGATGTATCGATATTGAACCTAGTTGAGATAGAGACGTGTAGTACATGACTTGTACTTTTATATTCACATGTATATCAGATAGATTACTATTACGTTTCCGCATTTATATTTAAAAAGGAAAAATTTAGTCCCACTTTTCTTAATTGTTATATTTGACATTAATAATGATTAAGACTTGAATTAGCGTCCGAGTCCCCACATACACACACAAAAACACACACCTTGGACGAAAGTTTGCATCACCTAGGCTTGGATTTTTTCAATTTTGTCCATAAGCAAGCTTTAATTCATCTATCACACAACATTATTTGATTAATTTAGTCACTTTTCGAGCCATAAAACGTAGCAAACCGTCTCCGTTCGACCTCTGTTTTCCCACGCGTTCGTTTATTTATGCATCGATCATCTTATATACTGCATTTTGATATAAAATATGCATGAAAACTCATTGGTTTGATTATATGTAAGCTAGAACTTGATTAAAAATCATTTCGATATATATTGCATGAACTTCAATGTTTTCTATGAGTTTTGTTCGTCACCTTCATTGGAAAATACCTAGGACTTGTTTCGGGTAAGAGCGTAATGTTTCGATGTCGTTATATGGTCCGGGATGGGCTGATAGGCCGTTGGTGGAACAAAAATTAAAACAAGCGCACAACTCGCACTTGGGTGATTGCGACTTGGGTAGTGCATGGCTGGACCAGGTCTCATGGCCAGGGTCTAGGCAAGGTCTTAAGGTCCCGAGGTAGGCCTGGTATGGGTCGGTTATGGCCTGATATGTCGGAAAAACTGCTGGAGTCGAGGTACACCGCATGCACATTAGGGGTCGAGCATGGACTGTTCACGGGTTGGTTGGATTTAGGGGTTGTGTGGGTGTCTTTGGCTGGAAAGGGCTCAACTAGGGGCTTATGTGGAGTCTAAGGTTTGAGTGTAGGGCTTGGATTGGGTCTGGTTCACGTTGGTTTAGGCGTGGAGTCGTGAAAAGCGTATATGTGTCATAGTGCATCTCCATTGGCTGTTTTCTTGGGTAGGATATTGTGTATGGTTTTAGGTGGTTCAATCATGATTCGGGAATGTTTTAGGCTCTTGGACAGTAGCTTAGGATGTTGTCTAAGTATGGTTCGAGTCTCGAGTCGTTCGATAAGTCATAAGTTATTTTATTTAATCCGAGAATAGTACGTGTCCGAGTTCGTCTTTGGGGCTATGGTTGTTAAATTATAAGGTTGTGGCAGCATGTCCATGGCAATCCAACGAGGTTCACGATTTTTGTATATATGACGTGCAAAGTAATTATTTTTGAGGTATGCGACTTATCTTGTGTTAAAATTATGTTACGGGTTTGGAAGCTGGAGAACGTGTACGGAGACCTCTCTAATCTCTTCGGAGGAATTATGTATGTTAGGGAATGGACATCAAGTCCAAGGGATGTGCTGATTCCTGCGTACTGTGGTTTAGTTTGATCAAAAGATTTATGTGTATGGGCCACTTTCATTGAACTGAACTCTATGTAAAATTATTTATGTTTACGATTATGCATGACAAGTATGGAAATATGGTTTTTATGAAATTTTTAATGCAGAAAAGTCACGTTATACATATTTATGGTTGACGTTTTATTTTCTTTTCTATATATATTTATTTAATTTTTTCGGAAGATGATTGGTTTTCCCTTCGAGCTGGTTGACACCTTGTTATCATTCTTATTATTGAAGATTTTGTTGGATTCATACATTTCCGTGTTTACATGGTTAATTAGTTATATATTATTATTATATTCGTATGACATGTTTGTACACAACACAATATATATATATATATATATTTAAGTCTCAAAAATTAAATGTTTGACAAATACTATGATTTAGATTTTAAAGGGATAAAGTGACGTATAATTTTATTTATTAACAAATTTTAGCTAACCGTATATAATCGGCCGTATGAACCGAACTGTATTACAAAAAGACAGAACCGAATCGAAAGAAAATTGTGTGGTTTTGGACTAGAGATATTCAAAACCGAAAAACCGAACTGTTGTAGAGTAAAACCGGATCAAACCGACTGTTGCCCACCCCTAGTGGCGTGCCTTATGTGCTTCTGTGAATAACCTGATTGCATTCATGTATTTATTTGAGTTGCTACTATTCATGCATAGCATTTCGAGCCTTAACTCCGTTGATTGCTATCATTATTGATTTATTATGATGTTGAGTCATCGATGAAGTGAATGATAGGTTAGATCACTCTTGACATCTTATCGATGGAGCGAGTAATAGGATTAGCACACTCCTGATGACTGCACGAGGACTGACCAGGTCGCTACGGGACCCTCGATGCTACGTGCATGGATGATCGGCAACTTTATGTTTCGTTGCTGCATTCCTGGCACGGGTGGCCACTGTTCTATTGCTGATGTGTTTCATTTGGACTCCGTTTTGGTATCCGTTATTTCGTTGTTACCGACATGCATTGCATTGCATTTTACTTGATTTATTTTATGTCAGTTATATTTTTTGTAATTTTACTGGTTCGTCGTAATGGGGCCTAACCCTTCTTTTATTTTATGATGTGGTTGTTTTTGATGTCATAGCAGGTTATCCGGGAGGTTTTGACACGTCTGGTGAAGTGTCAGGTAGCAGTGCCCAGTTGTTGGGTTGTCGATTGAGAGTTCCAGATATTATATCATCGAGTCATACTTGTGCCAGGGAATACCCTGTGTAGTTGTACTGTTATTTTTATGATGTTTTTGATTGATAGTTGTGTGATTGAGCCTTGTCGGCTCTGTATGTGTTAGTCCTGACCAGTGCGGCTGTAGGTTTGTGAATTGATGTTATGATTCTATTTCGAGTATATAAATGTTTTTTGTGTTGTTTGGAAATTTTTGGGATGTCCTACTTACGGGGAGGTTATGTCGAAATTTCTATTGGTCCAAAAGGAAAATTTTTAATCGTTTTCGCTGTTTACATTAACGAATCCTATTTTTTTTGTCATTAGCGCTAATCAGGAGCACGGGCCCTCACAGTTGGTGTCATAGCGTAACTGTGGGGATCCGGACGCTAATCATGTTCTTAATCATCATTGGGACTAATTAATCAATTATAAAACAGGGTCTAAATTTTTTTTAAAAAATACAAAGCGGAAACGTAATGTAATTTACTCAAATTACATATTCAACATGAATATACAAATCTTGTATTATCTACAAGAATTCAACTAGGTTCAACTATATATCAATGCTGAATCCTAAGTTGCTTCAAAGCCCGGATCTCCACGCTATCTATCTTCTCTCATCCTCTTCTTGACCCTGATCCAGCCCCACCTGTTGTCATGCACACATACAAAACAAGACAACAGCCGGATAACTCCGGTGAGAAATACATCCCAGTATAAACAATGTATATATGCAATCATATAAAAACATATATAAAAGCATAATAACAAATATTCATAACATGTCTCAAATCAGAAACATAATTGATATCAAGCAAAGAATCATACTCAGACTCAGACTCGACTCAACAACGCGTCGTCTCAGACTCGACTCAACTCTATCCTAGGGATCCCGATGTCTGGATATAGGTAATTATATCGAATCTCAGTCGATAAGAATGAATCAATCCCTAAACGGCATCGATATAATTCATATATCAGTGTCTAGGCGAATCAGCCGCAGAATTGACGACCCAGTCAATAACCCGACGAATCAGCCGGTAATTAGGCGAATCAGCCCATAATCAGACAACTCAGCCTGTAATTAAGCGAATCAGCTTAAGTTTAGACGAATCAGTCCATAACTAGACGAATCAGCCGGTGACTAGGCGAATCAGCCCATGACTCAACGACTCAGTAATCAATACATGCAGTGGCTATGAATCAATAGCCTACAAACATCAATCTCATCATACATTTGCTATAAATCAATAGTCTACAGTCATAAGTCTCATCAATTGCAAATATCAATGCAACAAATGAAAGTATGTGATTTAGGGAGACTCGAGTCAAACCTCACTCGAGTTGTGCAATCCCAACTCCACATTAATTTATACCTTTCTTTCTGATACTCTGGCTCTGTCGAAGTCTCGAACCCCAAGCCTGTCAATACTCAGTCTGACAATGACAATATCGAGGAGTATAATATCAATACACCACTCGAATCAAATCTGTTCTGCTCAATACTTAACCAAATTCAATATCGATGGCATAACGGTATAATATCAATATACCCAACCATAACATATCAATCAGATATTAATTCTAATATCTCCTACTCAATAACAACTCAATTCTGATATCAAATCGGCTCCAAAACTAATCCGAAAATCATAACAATTTCATATGGTATCTGTTCCTTAGTCTGGTTCCAATTATACGATGTCTAACATACCAAGAACATCATATATGAATCATATCAGATTCTGACAATACCATAATTTTAAATCATATCAAAACGTAGCAAAACTTACGTCCAGTTGTAGTATACGTCGATAGGAACTCAGTATCGCAGTCAGATTCAAAATCAGACGGACGGATTTCGTAAAAGTCGTAAGTTTATGCTTCGAACCCTCTCTTCCCTTTTCTTCTTTGATTTCCTTCGATTCTTCTTTTTGAAGAATTGCAATATGTGTATATATATATATACATACACGTAACATGCAACAAGCCAAGTGGCTCCCTTTCCTTCTGCATGACTCGCGCTCGGGCGGTCATGAATTTCCACTCGGGCGCGGAAATTTCTGTCAAGATCCTCGGTTGAACATCTCCTGGCGCTCGAGCGGTAATATTCTGCCGCTCGGGCGCCAAACATTCTGTCCAAGAAGTAAAATTGGCGCTCGGGCGGTTCTTTTCTACCACTCGGGCGCGAGATGTTCTGTCTAACATCTTGAGATGTTCGGTCTAACATCTTGGCTTTAAATAAACCAACACCCGGCTTCGTCATTTGAGTTTCTATAACCCCAATTCTATCAATTAATCAACGTCTGATTATAGTAATTAAATCTCGGGCCTTACAGTAACTGAGATATACTCGAATTAGAGTCTAGGGTACTTGAGTCTAGACACAAATAAAATTATTGCATGTGTTTGACTACTTGCTCTTATTTGAATTATTTGCTATGATTTACTTGATTTTGTCTGAGTTAGCACTACCAGTTGATTAGATTTTGAAATTGGTATAATAACTACCTACTAGACTAAGTTTCAGCTTTCCTTTAGTTACATGCTTATTAAATTATTTTGTCTTGGTATTAAATCTTTGTGTCTTATAGAATGGCCTCTGGAGGAAGAGGCAAAAAATGGAAAGAAGTTGTACAAGAATCTGAAGCACAAAATGTCAGAGGACTCGAGGATATTGCCAGGGTAAATGTGGACATCTTGCAGCCTAGCTCGCTAGAAATATGGAAGAAGAGGTGAACCAAGAAGTAGAACAATTGACTCAGAAAAGTTGGAAGGATGCAGTTAAATCTCTCAATTCCAAGAATTACGTCCTCCAAAATTCTGGCAATGAAAGTGGCGAAAAATCAGTGGAATGGTTGAAAAGTATAAACCATCTATACAATTTGCTCGAATATTCTCAAAGTGTCAGACTGAAGCTCGCCATCTATCAGTTAAAAGACCGAGCACAACTCTGGTGGGAAGCTGCAGAGGAAGCACTTAAAGAATCTGGCGAAATCATTAATTGGGAAGTATTCCGTGCTCAGTTTACACAGGAATATTGTGACGTCCCGAAATTTGAGATCCACATGGACCACGTGCGTACAAGTTATTAAATTCCTTATGTATTTTATTAAATGGTTTTAATGCATGCTTAATTCATTGATTTGGGTTTTAATTCACGATTTAAGAATTTGCATTATTTTAATATTTATGTTTAATTGATGCATGTTAAAATACTTTTCGAGTTTCATGTTTCAGGCGATTATTCGAGGCGGGATCGAGGAAAAGACCGGTGACGATTTTTAGCAATTTAAAGTGTGATATTTTATTTTAAGTTAAGAGTGGGGGCATTTTAAATAATTTATTAAGTTTTTAGTATTTTTAAAGCCTTATTTATGTATTTAGTAATTTAAGAGTTTAGAACTTTTAAAATTAGTATGTAATTATTTTAATAAATGAGTTTGATAAAATTAGTGTGTGTCAACCTTTAATTAGTATTTTAATTAGTTAATTTAGCACTAAATTTTCCTAACTAAAAACCCACACACACGTTACACACACTCACACACACTTACATGTTTTTACACACACTCACACACACAACACACCCTACACATCTTATTTTTAGATTTTTAAAAGGAGAGAAACCTAGGTTTCCATAGCATTCAGCAGCCGCCCCACCCCCTTCACCATTCCATCAATTTTCGAGAGTTTTCATCACAAGATTTTAACGCCACGTTCGTCTCGGATCGAGCTTTGCATCCTTCTCCGCTTCGGTATCGTCGTTTCGGTAACGTTTGATATCAAAAGGCATGTATATTCTGTTCTTGATGCATCGATCATGTCATATTATGCGTGCGTTGTTATTTATGCATAAACCATGTGTGCGATGTGTAGAAGTTTGAGCAATCATGTTTAAATCGCTTTTGAAGCCCTTTTTAGATCTGAAATTTACGTTTTTACTGTTATGGTTGAAACTGCGAATTTTCAGTCGAGATTTTGAGAAAACTCTCACCTAGAAAATTGTAGAACATTTTGATGCCTTCGATTTGATATAAAATTCGAGATTTTTGTACAAAAATCGAGTGAATTATGACGTTTTTCGTGGGACTGCTCAAGCTGCGACTTTTATGTAAAGTGTGTTCTTGAAGTTAATTGTTGCAGGCTTCGTTGGACATCGCCGGGCTTGTGCTACTGCATTTATATATGTTACGAGATGTATTTAGGTGTTATTTGGTGGTTCGTTTGGGTCGGGTTTGGCTTGGGATGTAATAGAAGTCGTAGGAAGCGAAACGATGCCTAATTACAAGTTATTGTTGTGTTGGAATTAATTGTTGATGCTTAGTGACGTTTGGGGGGTTTTTACGGGTTTGAATCAATGTAATAACATCATAGGATGAGTCTAGAGGTGTTGGTTCATGGTCCTTAGGCTTGGATTGAATGGGTGAAAGATTAAGTTAGCGAATTTTCGTGAATTTGCAAAGACAGAGGGTACCCGGACCCCGGCACGGAGTCCGTGTCCTTTTTCCTTCAAAAATACGAATTTCCAGAGTCTACCCGGACCCGTACACGGGGTCCGTGTACACCCTTTTAAAAAAAAATTTAAATTTTTTTTTCTTTTTAGGATTTGCTTCGGGGTTCTATATCATGGTTTAGCACCATGGTTAAAATTTATTTATGTAAAAATATAGGATTTGTTTTGGGTTTTCATGTCATGGTTTAGTACGATGATTAAACGAGGTCAAGTTCGGAGCGAACTAGAATGTCATAAGCTACTTATTCACTTTGGTGGTGAGCTCGAGTACCTACGTCTAAGACATGCAAGTTAAGTTTTTAAATTCATGTTAGTATGTGCAGTAGCGGCCTCAAACGAGATCCAACGAATCCCTCCACACCAAGTAAGTATGATGACGTGCAAAGAAAATATTTTATGTTTTTGGAGGTATGCTAAATGTCTTGTGACCAATTTATGTTAGGATTGGAAAGCGTTAAATTATGAAAGGGGACCAATCCGCCCGTTAAATTATGAACGAGTTAGATCGAGGTTGGAAAGCGTTAAATTATGAACGGGGACCAACCAGCCCGTTAAATTATGAACGGGGATCTCATGTATGTGGCAGTGGATACGTCCCTGTCAGCCCAGTACTGTGGTTTGTCTGATCAGGCGTTTATTATGTTATGGGTCACTTGCTTTGAAACATCCTCTACGCAAATTGATGAAGTTATATATGTTCAAGTATGCAGTATGTTTATGAAAGTTTATGTTGATAGCACATCTAGTTATGTACGTACGTATGTTCAAGTTTATTATGCAAGTTCAAGTTTCAAGTTATGTACGTTCTATTTTTTAGATGCATGCGATTTTATTAACTAGTACTCGTTATCCCAGTTTATACGTGTTAAGTCTTTAGACTCACTAGACTTGATCGATGCAGGTGACTATGTTGAGGAGACAGGAGGTGGCGACCAAGGGGCAGGCTTGGACTGAGTGGAAGGCTAGACCCGAGGACCGCAATGTTTACGTTTTATGCAAAGTTTCAAAATACTCTTTTGAAATTTATAAGTGACTCGAGGATAAAATCAGATGCGAAATATTTTGAGACAGTTTTTTTTAGCAAAATTATATTAGTGACGGATGTTTGAGATCTATTTTAATGAATGTTGAGTGACGACCGTATGGATGTTTACATTTAAGAAATTTTTTAATTCTTCCGCATTTTTTTAAGTATGAAAATACGGGACGTTACAGTTGGTATCAGAGCGGTGTTCTTGTAAAGGGTTACGCCTACTGCCAGTCGCAAGAAGCTCACGAAGTCACACCTCAAGTCTGTAAGTTTTAAAATTTTAAATTATTTCATATATTAAGCATTCAAGTCATGATTTCAGCATGTGCATATTTTAATGCAACCACCTGTATGTTTACATGACATACGTTTTAGAGTACAAGTTTATCTGTCGTTATGAATCGAGATTGGATCCTTAAAAATTTTATGCATGTTACGACATGAAATGAGAAATTATTTAATTTTCTTGCATGCTGGTGCGGTGGAATTGGACATGAGCAAGAATTTTGCTTTTGGGCGTCTGGAAAAGTTGGAAATGATTTGTCTATATTAATTTTTGGTTAGTAGTACTGATGTTATACTTGTGGGTAATAAGTTAAACTTGACAGTTACGAATGCTTTTGGGACTTGTAGATTTTCTAAGAAATTACTGATGGTTTGTGGTTGCTAGCTGAGTTGCTTTTTGAGAACTCCATGTAAGGATTAATTATTTGAGGCTACCACGATATTTGGAAGTATACAAGCATAGAATTTATTTAGGATGCATGCTCCTCCTAGTTGTGATGCAAACATGGCCAATGTCGATTCATCTTACAATCCCCTTGATTACCATTTCTTATAATATTATAACCCAGATATACTTCAAGGTTCTAATGATCCCTTCGAGCTTAAATCATCGAAATTTCCTATCATTTAAACCATTCAATTCCCACTTACTGCTAAACTAGTCCCCCAAATTCCTTAAAATTGTAGCATTAATTCATTATTTCCTCAAAATTATCCAGTTTGTCCTAAATTTCGGAAATTCCACATTTACCCATAAGTTCTTGGTGTTCCTAATTCCATTGTGTAAGTTCATCGCAACATAAAATTCAAAAATTTTAAGCTTATTAGACCCAAATTCAATTCTCACAGCCTCGAAATTTACTGATTTAACCCAATTGTTCCTCAAAAATTTGAATTTAATCGCCAAAATTTTCTGAATTTGCAATTTGACCCTTAAAGTTCTCGAACTTACATTTTTGGCCCTACAACTCTTCAAAATTTGCATTTCCGGTCCACAGTAAAATCTTCGATTTTAGTCTCATTAAACCTTAAAATCCTCGAAACTCGGAATTTAATCTCAAACGATAACTTCGAAACTAGTCCCTTAGGATTTTTATCTTTGCACTTAGGTCCTGAAACTATTGGTCATTACCACTAGGTCCTTAAAATTCTCAATTCGTGCAATTAAATCCTTAAATCCAACTTGATACGAAATCCTCGTACGAATGAAAGGCAAGCACGATTATACAAATCGTACCCTCAACTCAATAACGAACAAGGAACGATTATATTGTCCCGATCTTTTGAAACAAGTAAAGATTTGTGATATTCACCTCTAAGCGATTATAACTTAGCAACAAATATCAACGATAAAACAATTGAATTTCAAACGAACCTTCAAATAACTTGTTTTGACAATCCGTGCGAAGAACAATCGACAAACGCCACAAAGATGTAATCTTTGATAAGTTTGATTTTGATAAACACAAAGCACAAGCCTTGTAAATTGAGAGAAATCTCCAATAATTTGATATCATTCAATGTATCTCGTTTTTGCAATAATACAATCATTATATAATAATATCATAACAAGAAAGTAGTGTGAAAAGGCTAAACAAAAGTGTCTAGCAATTTTGACACGGAAGTGCAGACCGCGGGTGCGCTGCAGACTGGACCGCGGGTGCGGTACAGTCTCGGAAAAAAAAATTTAAAAAAAAAAAATTTTTTTTTTTTTTTTTAGCATGACCGCGGGTGCGGTCCTGTTAGGAGCGCGGGTGCGGTGCTGCTTCGGCGAATTTCATCTTGGAGCGCGGGTGCACTCCCTGTTGGAGCGCGGGTGCGGTGCTGCTTCGGCTATGACCACTTGAATAACATTCCAAAACCCTCCAATATAATTCCCATGATTCCCAACCTCTTCTAATTTGGTCACCAAGTTTATAGAATCTCTTTGGTAGTTCATCATGAGTACTTGAAGTGCTTCTTTAAACTTCTTGCTACGTCCCCTCGTTATAGGTCCTTCGGGCAACTCCAACGCATCCCATGCCTTCTTTGGTGCTTGATCAACCATGTTTGCATCGTCCTCCCCTTCTTGGAAAGGATTTGTCCTCAAATCTTGTTCATCTCCTACATCAAACAACGAAAGATCACTAACATTAAAAGTAAAACTAACATTGTACTCACCTGGCAAATCTAGTTTGTAGGCATTGTCGTTGATCTTTTCAAGCACTTGAAATGGTCCATCACCCCTTGGTAATAGCTTCGAACGTCGCTTTTCTGGAAATCTTTCATTCCTTAAGTGCAACCAAACCCAATCTCCCTTTTCAAAAACCATTTTCTTCCTCCCCTTGTTAGCTTGCTTCGTGTATTGTAAATTCTTCTTCTCGATGTTATCCTTGATCTTCTCATGCAAACTTCTAACGAATTCAGCTTTCTTCTGGCCATCCATGTTCAACCTGTCACTCACAGGTAAAGACATCAAATCCAACGGAGTCAATGGATTAAAACCATATACAATTTCAAATGGTGAATAATTTGTAGTAGAATGCACGCAACGATTATAAGCAAACTCAACAAATGGTAAACAATCCTCCCAATTCTTTAAGTTCTTCTTAATGATAGCACGCAAAAGTGTTCCTAGAGTTCGGTTAACAACTTCAGTTTGTCCATCCGTTTGAGGATGACATGTAGTAGAAAACATCAGTTTCGTACCAAGTTTAGCCCACAAGGTTTTCCAAAAGTAACTTAAGAATTTAACATCACGATCAGACACAATTGTCCTAGGCATACCATGCAACCTAACGACTTCCTTAAAGAACAAATCTGCAATGTTGGATGCATCATCAGTTTTGTGACAAGCAATAAAATGTGCCATCTTAGAGAATCTGTCAACAACAACAAATATTGAATCCCTCCCCTTCTTTGTCCTAGGCAACCCCAAAACAAAGTCCATAGAAATATCAACCCAAGGTTCACTAGGGACGGGAAGTGGTGTATACAAGCCATGTGGTTGTGTTCTAGACTTAGCTTGTCTACAAGTAATGCATTTTTCACAAACACGTTCAACATCACGTTTCATATGTGGCCAATAAAAATGCTCATGCAAACAACTCAAAATTTTAGCCACACCAAAATGCCCCATTAAACCTCCACCATGTGCCTCCCTCACAAGTAATTCACGAATTGATGACTTAGGAATGCACAATCTATCTTCTCTAAATAAAAACCCATTATGCAAATAAAATTTATCATGTGGACCATGCATACATGTTTCAAATATCTCCTTAAAATCCTCATCCAACAAATACAACTCTTTCATATGTTCAAATCCCAAGATTTTCGAATCCAAGGTAGAGATTAATACGTACCTCCGTGATAGTGCGTCAGCCACTACATTATCCTTACCTTGTTTGTATTTGATTATGTAGGGAAATGTACCTATGAATGCAACCCACTTGGCATGCCGCTTGTTCAACTTCTGCTGCCCCTTAAGGTGCTTAAGAGACTCATGATCCGTATGAATCACAAACTCTTTAGGCCTCAAATAGTGTTGCCACACCTCCAAGGTCCTCACAAGCGCGTACAACTCCTTGTCATACGTTGGATAGTTCAGTGCTGCTCCGTTGAGCTTCTCACTAAAGTATGCCACCGGCCGTCCTCCTTGCATCAAAACACCACCAATACCTACACCTGAAGCATCACATTCAATTTCAAAAGTATTAGAAAAATCAGGCAAAACAAGTAAAGGCGCATTTATTAATTTTTGTTTAATAATATTAAAAGACTTCTCTTGCTCCTCGCCCAAATGGAATGGAACGTGCTTCTTAATCACCGCCGTCATCGGTGCCGCCAGTGTGCTAAAATCTTTTACAAACCTCCTATAGAAGCTTGCAAGGCCATGAAAGCTTCGAACTTGACTAACATTAGCAGGTGTTGGCCAATCTCGAATAGCACTTACCTTGTCGTCATCCACTTGTATCCCCTGTGAACTTACCACAAAACCTAGAAAAACAAGCTTGCTTGTACAAAAATCACATTTCTTAAGATTAGCATATAAATGTTCATCCCTAAGTGTTATCAGTACAAGTCTCAAATGTTCAACATGCTCTTCTAAATCTTTGCTATACACAAGAATATCATCAAAATAAACCACAACAAATTTTCCTATGTAAGCACGCAAGACATGATTCATCAACCTCATAAAGGTACTAGGAGCGTTAGTTAAGCCAAAAGGCATGACCATCCACTCATATAACCCGTACTTGGTTTTAAAAGCCGTTTTCCACTCATCACCTTCCCTCATTCTAATTTGATGATAACCACTTTTCAAATCAATCTTACTAAAAATACATGCACCATGCAACTCATCTAACATATCATCTAGTCTAGGTATGGGATGCCTATACTTGATGGTTATATTATTGATTGCCCTACAATCTACACACATACGCCATGAGCCATCTTTCTTAGGAACTAATAAAACAGGTACAGCACAAGGAGACATGGACTCACGCACAAAACCCCTATCTAACAACTCACTTACCTGTAGTTGTAACTCCTTAGTCTCCTCCGGATTGCTTCTGTAAGTTGGACGATTTGGCAATACACTTCCGGGTACCAAATCAATTTGGTGCTCAATCCCCCTCAATGGTGGTAATCTTTGAGGTAGCTCCTCCGGAAATACATCTTCAAATTCCTGCAAAAGTGAAATTACAATGCTCGGAAGGGACCCGGCTATATCACTTGTGTTAAGGAGGATCTCCTTATAAACAATCATCACAAGTGGTTCATGTGTGTGCATCAATTGCTTCAACTCACTCTTTTGGGCCATATATGTTTTCTTTTTGGCCTCTTTCCTCTCATTTTCTTTTTCCTCATTTTTCTTTTGTATGGCTATCTCAATTTTTTTATCACTTTTGTTTTTAGCCATTTCATTTTTCTTTTCAAAGGCCATCTCACTTTTTAATTCACTCTTTCTTTCGGCCTCATCTCTTTTCTTCTTTTTCAATTGGTCCTCCAACACTTGCTTTGGGGACAAAGGAAGTAAAACAATGGGTTCTTTCTTGAGTACAAAAGAATATTTATTTCTAAACCCATCATGTGTCACTTACCTATCATATTGCCATGGTCTCCCTAACAAAATATGACAAGCATGCATTGGCACCACATCACACAACACCTCATCAATATACTTCCCAATCGAAAACGCAACCAAAACTTGTTTGTTCACCTTCACTTCGGCACAGTCATTCAACCATTGTAGCCTATATGGTTGGGGATGTTTCAAAGTAGGCAAGCTCAATTTTTCAACCATCTCAAGACTAGCAACATTGGTACAACTTCCTCCATCTATAATAAGATTGCAAACCTTGCCATTGACAAAACACCTAGTATGGAATAAGTTTTCCCTTTGGTTAGTTTCTTCTTCCTTGACTTGGGTACTCATTATACGCCTAGTCACTAACGCTTCTCCCACAACTGCCTCATATCCCTCATCAGGATCCTCTAATGCAGGCATCTCATCTTCATCCTCTCCATCATCTCCCTCACTATGAGATTCATACTCCCCATAATTATTCAACACCATCACCCTTTTATTGGGACATTGGCTAGCAATATGTCCAACTCCTTGACACCTAAAACATTTAATATCTCTAGAACGATTAATAGGGGTTTCAGGTTTACCTTGAATTCCCTGCTTAGGCGCCTCTTGTTTCATGTCAACTTTGGGCTTGACCACTACCTTGCTTTCTTCACGTTTAACAACATTGGAACGCCAAGGTGTTGATGTATTCCCAGCTTGTGTGGTACGACCAACTCCTCTCCTCTTGAGTTGTTGCTCCACTTTTATCGCCATCTGCACCATTTCATCTAGATCCAAGTAATGTCTAAGCTCCACTTGATCTTGAATTTCCCTGTTCAAACCACACAGAAAACGAGCCATAGTAGCCTCACTATCCTCATCTATGTTTGCTCTAATCATGACTACTTCCAATTCTTTATAGTAGTCCTCAACACTCTTCACACCTTGTCTCAAAGTTTGTAACTTCTTAAACATTTCTCTATAGTAGTGATTTGGTACAAACCTTTTCCTCATTATGCTTTTCATCTCCGCCCAAGTTTCTATAGGCCTCTCATTGCATCTCCTCTTAGTGGTCACTAATTGATCCCACCAAATAAGTGCATAATCAACAAATTCAACCACGGCCAACCTAACCTTCTTTTGTTCGGAATAATGGTGACAATCAAACACAAATTCAACTCGCTTTTCCCATTCTAAATAAGCCTCTGGATCCGACTTACCATTGAACGACGGAATTTTCATCTTAATGCTACCTATGTTATTATCTTCCTTATTCCCATCATCGTACCTACCACGTAAGGCTTCTCTTCTTCCCCTACCAAATCCTCTACCTCTTCCGCTTCTACCCCAATTCTCGTTTTGACTCTCCTCTTCTCCTTCCAACTCATAATCATCCTCTTCTTCATCCACTCTACCCAAACCTTTAGGCTTAGATTTATTTTCACTAGTGCTAACCTCAAGCCTATCCAACCTCTCATATAAAGGATCCAACTCAACCCTCAACATTCTACTAAAATGCCCAAATAACGCCTCCATTTGAACCTTAGATAACCCCTGGTTCGAATTCTCTCCTACTTCCCTCTCCATTTTAATTTCAGATTTTGTACCTGCAATAAAATGTTAGTAGAAATAAAAGATTTTCCTCACCCAAATTCTCACGATCACTCCAAAGAAATAACACTCGCACTCAATTTTTTTTTTTCACTCAAATTTGATAATTCTTTCAAAGGTGTGCTCAATCTTTATATATTTTTTTTTTATCAAACTAACAAGATTCAACTTGTGAACACTTGCAATTGTCTCACTTGGATTGCACAACAACAAGAACGATAGAATAACACTGAAACAAATTTTATTTTATTTTATTTTTCGATGATTCTGGATTATCAAATGACAAAGGATGATAGAAATAACGTAGATCTTAAAATAGAACAAAGGATAACACAAAACTGAAACAGAATGAATTTTTGTTTTTGTTTTTGATAGATATGACGATAGAAAAAAAATACCACAGATCTGAGAACAGAACAAAGGATAGTCAGATCTGAAAATAACAACAAAGATAACTTACTTGAATTCAATGAGCCAAAGCTCTGATACCAAATGATACGAAATCCTCGTACGAATGAAAGGCAAGCACGATTATACGAATCGTACCCTCAACTCAATAACGAACAAGGAACGATTATATTGTCCCGATCTTTTGAAACAAGTAAAGATTTGTGATATTCACCTCTAAGCGATTATAACTTAGCAACAAATATCAACGATAAAACAATTGAATTTCAAACGAACCTTCAAATAACTTGTTTTGACAATCCGTGCGAAGAACAATCGACAAACGCCACAAAGATGTAATCTTTGATAAGTTTGATTTTGATAAACACAAAGCACAAGCCTTGTAAATTGAGAGAAATCTCCAATAATTTGATATCATTCAATGTATCTCGTTTTTGCAATAATACAATCATTATATAATAATATCATAACAAGAAAGTAGTGTGAAAAGGCTAAACAAAAGTGTCTAGCAATTTTGACATGGAAGTGCAGACCGCGGGTGCGGTACAGTCTCGGAAAAAAAAATTTAAAAAAAAATTTTTTTTTTTTTTTTTTTTAGCATGACCGCGGGTGCGGTCCTGTTAGGAGCGCGGGTGCGGTGCTGCTTCGGCGAATTTCATCTTGGAGCGCGGGTGCACTCCCTGTTGGAGCGCGGGTGCGGTGCTGCTTCGGCTATGACCACTTGAATAACATTCCAAAACCCTCCAATATAATTCCCATGATTCCCAACCTCTTCTAATTTGGTCACCAAGTTTATAGAATCTCTTTGGTAGTTCATCATGAGTACTTGAAGTGCTTCTTTAAACTTCTTGCTACGTCCCCTCGTTATAGGTCCTTCGGGCAACTCCAACGCATCCCATGCCTTCTTGGTGCTTGATCAACC